>NC_050512.1:21588828-21616667 GCF_002922805.2 Oryzias melastigma
TTTGGAAGTAAATAAATAACAAAATCAAACTTCCTAACTGAACTAAAATCCTTCGTAATAAAATCCTTGTAGACTAAATACAAATGTAGCTGAAGTAACAAGCAGCAAAATGACCTTATATTCACCTAAAAATCCATCATGGAGCCTTTTTATTATATCTTAAGATGATTTTATCTCAAACTGTAGAAATACAATATTCAAAAACAGTTTTTTAAAAAAGACTAACTTTTCCAAATGACAGTGAGCCCCCAAAAAGTCAAATTATTTTTGATGGATCCAAAAGCTAAAAAAGTGGAGTTTGGACCATCCAAATGTCTGAAATCATCTGACAAGTGTCTTTACCTTTTTCAAAAGTGTTTAGTAACTTGTCAATAAATCTGAAACAAACATCCAAGTAAATCTGTAACATTTTTGTATCAAGATTTTTTGGATTTTTAATCTTTTCTTAAGTTCGTTTTTGCATTTTTCTCTTGTTTTAAAGATGCGTTCAAACACATCTCAATTGCATGTTTTTTTCCACTTTTCTAATGCAGTCTGAGTTGTCACTGAACTGTTATATAAATACATTTGTCTTGAAATGCTTCATCCCACTCCCTCTTTCAGCATAACATACGTCCCAGCCCGTCAGGTGGATGAACACCGAGCCCGTCTGTGTCTGCCCCCTCTGGCGTCCATCCCGACAGACAGCGCCTCCTCCTCTCCCACTCTGCCGTTCGCCCCTCCTGAGCCGGCGCCCGCCTCAGTCAGGTCTTCCTCTCCCCCATCGTCACTGCCGCTCCGACCGTCCGCCTCGGTCAAGATTAAAGCAGTGACTCCAGATGCGGCTGCCGTCAGGAGCTCCGCCTCTTTCAGCGGTCCCATCAAAGGTCCTGCTGTTGTCCCAAAAATCAGCCCGGCCTCAGACTCAAGGTAACTCTAAAATGGTCACCAATTCTCTGGATTAGAGTGCAAAACAAGCCTGACTATTTCACCTGATAGCTTTGAATCATACAGACAGATGGATTATATTACAGATTAAGAGTTACCCAGTGATTTAATGCGCAAAATAAGTATTTGATCACTGTTATGAGTTCTAGTTTACACAGACCAGTTAAGCCTTGTCACCACTGAGAGTGTTTTGAGCATTTCTATTATACAAATGACCCCAAAAACGACAGTGGACAGAACCACACCTTTTTTGGGCCCCCATTGGTCTTAGGTCCACAGAAAAATGGAATGGACCAACCATTAAGGTCATTACGACAAAAGAAAGAACCAAGAAAGTGTCTGTATAATCTTCTCTCAAACATTAAATGAAGAAGCCAAGTGGAAAAAAATTGAGCTGCTGGATGACCTCCATGGTGTTTGATAGCTTTACCCAGCATGCACCATGAGGGTCTAAATTTGAGTGAATTCACCTGAATTGCCTGGACAGGACCAAACCGGACAATACCGCTCAATGGAAACAAGGTATTAGACTCTTCTTATCACCTGTTTGAACTTCTCACCTGTAGAAAAGACACCTGTCCACAGAATCAGACGCCAAACTCTCCAACTTGGGAAAGACAAAAGAGCTTTCAGTAGATTTAACCAAGAAGATTGTAAACCTACACAAGACTGGAATGGACAACAAAACCATCGCCAAGAAGCTGGGGGTTAAAGTGGCACCTGTTGGCGCCAAAATACAAGAACATGATCATCAATCTACCTATAGGTCTGGAGCTCCAAACCAGAATTAACCTGGTGGGGTTTCCATGATCATCAGTGAGAAATAAAAACAGCACAGCAAGAGTTAGCAGATAATCTCAAAGCAGTTGGGACCTTAATCACCAGAAAAACTATTGGTAATACGTGACACCGCAAAGGTTTGGCACCCTCCAGTGATTGCAAGGTAGCCCTGCGTAAGAAGGCACATGTGCAGATCTACCTGAAGTTAAACAACGAACACCTTCATGATTTAGAGAGTGACTGGGAGAAGGTTCTGTGGTCAGATAAGACCTAAGTTTAGCTCTTTGGCATCAACTCTACCTGAAGAGAAATGCTGCCTATGCCCCCAAGAACGCCATACCCACTGTCAAGCATGGAGGTGGAAGCATTATGGTTTGGGGGTGGATGGAACCATGTATTGTCAAATTGATACACCAAATTCCCTCCAAGAGGAGGCATAAAATGGGTAGTGAAATGGATCTTCCAACAGAATTATGACCCAAAATATAGAATCATACAAGGAATAGCTGAAGAAGAAGCATATCAAAGTCTCTGGACGTCAGTCCTATAGAAAACCTATAAAGAGAGCTGAAGTTTAGAGTTGTTTAGCAACAGCCACCAAATCTTAATAATTTAATTCAAATCAATTTTATTTATATACCCCAATATCACAAAAAATTTGCCTCAATGGGCTTCATGCAGGTAATTGTACAGAAGTAGAAGGTCGGTCATAAAATATAAACAATAGCTGACAGCTAAACTAAACTAAACAGACTAAATTAAGATGGCTGTCCCTGCCCTTAGACCCTCTGTCCCGGTAAAGAAAAACTCCTAAAAAACATTATTCAAGAAAAAAAAGAAACCTTAGGGAAGCCCACATGAATGAGAGATCCTTTACCAACGGACACACGATTTACCAGGACTATTAAAGTAGAATTAGCTTGTATAACTCTACAACTAAGTATTTGAATGGGGTACAGCCAGATAAGACTTGGGGACAGGTCGGGGCAAGGTCCACAGCCACGACGAGCCAGAGGCGGGGTCCACAGCCAGGAACAGAAACACAGATGGAGAATCTGAAATCTCTCCTACAGAGAGGAGTGGGAAAGAGGAACAACACGTGAATCACACTGAACCAAATAGAAGCACAGATAACTAAATATAATAAATAATAAATAATAGAGGAGAGGTGAAGTAAATGACAATAGAGAACAGAACTCCAGACCTGATGTGGATAATAATGTTGATAGAAAATCTAAAATATTTAGTATATCAATATTAATCGAGACCCACGAGAGCTACAGCAGAGGAAATTCAGAAGTCATCTGCAAAGAAAAGTGGACCAAAATTAATTCCTGATATGTGAATAAATCTCATCATCAAGTACAAGACATGTCTGAGATTCTGTGTTGCTAATAAAGGTTTTCCACACAGTACTATTTCTTTTCAGGAAGCAGGTTTAAATACTCATTTCCCTTAAAATTTGAAATCAATGTACATAAAATTCTTGATTTTCTTTGCGTTCTTCAACAGTTAAAATGAACCTACCATTAGGATGACGGACTGCCAGTTTCTTTTGAAGTGGACAAACATACAACATCAGAAAGAGATCAAATACTTATTTCCTGCATTTGTCCCTTTAATTGACTGTAAATAGGGGAAATGTTAGGTTTCAGCACATCACTGACTTAGTCTGAGGTTCTTCCAGCCCACAGCTTCATTCTTCTCAGCAGTTAAGTCAAAAGCTTGTCTCAGTGTTGAATCTCTCAGTTATATTTAGCTGTTCACTTACAGATCCGGGCGCCGACTGTCAGGGAAAATGAATTGTTTCGCTTCAGTCTGTCCCTGCTTTTCACTCTGTCTTCATGCCTATGTCCCCCCCTCCCTTACCACTACCAGCACTCTTAGTCCCATTTCTATTGCCACTTTTTCTTCTCTCCCATCTTTCAATCAAGTTCAGTGGCCTTGTGGTAGAGTGTCCGCCCTGAGATTGGAAGGTCGTGGGTTCAAATCCCGGCCGAGTCATACCAAAGACTCTAAAAATGGGACCCAGTGCCTTCCTGCTTGGCACTCAGCACTAAGGAGTTGGACTGGGGGGTTAAACCACCAAATGGTTCCCGAGCGCGGCTGTGTCTGCAGCTCACCGCTCCCCCAGGGGATGGGTCAAATGCGGAGAACAAATTTCACACACCGAGGTGCGTGACAAATAGTGGGACTTTAACTTTAACTTTTAAGTTCTTTTTTTTTAATCTGTATGTGTGCCTATATCCATCTTTCATCTCATCTTCGGTCATCGTTCTCGCTTCTTTTTCTCTTCTTCTTTGCTCTCATCCCTCTCTCCTGACCGTCCTCTTTCAGCCCCCTGGTTGGAAGCATTTGTTCTGCCCTCTTCTGAGTGTTCGGCAGCTATAGGATCCCGCTGTGAAGATAGCACCGCTATCATTCACGTCCTCGGGCTTATTACAGCCCCGCACCGTTAAACATATTCATGAAAAAAAAAAAAGAAGTGTCCTTCTCTTCCTCTTATTTCCACGCTCTCGCCGTGTGAGTGCCATAAACAGAGGTGCTGCATGTATGTGTGCACACATAAACAAACCCCCACTGACACGTAATGTGTGTTTTCAAAGCTTTTTGCACCTTAATCCGAATCCTTCAAGGCCCGACTGGAAGTTCCTGTCGAATATAGAGGTTTGTAACTTGAAAAGATAAAATCAAAACTGTAATTCAAATTTATAAAAAAGCATTATTTATGCTTTGAGGAACTCAAAGTGCTTTACCATAAAAACAAACACACAAAACAATCTAAAAAGAAAGGTAACCAACAAAATTTACAGTATTTTACGCTCTAGAGGGCACACCAGATTATAAGGCGCATTGTCAATAGTTAGTCAAATGTTGAACTTTATTCATGTATAAGACCCACTAAAGAGCATTAAGCGAGACAAAACAATTAGAGATAAGTCAGTCAGCTCGACTTTACCTGCGTTCGCAGTAACTCTTGAACTTTTTGTGTCATGCTACAAGTTAGCCATATTAGAATCGCTAGCCGTGTTAGCTAGTTCACAGTACAACTCGCAAACCACATTATGTAAATAAAAACTAACGGATGGGCTAACGCTCAAATGGAAGTCACTGTGACTATGCTAACTCTCAACTTTGCTATAAAAAACCCCACAATCTGACACTGCTAAGGTTAGAGTTACGGTGAGACATTAGCGTTAGCTGCATTAGCATATTCACAATACCTGTAAAAATACCAACCCTTAATAAGAAATCCATCAGTCAGTCAGATTTTATGAACTGCTTTCAGTAATTCTAGAACTTGTCATGTTCACAAAACCTGGAACTCCCAAACTTTGTTTGCAACATGTAAATGGTAAATTATATGGTGTTTATTTTGCATTCACCATTTTGTAGTGCTGTCCAAATGTACAATTCCAAAATCAAGTGCCCTTAAAATTTCCAAGAATTCTTTTCAAAAAACTACTGTGCATCAATGCTCTCTAGATTGGGAAATATAGACCACAATGCATTGAAATTAAACAATTTTTGTGAATAAAAAAATATTAAAATTATTTTTCTAAAATGACAATAAAAATGCGGTTTGATAGAGGTCGCATTCGTGACGCAGAAAATACACTGGGTGGGCCACTAGCTTCCTGCTCTGCTACAATGTAGCTAACTTGATAGCTCTAGTATTGCTCGTCATTTCTGATGCTGATGCTAGGAGAGAGTGTAAAGGGAGACCTTTCAGTTTTGGATAACGGGAAGAGGAGGTGGAGTTGCTTTGCTATAAAAGTTCTGCCTACAAGTCAGAGGTGAATTCTAATGAACTATAGCCGCTCTGCAGAAACTATGTCCTAAAAAAGGTTTTTTGATTTGGGCTAAAAACGGCATAATTATGATTAAAATTCAACTTAGAACACTTTAAAAGAAATAAAAAGATGATCATATTGTGTCGAAATGGATGCGTTTTTCGATGATATCACAAAATATTTCCATTTTGGAGAATGAAACTGGCAGTTTGAACGTCAAAATAAAGTCACAAATTCTTGCAAGTGCAACAAAGTAAACACCGTCCCTTTTTGAGATGGATTCCATGACTCATCAAAATATACATGTTTTTTTTCCTCCCACAATTTACTTATATTTTTCCTGTAGTTGGCAGATTCCCAGGTCCCAGCTCCTTCAGAAAAAAGAAGAGGATGGAGAAACTCTGCGGGAGAAAGAGGATGAGATGAAAGCCGGACGAGTGGAGATAAGGAGGGATGGTAAAGAGAAGCCTGAAGAAAAACTTAGCTCTCCTGATTCAGCGTCCTGGGATCAACCTCGAAGGTTAGCGAGTCGGTGATTGCCGTTACAGCTTTCAACTCGTCCTTCAACCTCTGTGTAGCAGTAAGGGCTTCACAAAGCTTAAATTGTGTTCCTGGCTTGGGTAAAGTGCTCTGCCAGTCTTCCCATACTCATGTTTTAAACACCTCCCAGCTTTTCTTTTTATTGCACATGTATTGTATTCACTGCATCCCAATGGAGCGCCTCACAAAATGCGTCTTGCTACACTGAACGCAGCTTTTGTGCGACTCCCAGGCAGGTATAATATTGCATTGTTTCGAGTTAATCTCCGAAACTTAATCCACGGTGCGAAAACAGAGAAAACAAACCAAGCGAACGCCAGAGGACCTGGGCGACAGTGAACAGCAGCAGATTAACTCGCAGAATTCCTGCGTTTAAGTTTGAAGCACTCGTTCGCTTTTGCACTTGAAGGATTATCTGACGTGGCGAGAGTGAACGCGGCTCTTCTCTGTGTTTCAGCGTGAGGCTGACTCGAGCGGTGGGCCAGTCCCTGGGTATCAGCATAATGGGAGGCAGAGGCATGGGCCGCAGACTAAGCAGCGGCGAGATGATGAGGGGTGTCTTCATCAAGCACATCAGCCCTGACAGCCCAGCAGCACATAATGGCACCCTCAGGGCTGGAGACAGGATACTAGAGGTGTGTGTGGGGGTGTGTGCACATGTGTGTTTTTGGAGTTTTGCAGCATCAAGAAGAGGAAATGTGTCCATACATCTGGGGGCTTTAAAAAAAAAGAAGGGATCATGGGAGTTTGCTGCATAAGCATGTCATAAATCTGCGCTTTATCCGAGCTGCAGCAATTTGGTGATTTTTATGTATATGAACTATTAGGTAATTGTAATGTCAACCAGGGAGGAAAAGGTTCAAATTTCCGCTTAACTCACATTGTGACATTTTATGATCAGATGAGTTTTACCTCTTTTTTTTTTTGCTGACTTGACACTTCTGCTAAAAGAGGTAGCTTGAAAATAGCAAATGCTGATCTTACAAAGAAATTCACGAGAAAGTTGTAAAAAATTATCCGTCCCTGTAGCAAATGCCTGCATTTATTTCTAAAACAATCTTATAAGAAAACATAAAAATCTACAAACAAGGAGTTCCACACAAGCATAAAAAAACATCCATCCATCCATCCATCTTCTTGACCGCTTCATCCCGTTCGGGGTCGCGGGGATGCCGGAGCCTATCCCGGCTACTGAAGGGCGAAGGCGGGGTACACCCTGGACAGGTCGCCAGTCTGTCGCAGGGCCTCAATCACACATCCAGTCACTCTCACATTCATACCTAGGGGCAATTTAGAGTCACCAATTAACCTATGAAGCATGTTTTTGGATGGCGGGAGGAAGCCGGAGTCCCCGGTGAAAACCCACGCATGCACGGGGAGAACATGCAAACTCCACACAGAAAGGTCCCAGCCGGGATTCGAACCGGGGCCTTCTCGCTGTGAGGCGAGAGCGCTAACCACTTGCGCCACCGTGCAGCCCGCATAAAAAAAAAAAAATAAATAAAAATAAAACAAGCTAACTGTTAAGCTACATTCGCACCACCACACAACTCAGTAACGGACGTTCAAATGACCACTCTTAATGAAAAGTCAATGATGACGGTGAGGTTCATAGATGGTGAGGCACTGACATCATCAGTCAGATTTACAAACATGTGAACCCTACTTATTCACCATTTGATTCACAACCCTTAAAGTATGTTGTTTAAAATTTTATTTCAACATTTTTCTTCCATTTACAAAATGTAGCGTGGAAAAAAACTTTTGTTATTGACTTACTTTTACTTAGAAATGAAATCAGTGGGATGCTCTTCCTGAAGAAACCTATGAATTACCTGTTTGTAGAAGTCTTACTTTTCTTTCTTCAGTTTTAAAAGTCTCTGTCTCGATGGAGATCACTGCTAGTTGTGGGGTTTAGAAACAATGGCAAGATGGCTGCACTAGACTTGCTACAACTTCATCTATTATTATTTAGCCACAGTATTGAATTCTCCAGGCTCACCAGCGCCCTCTGCCTTGAGGTAGGCGTACTACGGGCCTTACCTAGTGTATTTCTAAAGCACATTTTTAGCAAATACAAATACTGAATGAGTCACAAACTCGCATCAATGTTGTCTGACATTTGGTGAGAAATAAGTAAATTAGCCAATTTAAAAAAAAATAAAGCATTTTTTTATGAGGATAAAAAGACCAAATTAAAAAGGGAAGCACAGGCTGCTGGTGCCTCACCTGCTGCTTTCTCGTAAATTGGCTACTTTTTTTTTTTTTTTACCAAAGAAACATTAAAAATTTTCACAAAATAGTAATCATAGAATAGACATCTCAAAAAAATATTATTTGTTTTTTATATTTAATTAAAAAAAAGGAGTATTAATTTCATCTTATTTGTGCAATTGTTTAACCCTCGTATCTTATGGGGTAAACCCTTACATTAGTTAGTCACATAGTTTTGTTTACAGTACAGGCATTAGTTCAAAACAGGAATGTCTGATAGCAGTCTGAATACAAACCAAATCCAAAATTGAGGACTCGATCCAGACCAGATTAAGCGGACTAGATCTGTATCACCAGATTTATCCAGTTTAAATATTGTACATCCTATGTAAACACACATTCAAAACTCTTACATTCACATGTAGCTACTTAAGTTTCTACGATCATTTTGGGGCTCCACGTACAAAACATGGGTCCATTGAACAGTTGTTGCAAGTTAATCCAGGTCAAACTTTGACTAACAGGGAGCTCGGATGTAGTTTAATTCATGAAAGCGCCAACCGTTTCAAATTTGATCACGGAGAGGAAATTAATAATTACGGTTTGTGCCTTTGCAGAATTATAGTCTTTCATATATTGGAATAGAGCTGTGAAAGAAAGAGCCTAGAACAAGATTTGGAAGATTTGCACCGCTTTGACATTTTGCACCAAGCCTCTTCCAACACTAGGGGGCAGACATGCACTATTAAACAGTGGAAAAAGAAGAAGCCCGTGGGCTGTACTCACATTGTTCTCACATTCAGGAGTAACGTACCTTTTCAAACTGAATGTTTAACAGCCCAATAATACTTTTTTGTTTTGTTTTTGCTAGTTCTACGCAAATGGTTTGTATGTTTTGAGTTTTTATTAGCCTAGTTGTAGCTGATATAAATAAAGTGACAAAAAGTAGTGTAATAAAAAGAAATTACAAACTTTAGTGCAAGTTGGCCCACTCTAAGAAATATTCATAAAATTTTAAACTACCACTTATTCTCTGAACATAAATCTAAATTTTTGCTTCCAGAATAATGATAATGTCTAACTTGTCAACATTTATTGAACTTTAAAATAACATCCTTAAAATGGAACTAAAGATTTTAGTGCAATTTGAGTCCTAAAATCAAATTTTTTTGTCAAAGTTTGGAGCAAAAAGGCTGTGACACATTTTAATAATAAATATTATCCTTTTTAGATCCTAGCACAAAAAAAAATCTCTAGTGTGGTGATTTTGAGAAAAGCTTGAAAAGATGTGGAGTAAAAATAATGTCTTTAATGTCTAAAAACACGGTTTCAAATCTTTGCAAATATCAAGTAGTTTTCAGTATAATGATAGTTATCATTCTTCAATGCATTTTAAAGCTATTTCCGAATGGAGACAAAGCCTGACCTCTTTGTGTGATGGTTGGTGAACAAAACAAAAATCAGCTGAACTCTGCTTTTGACGACAGTAGAAATCAGAGGAGAAAGTGGGGGCTAGTTTGAGCTGACAGAAAAGGCAGCTGGAATCCAAATAACCCCCTTTTTTCCATGTCTGCAGTAAGCAGAATGCCATGACAATGTACGACATGTTGAACCTTGAGGCGAGGGAGCAATAACAGCACAAGACCATGTCAGACTTCTCTCCCATCAGCCAAAGAAACAGAAGTAAACAGAGGTGGCGGCGGGCTCAGACCCACCAGCACATGGCAGATGAAGGCCGTGTTACCATGAGCCGTGAAAATAAACTAAATTAAAGGAAAAAAGAATGGTTTTCTTTCAAAAATGTTGTCATATTATTTCATAGTTGCTGTCTGCTTGAATTAAGTTGAGGCCTGTTTTGCATTTTAGAAGTGTTGCTATTTTAAGTCTGCTGGAATAAAACCAGTTTATTACGGTTTTGTCCAAAATAAGCTTTTTTTTTACACTTTACTTACCCAACCAAGATAAAATCAATACAATTTATAACATTTTTGGCTTTAAATGCACACAAATATTATATTTTCTAAAATTAGTTGATTAACCAGTTTAAGGGTTAAGTATGATGTTCTTGGTTTTTCTGAAGGTTAGTGGAGTGGACCTAAGGGGCGCCAGCCATGAGGAGGCGGTGGAGGCCATCCGCAGGGCAGGAGATTCTGTGGTTCTCCTGGTCCGGTCCGGACAGGACAGGTGTCAGGTAAGACATCCGAGGAGGTGAACAAGCTCATAAGTACTCTATTTCTATTAAAAAATATTAAGTTTAAGTAATTAAATCCTTCATTTGATCTATTTTTATGTATAAATCTTTCAGATTGTTGACTGTATTTAAGAACTGGACCGAGTGAGTGTGACATCACCAATAGAAAGTTGCTTAATTTCGGCTCCATTATTTTATTTATTTATTTTTTATTTTTTGCAATATGGACGTCACCATGTTGGAGCCAGATGACATCAGTAAACAGTGGTTGATCCAAGTTGGGCTGAGTTTCTATGGCAACCATTCTTGCTTGTTGGATGTCCGCACCCCTGATCTATCAATCAAATGTTTTGAACGTTCAATGTGAAACCACCTACTTTAATTGAGTCATCTGATTGGCCGGTTTTATAACCTGAAAGACTTGCAATACAGAAAAAAAAACACAAAAAAATGTTTTTGATTATCAAGTTATAAAAAGGTATCAGAGTAAAATGTGTTATTCTGACAAATGGAATGACTGAGTAATAACTGAAATCAAAGTCTGTTGGATTTTGGCTTCTTGGAGTCAGCAGTACTTCCTGTTATCAACACAAGGGGGGCAGAGTCACTCAGTCCAGTTCTCATATACAGTCAAACGCACAGATCTAATATATAAGAACTCAGAAAAGAAAATGTACAAATCTTGTTTTGTCTTGTCAAGTTTAAATAAAGTCAAACCAATAAAGTCTAATCAATATTTATCTATAAAGCATTTTATTAAACATGGTAGCATTAAGGGCTGCCATATATAAATAAAATAAAAAACTTTCATTACTCCTTTTTTTGTTTTTTAGCCATTAGTTGTTTAATTACCTATACATTAAAATATATATCACACACTTGCAACATTACAAACAGCTGAATACAATTTAAAAAACTTAAAAAAAATCATTCTTTGTGTTTGTACTACAGTCTCCTTCTCCAATATGTCGAACACCGACTCCTCAGTCAAACTCCCACAGCAGTAAGGTAATGTATTTATTTTATATATTCTCAAGCTGCAAAACTTGATTCCATCTCTATTCTTCTGCTTCCTGAGCAAAGAGGCACCAAAACAGAATGTAAACAGCGCCTCACAGAGGTCAAGAGATGTAACTGCAGCGGTGTGGCTTTGCTTAGACAATAAGAATTTCAATTTAGCTGAAAATGTGTCATAGATATTTAGTATATTTGCACAATATTTATTAAATATATGCATCATTTTTGGTTTTTATTAAGTTTTGTTGGACGTCATCTATTTCCCTGTGTGATCCCAGGAAGAAGAAGCAGTCAGCAGTTTGTTCCTTAGTGTCTCCCCTAGAAACCCCTTCACTCCCACACCCTTTAAGGTTGGTGTGTTTGTGCATGTGTGTTTGCATTTGCATTAAACTAACTTGCAAAAAAAATGTAATTAACAAAGTAGTAAACAGAAGCTCTGCAGTTCAAAGTCCTTCCCACCACCACCTTGTTTGCTGCAGCCTCTGTTTTCTCCTCCTGATGAAGATGCAAACCGACAAACTAAACTAATCTAAAAAGAGTGCATTCTTTTGAAGTTATTTTGAAAGTTTGCTCCAAAATAATGAATGATTCTGGTCAAACTTTCATGTTATTTTTAGCTGACATTAAAACTGTCTTCATTAATTCATTTTCAGTTTTTTTCTCCTTTGCTTCATCAAGCACTATAAAAATAAAAAAAAAGAGAAATAAAAACCCTGAGGGGTCGGCCGGCTCACGCCTGAAGGACCCCTGAGGCATCCCGAACTCTACCTTTTCAATAATGCAAAAACTTCTCCCAAGGCGCCCTCGCCGACATCCGACAGAACGGATCGGAGGAGTCCCGTAAATGCCACAGCGGCAGTGACGGCGGCGGCGGCGGCTGAAGTCGGGGACGACGCCTGCAGGAGTGAGTGCGCCTCATGAAGATGTCACACAGACATCAATAATGACCTGCTGGAGCCAAACACACACGTTCACTCACAGCTTTGGGTGCTCTTTGGGCTGCACCACACCGTACTTCATTTTAGAAATATGGAAATACATTTTTTTTATGTTTTTTTTTTTTTTTTTTTTAACTTTTTTAATATTGTTAATATAACCTGAACTGAGTGACAGCCACTATGAAATTAATAAAACACAATCTATTTAGCACTTTACAATGCTATCAGGATACCAAAGTGTTTTAAAAAAATAAAAAAATAAGCAGTTTAAGAAATAAAAATAATAAAAACGCAACAGTATAAATAAAATACATGAAAAACATTGTTTTTATTTTTAATAAATTCATATTTAGAATGTGTTTTTTCCCCTCTTTTTTGGTCCTTTTATTTAGCAAAAAAACATAAAGGAAAAATTGTCCCACAATTCTTTGCAAACACAATCTTCAAAGCGGCACTAGTTAAAAGTGATGTAAATGATTAAACGTTGTGTTGCACGTGTACAGTTTGGATTTGTAAATTACATAGAATGAATTAGATCATCTAAAAGAACAGCTTTTGTTTTTTCCACGCTTTTACTTTGAAATCTACATCTTGATTTTAATAAATTGGATATTACCGTATGCATATTCCTGTTTTTTTTTTTTTTTTTTTTNNNAAATATATAGATACTGAAGTGCATGCTGGGAATTCCATGGTTTGCATGGGCCCACCATTTTATATTGAAATCTGCAGCTTCGTTTATTCATAAATTGTATATTTTCTTTAGCATTTTACTTTTCTTTACTGTTTATTTATTCTGTTTGTCTTCTACTTTAAATAAATGCAGAAGTGCATGCTGGGAATTGCATTGGTCCACTCTTTTATTTTGAAATCATCAGCTTTATTTTAAACTTGATATTTTCTTAAGCATTTTCATTTACTTCCACCTTTTTCTTTCCTACTTTTTTTATTGTTTGTCTGCATTTTCTTTCATAAATTAATGCAGAAGTGCATGCTGGGAATTGCATGGTTTTCACACATTTATATATAGATGTTGAATGATTTTTGGCTAAAAGTATTTGTGCACTAAGACACAAATCCAGTAAATTATAATCCAGTCTGTGTGCACTTTGCTGTCCTGAAAATGCAGCCATTCACCCCCCTCTCCTCCTCAGTCCTACATGTCAGTTTTTCCGTTTGTTTCCCGTTGTTTTCCCAGAAAAGATGCTCCAGCGCTATGGCAGTCTGTCCGGAAAGCTCCACATGATCGAGCTGGATAAGGACCCGGCGGTTCCCGGTCTGGGAATCAGTTTGGCGGGGAGTAAAGATGGCTCCAGGGCCCGCTTAAGTGTATGTGTGGCAGACATCGACCCCCAGGGGCCAGCCGGCCTGGACGGGCGGATACAGGTTGGGGATGAACTCCTGGAGGTGAGAGGAATCGTCAATAAAGTTAATTATATGTAGGGGGATTGAGGCTCAGGGGTCTCAAAAAATCCTATAAGCTGAAAAGATTTTTTCTTTGTGTGTCATTAAAAAAATTATTATCAAAAATAATGTAAATGCAAAATATAAAGCAAAACATTGTTTACTTTCAGATAATCATTTTATTAAAGTTCTGAATAGATGACTTTAAAGAAAAAATGTGAACACTGCAAAAACACAAAATCCCAACAACTATTTGTGTTTAGTTTCTCATATACTTATCTTATTACACTTGATACAAGACATACGACAAAGTACTGGGGCCGGTCTACAAACCATAATATATTTTTAACGACATTAAAGTCATACACTTACAAGAAAAAAAAAATGTAACTGTTAATATAGTTGCAAATATATAACTTCAAAAGTCAATGGATACATTAATGACTTTTTGCTTGTAAATGTAAATGTTTTGAAATTGTAAATTTATTACTTCAAATGTAGTAATTTACAACTATAAAATACATACATTTACAAGAAAATATAAGAGTCATAGGTTAGTTTTATGAATTTGTATATAAATCTTAAAGTTGTAATTTTTTACTTTAAAATTTATATAAAAAATTAAAAATTGATGACTTTAAAACATGTACATTTATGAGAATAAAGTTGTAATAATAGTTGTACGACTTTTTTTCTGAAAAATGTATGTTTTGAAGTTGTACTCGGCCTTCACCTGCCAGACTATATTCACTTTAATCTCGTAGTATTACTTTTTTTGTGGTAAAAATCTCATAAATTTACGAAGAAAGAATCATAAATTTACAACATTAAAGAAGTTATTTTTTTACTTTAAAACTTGTAAGTGAAGAACATGTTTTCTCATAAATTTAAAGTTTTGAATTTCTCATAAATGTATGACTTTAATCTCTTAATGCACTGTATTTTAGCGACTCTAATGCAAAACTAACTTCCTAGTAAATCCTTAGTTAGTCGTAACCACTTAATAAATCAATAAATAAATAAATCTTGAATATATTGTTGAGTCATTAGATATATGAACATTTTATTGTAATTAACATCTCGAGAACCACATTTTTGACTCATGATTTTGCATATAATTCTGACAAATTTATCCTTAAAAATAAATTTCTTGTTTTATTTTAAATGGTCAGAAAATAATCAGATAGTTAAAGAATTTAAGATAGGATATTTTTGGAGGAACAAGTATTAGCATGTTTGTAAATGTACCTACTTTAAAGATATATGACTTTTTTCTTAATAACTTATTTTAGAACATTTTTTTCTAGTTTTCAGAGCAAAATGCCTACTTTTGAGTTTTTGTTGGTGATTTCAAGATTACATTTTGCCTAAAAGGCCAGGAAATCACAGTTTATTTTAGGAAATCTTACCAAAACCATTTGCCATCCGTGTGAGAACATAAAAACCATGTTCATTTTTTCTCCTCTTCTTGTTTTGAAAATGTGTTCCCCTTGGTGTTCAGGTCAAAATTGACCCATTTTCACGCCTAAAAATGGATCAATTTTAACCCAAACAGAATATAATATACAATTTACATTGAAACAGTATCTTTTCTTTACAAATAACAAGAAAACATCTTACATGTTATATTTTTAACTTGTTTTGAAGATGTTTTTTTTTCCATTGAAATGAGTGAAGAAATGAAAAGAAGTTCCTTTAGCTCCAGCTTTAGTTCCAACAATTATCATTTATAGTCAGATGAAAAAGGTGCTTAGAAAAAGATGTCTTATTGTTAATTTTTTTTTTAAATGTTCTTTTTCCTTTTTTGTTTTGTGTAGATCAACGGTAAGATTTTGTACGGCAGGAGTTACCAAAACGCCTCCACCATCATCAGTAACGCACCTTCTAAAGTCAAGATCGTTCTCATCAGGTAACGGGACTCAGAGAGCTGCTAGAGAAGGACAGAATCCAGCCGCTTGTGACGTATTTGTGTTCTTTTTCCAGGAATAAATCAGGTAGAGTTATAAAAGAGAACAGGACCGAGGGGGAAGACGTAACCGACTCCCAGCCAGACCCAGTGGATGAGGAAGAATCATCCAGTGACCTCAATCGCATCGTTCTCACTCAGGTAGGAGATGTGGTGCAGAGATTTCTGCAAGCACTTAGCAGACAGGAACAGTTTTTTTAAAGACAAAAAAATAAAAAAAAACTCAAATTCAGTTTTTCTTGTAAATCCAGCGATGTACTTTTTTTTTTTTTTTTTGCTGACTCATCACTCTCTAGGACCACACTGGTTTAGGGATTTGTCTCGAAGAGGACCCTTCCAAAGGGGTGGTAGTTGGCTCTCTGATCCAGGACGGAAATGCTAGTGAGGTGCGAAAATCTTAGAAAACTGTAGCAAAAAAATTTAAATTACTCTTATTTTTAATTCAGATTCATATACATTATTTTAAAATGACATTTAATGCCAATTGATTGTGTTTGGGTCAAAATTGACCCATTTTAAGTGTGAAAATAGGTCCATTTTGACCCAGACACCAACAAGAACACATTTTCAAATCAAGAATAAGAAAATAGTTGTATTTATTTTTATTTACTCACACAGATATAAACATACAAATTCTAACAAGCTGTTAAAGCTCCGTGATTGACAGAGTCCTAATTCAGCTGAGAAAGCTGCTTCAAAACTAGAAAGTGGTCAAATATGTTCTTAATCTGAAGTGCTTCCCATTTGGAAAAAAATACCATCAAACTGGAAAGAAGTTTGGAACATAAAGCTGCAACCGCTCCCAAGTAATGTTTCCCAGATTTTCTTAGGAAATGTGCTCAAGAAAGAAGAGGGGGGCATGGAGGAGAACCACAACAGAAAACATCAACTCATTTACTGACCACAGCTCAGATCAAAATCAATCTGGTTCTCTGGAATCTGATCCTGTGAAGGAAAAGCTTGGTCACATTTTCCAGAAATTGTGTTTTGGGTGTTTTTAACATATTCTTGAGGTATTTTTGTCATGATGGAGGGCATATATTAAGAAATGAAAGCTTTAAATTGCATTTTTGAGCATTTCTTTATTCAAATTGTTGGGAATAAAAAAAAAATAATACCAGGGATCCATTAAGAACAGTTTTTGTTATATACAGTCAACCATTGACTGTATATATTACTGCTGTAATATCACCCAGTTAAAAAAAAAAAGCCTTACTTCTGGCTCCAGTAAATTGAGGTTAATTGAGTCTCCTTTTTTTCCGCAATACTGACGTCGCCATGTTGGAGCCAGGCGACAGTGATTGGTTCAAGTTTGTCTGAGTCAATGTTTCTATGGCAACTGCATTAGCTTGTTAAAAGTCTACATCCTTTCCACTGAAAGTGGGCTCAAATGTTTGAGGTGGGGGTCAGTGGTGAGAGGGGAGGGGGTCACTCAGTCCAGTTCTCTATATACAGTCAGTGGTGTTCTCTATATACAGTCAGTGGTGTCCACAGTCCTGCCCACAACTCAGCGGCAGATCTTTAATGAACTACTGTCTCTCTGCAGAAACACAACACAGTTTTTTTTTTGTTTTTTTTTTAATTTTGGCTAAAATTTATTAATTCACTTTATTGAACCTCCACTTTACCAGGAAGATCCATTAAGAACAGTTTTTGTTACAAAGATGACCTGGAAATAGGAAAAGCAGGAAAACAAAAATGGACAAAAAAAACTTTGCACATGAATTCATGATATACCTTCAGTATTTAACAGTATTACAGTAAAACAACCAGGAGAGAAGGACCAACATGTACATCAGTCAACTATAAGGACTGTTGCAGTTTCTGCTAAAACAAACAGTGTGATCGGAGAACGGTCAGTTCAAGTAAGTTTTGGGGAGAGTTCCTGTCCTTTGCTGCAGCAAAATCAAAGGAATTTTGACCGAAGACTGTGCACACTTTGGGAATGTGAGATGTAATCAGATTGGACCTCAGATGTAACTCTGGAAAAAATGTCCATCTCAAAAGAAGTCAAAACCCTCAGAATACAAGATGTTTCCTCCTTGTTAGAAATGAAAAAAATCTTCCAATAGAACCAGTAGAATTTGTCTTTGAAATATTTCTTAAAATTAAAAAAAAGTTGTTTAATTAGCTTTAATTTAATTTTGATTAGTGAGATTTACAAATTTCAGACTTAGATAGGCCACAAATAGTAAAATAAACTAATTTTTAAAATTACTGTTGACACTAAGATACCTACTTGCTGCATTGAGATGATGCAATGTGACAAAGGGTGACTTTTATTTTGAAAGGAAGTAATTCATTTAGAAGAAATAGTGTTATCTACTTAAGTGCAGTTTTAATATATGCCAGAAAGTCAAAAGTTTATTTATATTTATGATAATAGTAGCATTAACATAGATGCAAATCAGTGTTTAAATTTTTCTAAAGGGTGAAGTCAGACTTTGTGGCTCCTCCTGGGTCAGTAAGAAATCCACTAAAATGGCTCTGTAAGAGTTGAAAGTTGTAGACCTCTGTTCTAGAGCAATTAAATGCATGTCTTCAGATAAAGTTGTTGGAAAAAAAAATGTCAGAAGTTATATGAAAATTTTGAGTTCTACTCAAAACAAAATGTATTTAAGATCAAATGACACAAAAAGACGTTCAGGTGTCTCAGCAAATCTTATTACAAAGTTACTTGTAAGTTAGTTTTGTCCTAAATCAAATGTTGACCTCTATAAATGGGTCTTTAAAAGTCATTGGTCACTGCCAAATTTTTGATAAATTAAAATTAACGTGTTTAATTCTTGAATACACAGTCAATAAAAAAAACGTCTTTGTGCTGCCCCCTAGAGGTTGAGTTGAGGTATTACAGTCCAATCTTGTGATTGGTCAAACCATATAAGTTTCAGAAGTCTGACATCATGATTTGTAGCCCCAGTAATGAGAACTGTCCCCAAGCCCCACCCCTCTGACTAGATTTTCAAATTTGGCCGTGGGTGGAGTCAGCCTCCAATTTCTGTGTTTGGTGACACTTTAATCTTTGGGAGTTTGGCTGCAGCTCCTCTTTCAGAATAAAAGCTTCCACTGATAATGAACCACGCGCTCATTGTTGTGGACTCTATATAACTCCAAGTATCAGTTTTGACCATCTCTACCGTGGTTTGATGTCTGGCCTCAGTTAGCATGTATGCAGACATTTATCTACAGGGTGTGTTTGATTTTCAAGCTTCCTCTCCCTCCATCTGTCTTCTGCATTTTTGGCCTTCAAATGTTTGGCTCGCCATGCGTTTTAACTCTATTTCCTGCATGTAGGACGGAAGGATAAAAGTTGGAGACCGACTCATAGAAGTGGGGGATGAACCCGCTGCTGGGCTATCGGTGGAAAAGGTTCAAACAAACTCACACACAAAAATGTGCTTTTTAAGTGTTTTTTTCTGCTGACTCGGCTGTTTCTGTTTGTTTTCAGGTGTCCGGTTTGATCTCCAAACAGCAGGTCACTGTAAACCCCTCCATCACTCGCTCCAAGAGTCCCCTTTCTCCTCCCCCTTCACCCCTTCCCTCCTGCGTCACCCTGCCCTCCTCCCCATCTCCTGTATCTCCAATCACTCCCCCAACCCCCCCATCAGAGCGCTCGAGTTTGCTCACCTGCTCGTCCCCCTCAAGCTGTGACCCTGTAAGCTGCCCGGTGGTCGCTGGAAGGGAGACGATCATAGAGATCTGTAAAGGAAACGTGGGCCTAGGGCTGAGCATCGTGGGAGGATGTGACACTCTGCTGGTGGGAGGAGCCTTCAGAAATAAAAAAAATGATAGTTTGACCTGATTCTATAGACACTTTTCATCATATAAATTAACTAAACAATACAGCTTTGGATGAGGCAGTGTTAGTTTGTGACAGTTTTTTTATGTGAAAGTCAATGCTTTATTAATTGTAAACACTAGGGGGCAGTAATCATCCATGAAGTGAATGATGGAGGTGCAGCACAGAGAGATGGAAGACTGCAGGCTGGAGACCAGATTTTAGAGGTATGGAATTAAAGATATCTCACATGAATAAACACACGTGTGTGCACAAGACACACAAATGTACACATTCCCTGAGTTTTTTAAGTTTCCTAATAATTTTCAATCTTTATTTTTTCAAAATACTAAAAGACTTCAAAATGTTCTTATTTATTCATTAAGATCTTTTAAGTGCTATGTCTGCTGTTCTTTTAACATTTTTACGTGTTGTTCAGTTTTCAGCAAATCTCATCAGGCACCACAGCCTACAGCACACCTGGACCACAAAAACCACATTGTTTTCGCAATTCCTCTTTCTTACTGCGCGCTTCAGAAAAAATGTCCTCCCTGCCATATACTCAAAAAACAAATGTTATTACGCAGTGAAAATGAATATTTGACATAGTAATCCATTGACTATAAAAGGAGATGTGGACCAATCCTGGTTTACTGAGGATATCTGGTTCCAACATGGAGATGAACACATTATGGAAAAAGAGTGACTGACTTGATTTCATTTAGTTGGAACCGGACTCATTTTCTATTGGTAATGTCTCACGCGCTCAGTCCAGTTCTCTATATACAGTCAATATAGTGAACGACCTACCCCCCAAAAAGTGATGACTTCACCATCTCCAAAAAGAAACGTGGCCAAAATCTCTTATGGTGCTCAAAAAATCTTTAAAAATCCATTAACAAAACCAAAACACACAGAATATCTGAAGAATTTGGATTATTATGGGATGGCCACAGAGCCTACGGCTTGGCGGCCGTTTTATATAAAATTTCGCAATTTTCACATTTTGGCACAAAACAGAAACTTTTGATGAAGCAACCTGCACAACCCCAAGGCTAAGTCTACAACCATAGGCAAAGCTTTGTCGACCTTTGACCTCAGGAAGAAACCGCCATATTACATTTTCCACAAAAAAATCCATTTTAGTACTTTCTACAAATTTATACGTCTAGGGATTTCAATTGATCTTCTTTAAACTTCTTGAGCATCACCTGGAAGCCACTTGAGAAAAATTGTTGGAAGTAAAGTTTGCAGATTCTGAATTGCATTAGCGTGGCGAGCTCGCAAAAGTGGCTTTCCTTTACGGCTTGCACATTTTTCATCAGAATAGTGTGAATATTTAATACACAAATCCTTGGATCAAACTGAACAAAATTATATGACATTTGATATGAACATATTAGGAATGTGGACGTGGTTAGCAAAAAAAGCTCTGTTGCTAAGGAAATCCAAAAGTACTTTTGCCAATTTTTCTAAAAATGACATAGATCTGTTCGTCCTCCCCAGATAATCCAAAAATACAATGGTTGCTATGGAGATAAAAACAAAAGAAAAGCCGAAATTTTGAGAAAAGTGTCATTTTTTTTGTTTGAAGGGGTGTATTGCAGCTGCTCATATAGTGGCTCACAACTTTAATGTTTTACTTTCATTATTATAGTTTTTTCAAGGAAAAATATCTTATTATTTTTCCATGATAAAAAAACAAACATTCAAGTAGGAGTCTCCCATCTTCACAGGTAAATGGAATCGACCTGCGGCAGGCCACGCACGATGAAGCCATCGCGGTGCTGCGGCTCACCACCCAGCGAGTCCGGCTGTGCGTCTTCAGGCACCAGGAGGCCTACAGGGAGGAGGACCTGTGGGACGTCTTCAGCCTGCAGCTCAGTCCCCGTCCCGGAGAGGGGCTGGGGTTCACCACTGTGGGGAAGAGGTACAGTCAGGTTGCCGTTAATAATTAAAATCTAAAAAAAAAAAATGCATCAAACTGTGATTCCATGTTTGCATAAATGTAAATAACAGATTGGTTGGAAGATTTTTCTGGATGGAATCTCTCAGCTGTGGAGGACACTGACACAAAAAAAGAGTATTTTTATAAACTAATATAGTGATAATACACTTCCTGTCTCCTCTAGACGCTATAAAGGTGAAATCTGGTTGCTAAATCTGCCTTTTTTCCCCTCAGGTTATTATCACATGATGATCTCTCTCTAGATTTTGACCTAGAGAAGGCTCTTTGGTGCCTGAGGCACAACATTTCAGTTCTTTTACTTTCCTTTTGTTCCTATAATTTTGTAGCGAGTTTTTGCACAGACTTAGAAACAAAAGAATGAGTGACCTTGACAAAAACAACCTTGAAGTATGTCAGATTTATTTGCAGTCAAGTCTGAGATTCTGTAAAAGTATGAGGACACACACTTATATTCTAAGTGTTTGACCTCTGACCTGCAGCAACGACACGGGCGTCTTTGTGTCAGACGTCGTCAGAGGGGGCGCGGCGGATTTGGATGGCAGGTTATTGCTCGGTGACCAGATCCTGTCGATCAATGGGACGGATGTCCGTGCTGCATCGCAGGATCACGCACAGAAGCTCCTCCAGGTTTGAGGATTGGTGCAAAAGTCCAGTGTGTGATGAAGGTTCTCCGTCACCAACTCTGATGTTTCTCCCCTCAGAGCTGCGGCGGCGCCGTCCTCCTAGAAGTGGCTCGTTTCAAAGCAGGGGTGCAGTACTCACGGCAGAGTCAGGTGAACGTTTCGCTTTTTCTGAAAAAACTGATGCAAATATCGACAGATCTAGATGAAACGACTAAATTACAGCTGCTACATCGCCTCATCTGCAGATACATCATAGATTATTTTAACATTTGCACCCTGTGATTTTAGGATTACGCTAAATTCTGCTTCATCCAGCATGAAGACTCCGATTGCTCCACCTTGACACCCCCAAGTGGAAGCGATACGCCCTCCAGAAGAGCACACAGCAAAGCCCAGAGCTCCTGTGAGCATTTATCTGTCAAGAAATTTCAAATTTGTCAAATTGAAATAAAAAATGTGATTATTATTGCAGCATCTCAAGACCCTGAAGTCAGGAACGTAATCGTGCAAAAGGTAAATCTGCCATGAATTAAAAACCATTTCATGTATTTTTATTTTTTAGATGTTACTTGTTATAATGTAGTCACTTTTTTTCCTTAAAAACCTAAAACTTTAGCTGTAACGAGATGTCTTCGAATCCAACGGGAAGAAAAGATGACCTACTTTCTAGACTGGAGCCTTTTTTTTTATTTCTGCATACTCAGACTTCCTCAGTTATTAATCTGCTCTCAGATATTGACCAGCAAAGGTCTTTAATGTTTGTGTGGTATTACCGCAGGGTCCCTGTGACTCGCTGGGCATCAGTATAGCTGGAGGAGTGGGCAGTCCCCATGGCAACGTGCCTCTTTTTATTGCTACCATGGATACTAATGGACTGGCTGCCAAAACAGAGAAATTACAGGTGAAGACTACCTTTGTATATGTTTGGATTATGATATTGCATGCTGGGAAGTCACTGCATAAAGCAGGAGTCTGCGACCTTCAACATTTAAAGAGATATTTGAGTTGATTTCCCTCTGATGACAATAGGAGCGGCAAAGTCTTACATCAGCCTATAGAAAAATAAGACACTGCTTTATATTTATGTAAATGTTACTATTAGGTAGAATATACATGTTTTATCTTTATTTTAAATAAAATAATAGCAAAAAATAGAATAAATATGAAATAGTATTTACCTTCTGAGAGATTTATATTTCCTTTCAAAATAAAAGACATCCTTTATCACAAAAAATTACAGTGGCCAAAAGACAATAAATAAATTACAATAATAATAATTTAAAAAAAGGTAAAAAATTATTTTAAAAAAGTAGAAAAAAGATCAGGGGTTAAATTTGACCCCGTGGATTCTCCAAGGATGAATCAGACATTACTAGGTGACCCTTACCAGATTTTTAGGACCATAACTTAAAATCCTTGAATTTTTTTTTTCACAAAATAGGCAGTCCACCTTAGTGTTCAGTCCACCTTAAGTATAAATTCTGGTTGTGCCACTTACCTCAAACTGGTTTTCTGTGGTATACAGCGCTCATAAATCTGTTCTAATGTTTTAGTTTGACCTGATGTTGAATTGTTTGATGGCCTGTTGGAGCATGATGGGTAATGTAGTCAAGTGTTATACGTATATACTGTTTGAGAATGAGTTAAATACATTTTGTCTTATTTGACTGTTTTGTTTTGCTTGATGCGCCTTTTAGCCTCAAAAATATGTTCTTAAAATAAAAAACATTTTATTTTTCTTCACAAAGGAGGAATAACAGGAAGCCTCCGGTTGCAGACCTCTGACCCAAAGTCAAAAACAAAGATAACATCATATTGTAAAATAATATTATCAATTTTACAGTCAAAGTGGGTCAAAGTTTATGAAAACGCACCCAACAGGTGTAAAAAGTGAAAGGTGTGCATGTGTCATTCAGACAGGAGACAGGATCCTCAGCATCAACGACGTGTCCACCGAGGGGATGACTCACGATGAAGCCGGGGCGCTGCTGAAGAACGCCGCCGGAAGCATCACCCTGCAGGTATAGTGTCACAACGAGCCAGCCCAACCACCATTAGGCTCCGAGTTTCAGTGCCGCGTCAGCAGAATCTTACTCAGCTTTGTTAATCACCTTGCTGCCTATAAAAGGAAGTCCGCTTCCGCTTCCTAACGTTTCCACAAAAATAACTTTGACATAAGTCTGTAATGAGGACAGGAAGTGGCGTGAAATCTGTGAAATTTGCGCCGCATGAGGAGACGGTGAAGAATCGGTGAAGAAGCGTGCGTCATTTGTTCGTGGGATGTGTTAACAAAGAACATCAAAAGGTTTTATATTTGTATTAGTCACAAAATAATAACTGTGCTAGATCACAATGACACAATCCCACTGTTGGGTTGAATACAAAAAAAAAAAAAACCTGGAGAAAAGGTAGAAAGGAACACAAGTTTGAGTCAGGCTTTGGTGAAATTTAAATGTTTTTTTTTGTCATTTTTAAAACTTGACATCATAGTTTCGACTGACAAAAGTCTTCCCAATCACCACAAAAAATACTTTAAAGACTCCCACTGATGAAAACTGTGTTTTAACATGTTCTTGTGGCATTTTTCTGAACATATATTATTGAAAAATTGCATTTATTTTTAATTGTTGTGAGTCAGGAGCAAAGGAAAATATATGATGTACAAAATACGCTGTGTGGGCCTCAAACATCCTGCTTGGCTGACCAATGGGAAGTGGGGGCGGAGTTACCCACAATTTAGTGGCAAATTTCTAATGAGCTTCTGCAGAAACTATGTCCTGGAAGATTTGTTGATTTTGGCTAAAAATCCCAATTAAAAGAACAGAGGGGGTCTTAAGTGTAGTATCTAGTTCAATAACCCATTGTGGGGGTGTGTGTGTGTGTGTGTGTGTGTAGGTGACAGCAGGCTCTGGTGGCAGCGGCGGCGGCAGACAGTCATCGTCGAGTCAATCTAGCAGCCTGACCTGCTTTCACAACAACCTCTGGTATGACCTTTATAAGACTTGCTGCTCTTGTGGTGTTCTGTAGGGACACAATAATTCACTTTCCCCACGATTCAGTTCAATCTTTAATTTATGTGTCACAGTTTTGTTACTGTTGGATCGATTTTCTAATCAATGCATTTTATAATTTCTGTAATGCGTTTGAAAAATCAGTGATTTTTTTTGTCTTGTATAGTCCACAATATATGCTTGAAATAATCCAAATCAATCAATAACAACAATAAACAAATCAAGCCATATGACATATATTTTTTAATTTTCTAATAAGCTTAAAATTGATAAAATCTTTAAACTAAGCCGGGTTTAGTGGAATAAAACAGTTTTTAAAATCGTAGGCCTAAATATAGCACAACCCACTTTCAATATAAAAACCTATGCAAATGTAAACAGTAGGGATGACACTATTCACTTTCCCCACAATACTATGCAACCTTTGACTGTATATAGAGAATTGGAACGAGTGATTGTGACGCCACTCATAGAAAATGTCTTATTTCTGGTTACAATCAAATACAGAAACTAAAACACAATTACTGAAACAAGCTCAGGAGAATCTGTTGATCAAACGCTTCGAATGGTTGACCACATCCTATTTTTGAGGCATCTGATTGGTCAGTTTATAACTTGAATAACTTGCTCTACAGAAAATATTTTGAAAGGGAAATAAAAACTAAAATTAGTATTAGTATGTTAAAAAAGATGTAGCAGAGAAAAATGCTTATTCTGACAAATCAAATATATTAGAAGTGTGTGGAGTTTTGACCTTTTGAGACCACTTCCTGTTTGGAATCCGAGGGGGGAGGGGTCACTCAGTCCAGTTCTCTTACACATTGACTGAACTGACTTGTGTTTAACTTGTAATGAAAAGTCTATGGAAACGTGCAGACCAGAATTTGACTTCGCGCTCCAACCCACCCACTACCAATCGTAGGAGGTAGACTAGCGTTAGTAAACAGTTAAAAAAACACAAAAGAAGAAGAATCCCTCCCTGCTGCTACCTGCTTCATCACACCTACAATCTACTCCTGATTCACAAAAATTGAGAAATACTCAGAAATGTAATTTTAAGCTTAATTTTTTCTTAATATTTGTCCTCCATTATCAGAAAAACCCACCAAAACACCAAAAACATTATTTTCATTAACATGGGTCTTTAAACCGAGAGTTGTGGTGTCCCTATAGTGTCAAAGCTCAGCTGAAATGACTGCTGCAGCACCAAAATTCTCAATTCTCTTCCTCTTAGCCCTCGCAAGTATAAGACCGTCACTCTGGAGCGAGGCTCATCGGGTCTGGGGTTCAGCATTGTCGGGGGCTTTGGCAGTCCTCATGGAGACCTGCCCATCTATGTCAAAACTATCTTCAACAAGGTGAGGGAACATCTACCCCCTCTCTAGATCTTGTAGATCTTTAACCAGATGGTTGCATCTCCACTGGTGATACATACATTTCCAATAACCTTCAGTTGTCATAAGGATGATCACTGTCGTCTCTCTGCAGGGAGCGGCGGTGGAGGACGGCCGGCTCAAACGTGGCGATCAGATCATCGCCGTGAACGGACATTGTTTGGAGGGAGTCACTCACGCTGAAGCTGTGGACATTCTGAAGAAGACCAAGGGAACTGTAGTCCTTACTTTACTCTCTTGAAACACAACTGCGAGCTACATTGAAGCTACGTACACACCGGGCATGTGGTGTTAGCCTTTGGAGTTAGCACAAGTCTGTGGCTACCTGATGCTAGCACATGTTGGAAGAGGTTTGGAGCGGAATGTCTCTAATCTTGCTTCAGGATTTTTATTCTCAATTCCGATATATGAAAGACTGATATAATTTTGACAAACTGCAATAGTGAATTTCCCCTTCGTGATCAACGTTCAAACAGTTGGTACTTCTGTGTTTTGAAAAGGACACTACACCACCACAGTCACTGATTGGACAAAGTTCAACTGGTGAGTTAAAAAGACTTGAGCAGCTTTGAGTGAACACAAGAGATTTGAATGTGAAAGCCCCAAATACATATATTTCATATTTTTTTCTTTGGAAGCGGTCGGTCAAACACACGTTTCCGAGCCTGCTGTGAACGTAGCATACAGACAAAAAGAGAAGTGTCTCTACTCACAATGTCTGCGTATTCAGATTTAGGGAAACTACCTCCAGAGGCTGCACAGGCAGAGTCAACATATTAAAAGTTATTCAAAGTTATCTGATTATGATGGTTGAATTTTCCTACCTAAGTCATTTAAAAGTATTTATTTAGAAAAAAACAATAATCAAATGTGCAGTTTTTCCTGTTTTTGACCCGGACATGCCAAGTGCTTCTGCCAATCTTTTATATGGCAATAAGGTTTCAGGACTTTGTTTTTCTTTACATTCTAAATAGTGAAGATCTTGTTTCTGTTTATGAACGACGCTCGTCTCATGATGATAATTGCGAATGATTACTACCTTATGTTGAGCAGATGGAGTCGGAAACACATTTCTTGAAATCTGTTTAAAGCTTTTACTCAGTCCATCTTGCTTTTTTTATAGTTTTGCTCATCTTTTTTAGCACTTCTAGTAGAATTGATAAAACCTTTTCTTTATTTTGAAGCCTTCTCATTCGCTTTTTGTATTACCTTCATTACGCCGTTTCCTCGTTGCAGTTTATCTTATTTAAAGACATGTAACATTGCATAACTCCATATAATGTATTAAATGTT
>NC_050512.1:21616799-21698165 GCF_002922805.2 Oryzias melastigma
TACTTCTAGATTAAGAATATTAAAAAGTACACCACTCAAAACATAAAGGGAACACCTGAAGAACTCAATGTTACTTCAAGTTATTGTTTTTTATGTTAATTAATTTATTTTATATTTATCTATTTGATATTTATCTATTTGATATTTATCTATTTGATATTTATTTTGTATCCTTCAAACCTAGCAGCTAGTTTTGCAAACTGCCACACTTTCAAGATGCTACAAACTATGCATTTCAAACCTTTTTTCTCATAAATATGGAAGTGTTTTCAATCTTGCTATGGTTTTCTGTCTTTGTCGAACATAAATCCATACTCCAAAGTCACCTAGGTTTAGTCAAGTTTGTGCCACGTGGAATGACAAATGGCTCAAAATTATGGAAATGCAAATTAGGACAGAAGTAGAAAGAGCAAGAGGGATTATGGAGATAACAGCTTTTCGAGGCAGCTAGAAAAAATAACTCCAAATTTGAGTCAAAGACCAAACAAAAAACCAAACAAACAAACCCAAACACGGATAATTCAAACATTTCACTGTTTCCCAATAAATGCATCATTCTCTGACTTAAATCACTCGTGAAATAGGTGACAACTTGACAAACAACACACTTGCCCACAAATGTCTCATTTAGAGAATAGGAGGCATCTTGGGAGATCTTCAGTGGAGCGTCTGCATTAGTCAAAACCATCTGTTCACATTGCAAGCTTTATTGAAACCCCGCCATGGTGGTCTGGTTAATCCCGCTCCAGATGAACAGTTGCTCGCCTGCTTGCACCAGGAAGCTTCTAAAATGGAGAAAACGCCTTTGTGCACTTCAGGATTTCTATTCTATATGACAGAATCCTTATGCGAGTGATTTATTTAGCATCCTGAATGTTTTGTAGATTGTTTTGTTTGGTGGATTTTCAAACAATTTGCTTTAAGTTGGTAAAAAATAGATTTTTTTTGACAGATTTTCCACCAGGAGGCTCCAAATGTTCTTGTTTTTAAGCTTCCAAGTTTGCCACAAAAATCCATCATGCTTCTGTGCTAAAAGATGCCGCGTGTTTTATGCTTCATCCTGGAATAAAGGACGGTTGAGATGAGCGCACTTGAAAGCCACTAATGATCCTCCGTCCCCGGAGGTTTGCAGTAGCCAAATGATTGTTGTGTGTGACTGTCAACTCTATTCATATTCTCATATCCACAGGACTGCAACCTTTACACTGTAGCCTGGTGGTGCCAAAAAAAAAAAAAACTTATAATGGATTCAAAAAAAAAAAAAAGCAGCTTTTTTCCTCCAGTCCCTTGAGGCTCTTTGTCAAGATATCATCCTGTGCTGCAAAAATGCCAGTGTTAAGTTATTCAGTCCAGTGCTGAGTCTTAAAAAAAATCCCGCTCCTCTTAAGGCAAGACGAAAATAACCCAACAGGAAGAAACACTGCAAAGGCTAGACATCCTGAAGGCTCGCACTTCATTACAGCTTGAACCGCCGGTGCCACTATCTTCATGTCATTCTGGAACTGGGAGTCTAAAGTTGTCACTTGCAAATAAGCAGCACTGATGTAAATTTTGGCACAGAGACGCGCGCATGCCTCTTGTCACTCATTTTGCTGAGAGCCCAGAGCTAGAAATAATTACGCTGGCTCGTGAAGTTACAGCGCAAGTTAGGAGTTTTCAAACTGATCGCTTTCACTGAACAGCAGCACCAAAGATGATCATCACTCCTGATATGGATTGAGGGCTTTCCCCTCCTTCAGCCTCTAATCTGTCCAGCTCAACTTGAGAATATTAAAGACTCAAGTTTCCTCTATAAAGCAGAGATAATCTTTAGAAAATGAAATTCAGTCAAATCTTAGGTTTCGTGTGCATTCCTGGAAGGATAGCACAACTTCCAGACTTCTTTCTAGTAATTTGTAATCCTACTTTTTTTCTTAAGTATAATTTGTAAATCCGTATTTATGCAGATACTGAAGTAAAATGCAGAGGAATAATACACCATCTTGAAAATCTCACAAAAATGAAGTGTGACAATAAATCTTTCAAAAACTCTTATTGTGATGGTGTTGAGCAGATGTCACATAGTTCCAGTGTGTGGACAGAATTTGACCTAAATAACAAAAAAATAGTAAAAAATGTTAAAATATTATTTAAAAAAAATAAACATTTAAAACCCTTTTCTGAGAAAAGGAATAAAAAAATAAACATAAAACATATATTAAAAAAACTTCAAATGACTGCATTAAAAAATATAAATAAAATGTAAAAACCAATAAAAATGAATGAAATATTATAAACAATCAAATAAACTCATATTTAAATACATATTAAAATATAAAAAAATAAGTAAAATTTAAAAACCCTTTTGAAATGAATAAAAATAACTAATCAAATAGATAAATATGCAATAAATAAATTAACTTAAAAAACAATAAAATGATTAAATAAATAAATAGAAATTAAAATAAATAAATTTAATTTAATAATAAATGTTGAATAAATAGGTAACAAAAACAAAAATACTCTTTTCTAAACAAAAAAGTGTGACTTTGTGGCTTTTACTGTGTTTTAGTCAGTAAGAAACTGACCCAAATGGTTCTTCTAGTGTTAAAGATTGCAGATCCCTGGTCTACAGAATACTTGCTATACTTATGTTTAAGTATACTTAATATAAAAAGCCTTAAGTCTGTTACTTTTTGCCAAGAGGGGGCAAACATATCCTTTTTTAGTGCATTTTAGAGTGTACTCTCTGTGGTTTATCTAAAACGTACACCTGTTATGGAGCACCAAACTACCAAAGCACCTTTAGAGCATCTATGAGCCAATAACAACATCTAATCAATTTATTTGAAATCGTGTTGCAACTGTTTAAAACTAGTGTAAAAAAAAAAGAAAAAAAAAACAATCTACTTGCAGGACTGCATCCATCCACATGGGGGCAGTGTGTGTGCTGCTAAAACAGCATGGAAATCTGGCTTCATCAGTGGTTGGATGGTAGATTAACATTAAGTGGTGCGATTTGCCAGATGGCCTCGGGCTTAAAGACAAACAAATTTGCACCTGCAGCAAAAGGCCCGTCTTAAGACCAGACTGCCGTCTCCTTCTACAGCCCAACGCCTGTTGTTTACAGAGGAAATGCAAGGAATGAGAACACGAGCATCAAATTGTCTGTGTGACATTATCGGGTTTATCTCTCAGTCAGTTGGATGTTGTGGGCAGAGCGATCTGCAGAAAACAATCTTCGTCCTTCGTTCTGTCCTGTGAAATGATGGTTTTGACACTAGAGAGGCTGAGCAGCATAAACGCTAAATTACAGCTGTTATTTCATGACCTCCTGGCTGCCCTTTGACCCCTTCGAATGGCAGCCTTTTGCAAAAACAGACACATCCCAGTTGTGGTTTTGAAACCAGTTCGACTTTATTAGAAGAAACCGATGAATTAGAAAACAAACAAATCTCAAGACCCCTTTCTAGGGAAAGTGTGGGGGATCAGACGACCGACTGCGACTTGTCCAATCTCCTGTCATCCTCTGAGTAGCGGCGGAAGGTTTCCCCCAGCAGCGGCTGCAGGGCCTCAGCCGAGTGGTGGGAACGAGCTCGGACTGCGCAGGCGATGAGGCCCCCCAACGCCGCCACGGCCACCACTGCCGCCACCACGGCCACAGTGATAATCTCAGACAGAGTGAGGGGACGAGCTGCCAAAGGGAGGAGGAGAAGGAAGGCGTCAGTAATGAGTATTCAGTCTTCTGAAGGCTTCGCCGTCACTCACCTGGCCACTGGACTTCGTAGGAATATCCCAGACTATCCGGCGCGCTGACAAACATTTCCGCATTTGTGACCGGAGGCCAGAAGGGAACCATGTTGAACCTGCGGTTGTGTCCGATGGGAGCGTTCTCTTCGGGGTAAACCACATCACCTGTAACCAGGAAGCAGGAAATCAGTCGTCTGCTGCAGAGTTGCGGTGGTTGCACGTGTGTCGAACGCGCACCTGGTTGGTGTCGGCGAAGCCACTCGTCAAAGACGGCGTCGGTGAACGTGTGCAGCAGCACAAAGATGGGATCATTGGGAGACAGGTGAGTCTGACCCCCTGTCCCATTGAGGAAGAGGTGGGCCAGGTTGTGGAGGCTGCGGATGACGGGGTCGTACATCCCCTGGGGGGCGCTGTACCCTGGAGAGACAAGAACAAACCACCTTCAAGTGAAGTTTTTTGCAACTTCAGAACGGGAACGCTGGAGCTGTTCAGATGCGCACGTGGGAGGACGGTTGAGTTTGTTCCTGGCTTCAATTTGAATCTATATATACACCGAGTTTCACCAGCTTTCGTTTCCCCGCTCTGACTCGCATCTTCAAAGTAAGAGCAGACCTTCAATGGTGTTCCTGAAGCTCTCGGAGGAGGTGGAGTAATAAGGAGGAGTGTCGAAGGTGTTTAGCTCCAGACAGTCCAGGACGTCCTGGGGCTGCGGCAGCCTCTGAACCATGGGGCGCGCCACGTTGCCCGCCGGGTTCCTCCTGATGGGGCTACTCTCTGAACCTTGATGAAAAAAGATAAAAGCTAAATGTAACTCAAATAAAACAATAAAAAGCTTTCAGAAATAGTTTGTGTCTTGGATTAAAATCTAGACAAAGATGTGTGGTCCCCACAGAAATCGAATCAAAAGACGATGAATATCATTTAGATACTTTCTAGACTAGTTTGATCGTTCTCAAACATGACAAGATACCAGTTAAATTTTTCAATAAAAGCCAACAGTATGGCGCTCTGCGATTGAAGTTGTCTTTTTCTCCAGCATTGTGTGATCTACTTCTTTTCTCCTCTTTTGTTTTTCCTCTTTTCTTTCGCTGTCTCTCCTACACACAAGAGGGGGGCTACATACCAGAGTTGTCTGCGTGTCTGAAGATTATTCCCTCAGATCAAAGGAAAGCAGGATACCGCAAGATTTCTGTCTTCAACAGGCAGATGCACAAATCAAGACCCCCCCACCACCTCCACCATTAACCCACTTTAGGTGTTGTTGCTGGTTCCCCCAAGAAATACCAGACCTGTCACGACTCTCCATAGGGGCAGATGGAGACGGATCACTTCGGTTTGGCTCTTTTGCGTTCATCCTACCACTTTTTTTCCTCACTATTTTCCTATATAAAAAAGTATCGTCTGACATTCTTAATCCAGAGTTAAAGATCAAAAGAATTGTGAGTTTTCCGTTCAGCACACGAGAAACAGGTGGGGGACTAATCTGGTGCCAGTGTGTGGAATGAGCACTGATCCCCGACTTGCGTAGCCGAAGCAGAATTAACATTTTGGGTCAAAAGAATTCCCTTGTTTAACACTAGTACCATATTTTTTGGACTATAAGTCACACCTTTTTGGAGAAATTTATGTAACTCTTGTGCTATCTGGACCCCACAAGACTGCACACTGAACTGTCCTTTTCAAGGACTTTTAGTCTACTTTTGTCATTGGAGGGATCACACATCAATATAAGGGTCGGGTCATCTGGACCCCATGAGATAGCACAAGGTTAAAGGTTGCTATACCATGCCATATCGACTTTTTGAGCTCTTAAGTGCATTATACAGTTCATATCTCAGTATAAACAACCCCAAAGTAGTGTTTTGATCCATTCAGAGTAATCCTCTAAAACCTGCAATCTAAGCACAAGCTTGACACACGAAAACGAGCTGATGTCACAAAGTGAGAACAGCCCCATTTTCCGGAAGAGTGAGCGCTACCAGCACTGCCTAAACTTTCTCCGCTAAGCTAGTGATTGGCAAATCCTTTCATTTTAACTGCACAATACCGTATATCTTTCATTGGTGTCCCATCTCCACTAAACGCTGGATCTAACAGGTATTCATTACTGTAGACATTGTAGCCAGGCTCCTTTAAATCTGTGTTGCCCAGCAACAGTCTTGAAACATCTCTGCTCTAGAGGAGATCTGCATGGAGGAATGGGCCAAAATACCAGCAACAGCAGAAAACGTTAGACTGCTGTCAATGCCAACTAAGGGTATAAATCAAAGTATTGAGTTGAACTTTTGTTATTGACCAAATACTTATTTTTCACCATGATTTACAAATAAATTATTTTAAAATCAAATCAAATTTTTAAGTGGGAGAACTTGCAAAAAATGGTGGCCGACTAAATACTCTTTTGCCCCACTGTATATTAGTGCAACATGTGAACAATTATTTAAATAAAAAAATATCATAAAAAACATGCTAACAAGTCAACTCTTTATATCAATTCAAATCATAAAATCCATTGAATTCTTCATTCTATGATGCACTTTGGAACAATTCCCCCAATACCCTTGTCAAGCTACGTTCACACTGCCTTAAACGACACACATTCAAGCATCCACTTCAATGAAAAGTCTATGTAAATGTGTTTGTGAGCGTTTTTGGCTTTATGTTCAAATTTCCTGCGTTCATGCATGGCTACGCACAATTTTGGGGGGTTCTATGTACAAAATGCGAGTTCATTGAAACTGAACGTAAACGCACCATAAGACAGACTGGCACTTCTTCTGCTTTGCTGTCAGTTGCAAATACTGATACACACACCTGCAGCACCCTCTAGTGGTAGCAGATATTTCTATTTTTTCAATCACAGATAAGTTGCTACTGACTATGAGTTACACACCCGAACAAACTACGCACAAAACATGACTTATACTCAAAAACTACAGTAAGTACGTTTACCCTCACCGGAGATCCAACGTGAACCCTCTCACACAGAGCCAGAAGGCGAAATCTGACATTAGGCGTAGTTATGAACAAACTGTACTAATAAAGAGCAATATTGGGCTTAGCACAACAGCTGTGTGTTATTATTTATAGCTGCTTTATGTTCTACATGCTCCCTTTATGAGCTCTTTGCCCTCCTTTCTTTTTTTTTTTGGAGGTGTAGCTGCAGTTCTACTCTGCGGTGTCGGTGCATCTGTCTTTACTGTTGCAGATGGTGCCCAAGGTGTCGTAGTCCTCCACGCTCTCGCAGATGACCCTCCACTGAGAGAACACGGAGTTAGGGCTGATGGAGTTCATGTCGAAGGCGCTCCTGGCTCCCATCAGGTCGTCGGTGCAGATGTCACATTCGCTGCCTCCGATGGCAAAGTTCCAGTAGGGCAGGGCAAAAGAGGGGTCTCCCAGCATGTTCTGCTCAAAAGGAGAGGAAAAATTGGTTTAGGTTTTTTATTTTTATTTTTATAGGGAAGCAACTGTTTTCCGCTTTCTGAGATGTTTTTTACCTCTTCGAAAATCTTCCTCCTCCACAGGGTCACTATATTTATTTGTGTCTGTTCTATTCTCTCCCTGCACTCCCCCTTTCTTGTGCTGGAGAGCTTCCCACTCCATCTTAAAAAAGAAAATCCTCCTCTCTTCCTCCTCATTATCTTCTGTTATTCTTTTCTTCCTGCTCTGACTGTGTTTCCTTTTCCTTTTTTGCTGTTCCTCCCGCCGCCCCTCACCTGCATGTCTCTCTCCAGTTGGAGCAGATGAAAACGGTGCCAGGTGACAAAACCCGGGCCCTCGTGGGAGAAGTCGACGCCTCCGAAGCTGACCTGGCCCGGCCCCAGGTAGGTTTTACTGACGGAGTAGTAGTGGCTCCAAACAAAATAGTTATAAATGGTTATGTTCTCAAACTGTGGGCTGTTGCCATCCGGGCCCAACACTTCCTGATACCTAAAAATAAAAGATTTGCTTCATGAAATTCTTTTTCTCTGCAAATATATATATATATATATAGTTATTTAAAGACCCACTCCACTGGTAATAATCCCTCTGGGGTTTTTACATGTTCAAGTAGCATTTTTATGACAGTGGAGAACATACAGAAAGTAATTAAACATAAAACTGCATTTCTGAGTATTTATTTATTCAAATAATTGTGAATCAGGAGCAGACAAAAAAAAATGTCATTTGAAAAATTTGTGATGTAAAAAAGCTGTAAAGGCCACAAGCTCTCCGCCTTATAACAGCAGGTTGCTCTGCCGCAATGGTCCCGCCCACAATTTAATTTATTTCAAACTACTCCCGCTCTGCAGAAACTATGTCCTTAAAAATGGCAGGTTTTTGATTTGGGCTAAAATTGCACTGTATTTTTACACTATAAGGTGCACTTAATAGCCCTTATTTTTATTTTCAAATAAACATCAGTGCATCTTACAATCAAAGTGCTTTATATAAATATAAAGATTGTTTCTAGTTGTTACTATCAAGGTTGGGATTTAGCAAAGTCTCAGTAACATTTGGCTTTGGCTGTATATTCTCCTTTTTTAACGTGTTGCAAACATTGTTGGAAGTTACAGGTATTTTGAATGCGCTAACTTGGCTAATGTATTGCGGTGTCAGACAGATAGATTTTTACGTGTTTCCAACAAGGTTAGAAGTTAGTGTAGATAATGAGATTTTTGTTTTAGTGCAATGAGTCTATTTTTTACGCGTTCAAAACAAGATTGAGAGTAACAGTTGCCATAAATATGCTGACGGGGCTAACGCTTTTAATGTGGCTAACATGTAGCACGTTACATACAAGTTGTAGGGTTACTCTCTCAATGCAATCAAAGTCTGACTGACGTATGGACTTCTCTTCCATTCTTTTGTCTCCCCTAATGCGCTTTATGTTTCAGTTTGCGTCATATATGACTAAAGTTCAAAAATAGACCTTTCATTGATGGTGTTCCTATTATTCGCAAAACACTGTAATCATAACTAAAAAACCACTGGGAATGCTTTTACAATAACTCAAAAGATGATCTGAGTGTGTCTTAAAAAAAGAATTATTTAATACTGAATTAACCTGTGTTTATGTTGTAAATAAAAGTGGGTCATACTATCATATGTTAATTGTCCTGTTCCAATACCTGCAGGTATTTAAATTGAATTCATTTCCAAACCTCTGCTGACTTGGAAGATTGTTATTCTCATTTTAACCTGGTTTTACTTTAATTAATTGGAGTACCTGTTCTCTTTCCTGTTGCATCCACATTTCCTAAAGAAAAACTTGCAGAAGACATTGATAAAAATTACCTGCTTTTGAAAATAACATTTTAAGAAAGGTTTTGGCTGCATAGTTTCCAGACCTGGCTAGACTGAGCATACAAGTCTTTTGGCAAAACCTCTGTCTGCTCGAAGGTGTTTATGCAAGACTGTCTGGCTGAAAATACAAACTCTTGTTAAAAGTGGGTCACTGCATGAATTAGAAAGACTCCCGTGATCAGCTTGTGGAGCTTTCGTACCTCCTCGTGCAGATCACCAGGTCAGGGTGCACCGTGCTCTTGGCCTGGTTCAAGGCATCCACAAAAGCCCGCTTCTCGGCTGCAGTCATCTGCATGATATTCCTCCTTACTTCAGTGATGGGGCATTAGAAACAGACCAAGAGATTAGAAGATGGAAATGAAAAAGAATATAAACTGTTTAAAAAAAAAATTATTACTATTCTACTTAAAAGTAAAAAATTGAGTGAATAAATTTGTTCCATAGCGGGAAATAAATTCATGCATGAAGGGGTTAAAAATAATGTATGAATCAATTATCTTTTTTCCCATTTTTTGAGTTTTTTTTGTTTTCTTTAGGATTTTCTAATCAATGGTATTTTTTTTTTTGTAATTTAAACCATAAAAACCGAAAAACTGCTTAAATGACATTAAATTGATTTGTAAATGGAAATATATATATATTTAGCTTTTTACATTTAAGGCAAATTAAATCATAAACATGTAAATAAACCCTGGAGAGCCCAAGAGCACGTTTGGGTTACACTTTATGATAAGGATTCTTAAAAGCTTTATTAACACATTAACAAACATTTTTAATGTGTTTATAGGGTGTTAGTAAGACGTTCATTATCACAATTAGCAGAATTAGATTTATTAACATACTTAGTAAGATTTATCAACATCTAAAGTGAGGCCATTGTCTATAAAGACCACGTTAATAGACTGTTTACAAGCTTAACAAACTAATTAACTATTTTTGTCAACATTAAATTGAGTGTTTTGCTGCACTTCATCTAAAACATTACCAAATTTGCTTTTCAGTCAAAAAAAATCAATCAAATCAATGTGATTGATTATTTTGATTAGAACTTGCTAAAAATAATAATAGTAAAAAAATGAAATTAAAGAAAAAAATGTTTAAAAAAAAGAAAAATAATAGTGGCAAAATTTGACCCAGAAGATTCTCCAGGGTTAAAATCAAAGAGTTATCTTAAATTTCTGTCATGATCCGTTCCCTCACCCACAGCGACTCTCTGATCGCAGTTTGCCCCGGTCAGTCCGTGTCTGCACTGCCCGCAGTTGTAGCCACTGAAATTCCCGTTGCACTGGCAGGTGCGGTTGAAGAATCTCAGCGGCCACCTCTCCCTGTCGTCCCGTCCAGAGTACGGGTACTGCGGCCCGTGGCGGCGGTTGTCAGCGGCGATGGCCACACACTGCCCTCTCCCCGTGCTGGAGCCGCACTCGTCCCCGGCCGCCCCAGTCGGGGACGGGCAGCACTGGCCGCTGAGCAGACCCTCAGGGGTCACGCACTCCCGGGGGAACTGCGCCAGAGCTAGACCGGCACACAAGGTCACCACCAGGAGAGCTTCTCTCCACATGCTACAGAAAACATGACAAGAATCTGCATTTACTTATACTTATACACACTTTATCACAGCTATTAATGAAACTTCATCTAACATGAAGGACAAAACCGATCAAAAAGCAACCAAAAAAGAGCTCAACTGGTTTGCATTCTTTTTGTCAAAGCCACTTGTTTCACCGCTATTGCAAAACTTCTCAGACGGTCCTTCAGGCATCGCAAGTCATTATTCATGATTCACAAAACCATTAGCTTTCAACTCCTGCAAGTTCAGAAATGCAATAGATTACAAGAGAAGATTTCCTTCAGCAGTTTTCCTGCTAAATACTCGCCGCCTTTGAAGCTTTACAATGAGAAAAAAACTAATGGAGGGAATAATTTGGCAAAGCAATTATTTCAAAATTTTTTCTCTCCCCCCAAACGAAAAACTGGAGCTTTTAAGTCTCTCACACCAGTGTATGCACTTTACTACATTTCAAGTTTGTGGAGATTCTATGGAGGTGATGGCCTACCTCTGATTGTACATGCTGCTCCACTGTCTGGAAAAATGTGGTGCCCCCCCGCGCGAGAATCGGCCCTTTTTCTCCCCCCGTCTTAAATATCCGCCCAGCACATGACCAGACCTTTGTGGAGCTTGTGTAAGCACATTTACTTCTTTTGCCCCCTCCTCTCAAGGGGGCTATGCAACACTTGAGGGCACTTCAAACCTTCATTCATGTGCCTTGTGATCGTAGCTCAAATGACGCCAGTCTGGATGATCATTCACATAAAGCCTGGGAGATAGCATTCATGCTTAAGTCACACATGCTCAGTGTTTTTTTTTTTTTTTTTTTTTTTAAGTCTAGAGACTACAATGGTTTTGTTATATGGAGGCAGACAGGTGATGATACATCATTTTTTATCATATTTATATGTAGAAATACAGTCGTGGGCGCTGAGTCATGGAGTCATCTGGTCCTCAGGATGTCTTGGATGAAGAAGTGAAAGTTCAGCAATCTGATTAGAAATGCATTTGCCTTCTGTTTAGGAACACAAGATGTGCCCACAAACTGCGCTGACAGTTAGAGTGGATTTGAAATAAAATACATATGTTTTAATTGTCACTTTGGTGTGCTCTATTGATACAAAAAAGGACAGAAATAAATTGCTAGTAGGTGATTGGGTTGACTGTATATGAGAACTGGACCAAGTAAGTGTGACATCACACATAGAAAATGGCTTACCGAAAAGAAGTCACTTCACTTACCTTCCTTTTTTTCTTGCAATTATGAATCTTGGAATCAGACATTGTCAGTAAGCAATGATTGGTCCCAGTTGGTATGAGTCAACATTTCTATGGCAACCACTCTCACCAATGAGGAGGGATCTTGTAGGAAGGCCACACCCATACCACGTTTGAAATATTTCAAACGTTAAAAGCTGGACCACATAGTTTTAATAGCCTTAAAACATTCCTCTTTGGACAGGCGTTCTGCCAGGCTAGCTCGTAATCAGAGAAGATTCCCTCTCATGTGGTCCTTGTGAGGCTAGATAAATAAATTAATATTGATGCGTTTAAATATAAATTTAGATTTTCCATCGGCGTTATTTTTCAGATCAGCTCTGGGGTTCTGTTCTCTATTCTCATCTACTTCTCCTCTCTTCTATTCTTTATTATTTATTGTATTTAGTTCTCCATGCTTCTGTTGGTGCAGTTCCATTCACATGTTGTTCTTCTTTCCCACTCTCCTCTGGGGAGCGGGAGAGATTTCAGATCCCCGGTGGATCGCCCGCGCTCCCACTCTTGGCCGTGGACCACGCCCCCGACACCATCCCGCATCTCTGAGTGAAAGTGATTCCTGCTGGGTCATCTCCCTCCTGGTCGTGGACTGCTCTTCTGCTTCATCTTGACTATGGACTTCATCATCACTCGTCCCTCAGCTTTATCTGAATGAACTCTTAGATTCGTAGTTGTAGAAGCTAATTTTTCTTTAACTGTTCTGGTATCGCCTGTCCGTCCTGGGATAGGATCTCTCCTTCATGTGTAAATCCCTAAGGTTTCTTCTTTTTTCCTGACTCAGGATTTTTTAGGAGTTTTTCCTTACCGGGAGGGAGGGTCTAAGGGCAGGGATAACCAGTTTATTTAGTCTGTTTAGTTTTTAACAATTGTTTATATTTTGAAGCCCAATGAGGCAAATCTCTTTGTGATTTTGGGCTATATAAATAAAATTGAATTGAATTGAATTTTAGAGAGAGACATCTAATTAGTCAGTTTATAACTTGTATCATTTTCATTAGAGAAAAAATACCATGAAAAAGAAGAAAATTAAAAAGAACGTGTAAAAAACAATAAAAAAAAGGCAGAGAAAGAGTCGTTATTCTATATTGACTGATTATTAGCGGTTTATTTCTCAATTGAAGTCTATGGGATTTTGGCTTTGAATGAATGATACTAATTCGTAAGACAGTAAATTAGACTCTTTGACTTAATTTGATGAATTATGACTATTTTATTTTTTATATTTTTAAACTTTGAAGAAAAATTGAAACAATAGAATGTTTTCTCATTTCTTCTCTCCTTTATTAGCTCGTGTTGTAAAAATTTAAGAAGTTTTAGGTAATCCACCAAGTGGCTTTATCAAATACCAGCCGGAATATAAAATCTGCTCACACACACACCGCCCTTATTACGTCCCACAGCAGTTGTGTTCTTAATTCTTCCTTTTTACTGTGTTTAAGCAAAAAAAAATGCCATTTGTGACAAAGCGTGAAAATTGGTAAATTTCACATAAAAAAAATGTTTGTCTGAGTGATCTTCATGAAATCTTGCGCACAGGCCACCAGATTAAGTCTAAATCCACAACTGAAGTTTTGTCGACTTTTGACCTGAGAAAAGGTCGCCATCTTGAATTTTCAGTAAATAAATAAAAACTTAAAACACCTTTAGGATCTTTTACAAATTAAAACTCCTCCTAGGGATTTCAATCTGTCGCCTCCTAACTCTTTGAGCATCAATAAAATGGTATTGGGAAAAATATGTTGCAAAAGTGTCCTTCTTGTGTTGCTTGCCAGTTTTTTATCATAATGTTGTGAAAATAGAGAATGAATGTCTGGCTCATGCTGAACAAAATGATATGACATACGATATGAACATATTAGAAATATGGGCGTGGTTAACAAAAAACCCCGTTGCTAAGGAAATCCAAAACTTTACTTTAGCCGATTCTTCTAAAACTTACCAAAAAATGTTCGTCATCTCCGGGTGTCCGAAACATAATATGGTTGCTATGGAGATAAAACCAACACAAAAGCCACCATGTTAAAAAAAGTGTGTTTTTTATGAATTTGTATTATGTAGGTCTGATGAGGGTGGGAGCCAAAAGGAGGTGGTGAAGGCAGGTGCAGCCTTTAGTTTTTTCTATTTTCTCACTACTTTGTTTAGGATCCTAAAAATCCTTTCTTAGCATCAAACTAAATTCATAACACTTTTGTCAAATGAAAGAAAATTGTGCTTTTCCCTCTATGATTATCCAAGTGGTTGGATGGCTCAATTTGTTGGGTGTAGAACTGAGTCTCCCTGTGCCGGTCCCCAACCTGGACAAAATGTAAGGTTGTGTAGGAACGGCGTCCATTGTAAAACCCTCTGCCAAACCACCTGTGTGAATCCGTGAAAGCTGATTCGCTGTGGCAACTCCTGACAAAAATGCCGAAAGGTGAACAACCTTTATAAATCGCCAGACAAGCCAAAAGTCCCTCCTCTTTTATTGAAGACATATTCATTCACAGATAGAAACACAATAAATAGGTGGTACTTGTAGTCAATACTTCCCATATCCATGTTTGTGTTGGTTTTTGTCAGAGTTCAGGTGAAACAGGAAGAAAACGTGGATTACTTTGCTTTGTTTAGACACAAAAGGAGCAGAGAAACAGTGAGGCTTCTCATATGGACGTCCTGAGGGTCTGTGAGGAGTCTGGTCCTCGTCCCGCGGAGCTTGGCCGGAGGTTTGACATGGCCATCTGATACTCGTCTTCACGCTGCCCCCCTTTTGTGGTCGGAGTTGACGCCACATCAGATGAGCGAAGGCCGGCTCTCCTGGCACAGAAGACAGTTTGGAATGTGGCAGTGACTGAAAAGTTGCTTTAAAAGCAAAACTGAACAACAAACCCTTAAAAAAACGTGTCAAAAATGCATTTAATGCAAATAATAAGATCTAAGAAGAAAAAAAGATACTCTGAGGTGGGAGTAAAAGGGAAAATTGCTCAATTTGATGTCTCCATAACCTCAAATGTTAATGTTTTTACAAAAATATCCCCAAACACAGCAAAGCTTGAAAATATAGAAGAAGACACTAATGATCCACCTGGATTTATATGTGTGGATTTCCTGACACTTTGGACTTTTTGCAAGAAATGCTGTTCTGAGTTGGATCATGTTCAGAAAACGCTGAAGGCATTTTAAAAATACACCTACATCAGCTATTAGAGAGGACCAGGTTAGAACAACATTATACTTCAGCTGAAACAATGCACACTTTTTGTTTGTTGAGTAAAAGGCAGGTTGTGCAGTTTTACTGTCCCAGAAACACAAATGATACCAAGTGGGAAAAATAACATTCTGTCCTTAAGTCAATTTTGGTTTGTTCCATACACAAGGAAAAAAATACCATCATCCAATATTAGTCTAATATTGACATACAAGAAAGTATTCAGTTGTAGGAACACTTTTTTGCCTCAAATTTACATTTTCTATATTATAATCCTCTTTTCAGGCTCAGTTTAAAGATAGAAAATTCAATGAACACATTAGCTACAATAATAGTATAAAAGCTTTGATGTTTGCCCAAAGGGGAATTCACAGGCAACCTTGCATATTATTATACTGATTAATATAGTAAAGATGTAATTAACACTAAAGTGCCAAAAAAAAAAAAAAAAAGACAAAGAAGAATTCTGGTCCAAGAAAGCAAAGTGGAAGAGTTTCACTGTCCTTACAACTAATTTATTTCCAATAACTTTATTGTACATGTTCCTTTAAAGTCCCGCTTCGAACCTGCGCCATTTGTTGTGCCGCCCCGCTCCCCTTTCCCATCATCCAAAACTGTGAGCTCTCTGTTTACACTTTCTCCACTATAGTTTACAGCCCTTTACAAGCTAACATTAGCGGTGCAACAAAACTGGTGAGCAATACTGTCGCCATCCAGTCGTACAGTTTTGAGCCAGATACCAGCTCAGATGAGGAAAACGAAGATGTACATGGAGTGTCACCTTCCAGTTGTTGCATCATTTTTTTTCATCTGTTAATGAGTCACATTGATTTTGATAAAGAAATACTCAAAATAGACAATTTTTAGCTAAAGTTTAATTGTATGTGTATGTTCTCCATTATCAGAAAATCTGCAATCAGATGGTAAAAACTCCAAAAACACGATTTTCATTAGAGTAGGGCTTTAACCCTTCCGCTATCAGATGACTGCAACTGTTATGGCTGTTTTTGGTTTTGTTATTCTTGGTTCTGTATTTTTCTCTCAGAGTGGGACTCTTGTATAGTTTGGGATCTTTGAGTGTCTTTCTGTCTCTATTTATTTCAGGTGTGGTGCTGGAGGTCCTGGCTTCCCATTGGTTCAAGCTTCAGGAGGGAGCCTTCAGAAGCACCATTTGGACCTCCAGTCCATGAGAAGGGAGCTGGGCTGCAACCTGTCTCCACTGCAGCTCGGTGCGCGTTGCCATCTGTTTTATTTTGTGGGCACTTTGTAGTTTCTTTGGTATTCTGTTCAGGTCCCACTCCGTGTTTAATGTTGGTTAAGTGAAGCTGTAGGGTTAAACTGCCATTTTCTTTAGTGTGAGTTTTCTGAACACATTTCAAGGAGTTGCTGTGTCTCATTGTTGCTCCACGTTAGTTCGCTAAGAACTGGCTACGGTGGTAGTTTTGGTTCAATACTTTTGCTCTTTGGACCGCTTTGTTTTCAGACTGAGGAATTTCAGAGTCAACCAAAGTTTGCAGAGTACGTATTCAGAACCTTTGTTGTGGATTAGTGTGATTCTTTCCCAACCTCCAATTCAAGTGCAGACTTCCACTAACTATTACACCAGTGGGATGAGATCCTCCCTGCTTTGGATTCTCAAGTTCGCTCCTCCATGTGACACAGTGAGGGGAACGCCGCTGCACGTAGGCCACACAGACGGCCGGGAGGGAATCAGCTGAGAAGCACGACCGGTATCTTCTGTGAACTAATCGTTTCAGGTCAGCTCGCGATGATCTGGTCAGCTGAGGGTTTGTATAGTTAGATGCTTCTCGATTGTTAGGAGAGACCAAAACTGTGATAATGACCAAAAAAAAAAAACTGTCTCAAAGTGAAAAACATCAGAGACACTCAACAAAATAAAAGCAATCAGTCATGACATGCTGTGATTACAGATAATTACTTAGACATCAAATCGTTTCTTGCTCATTTATAGTCAAAACAAGATCTAATTGAGTATTTTTGACTAATTCATGATTCTATTTTAAACCCCAAACTACAGTAATCATGAGATTACTGGCACACCTGGGAGCCAAGTGGGATAAATCAATCTTTTATCCTTCATTGTCGTCTGTCGCCTCCGTGTTCGTGCATATTTTCTTCACACAGCCGTACTTTTTGGGCTCTCCGTTTCCTGCGGGTAACGTGTCGTCACCGCAGAGGCCTCCTGCAGCCGCCTCAGGGTCAGCGCAGCCCTCCTCACATGCCCGCTGCAGGCCTGGGGTGCTGCACACAAACACAGGAACAATGGCTCCAATCATTCAACAGATCACAGCACACCAGTTCCTGGAAGAGCAGATAAAACACAGACTGTTCTCTTTCAAACAAAACACAATGCACATTTTAACACATTTGTTCATATTTGATTGTTTTTTCGCATGAATAAAGTCGTCGGCTCATCGGTTCTTTGCATATTTGAAAGGTTAGAAGAGATTATTTGAGGCTTATGCAAGACAGGAAATACTTTACGAAATGATTCTTCAGAATTTTTGACACCAAAAATAAAAAGTAACAGTTTAATTTAAAGTAAAAAAACATTTTATATGTGTTAGAAAATGATTCCAAACAAAAAACTCAGTACATTGCAATGGATCCATCACATCAGACGTTGCTTTTTCACCTAAAAAGACTGAACGTCTGAGTTTCATTCAGAACTCGGATATCTTCCTGCCAGGTTGCGATCTGGACTTTTTCTTGTCAGACAGATGGCCCTGTTTGCCAAAGTCTTGAGATGAAATGAAGTGAGTAACTCCTCCAACTTGAGTTCTTTGCCAAACACGACGCTGTGCTTCATGGTCAAGCGTCTCTATTTTGATCCTCTTTGATAGCATCCTGGGTGTGGATTGCTCAGCAGAATCCTCGCAAACAAAGCATCCGCCCTGCTGGTCCATTTTAGTCGATTTATTTATTTTATTTTTTGAGAGAACAGGCTTCTTTTTTTTTCTTTTTTTTTGGCAGCCCTTGCCAACATGTGCACAGCCTTTTTCTTTTACCTTTACATTGTGGTCGGGTCAAAATTGACCATTTTCAAGTGTGAAAATTGATGTATTTGAGCTGAGCGCAAAATAAGGGTTAAAGGGCCTACCTAAAAAAAAAAAAAGAAAAAAAAAATGTTTTAAGCTTTTAAGTACAGCTTGGTATCCGCAAATATTTCCAGAATCGATTCGGTTCACTGGTCTGGATTTAGACATATTTATCTAAAAATACTTTAACAACCATATATATATATATATATATATATATATATATATGCTTTAAAGATATTCATATTAATCTGATCCAGTTTACATACTGTAAAATGTATTCGTCAAATTATAATAAAATTGCCAATACCATACAATGTTACATGGATTCTCAAACAAAGAAGCTCCAACAATTGTTCTGCTTCTCTTTAAGGGCATTTCAATTTGCCCACTAGGTGGCGATTGTGCTATAGCAGTACACCTTATTCCAAAAGAAGAAGAAAGCATAAGCATCAAAACAGTGATTTAGAGCACAAAACTTAGAATAAAATTCCTTAAAAAGGTTTTTAAAATTCATGCCTGTGAGTAAATAAAAATGTTAATTTAGTCAGCAAAGTAAATTTATGTTGACTGATCGTTAGCATTAGCTATCCCATAAGAAATCACATTATACGTTAGCATCAAGCTAGCCGACTTTAGCATTATGTGTTAGATTGATTTCTACTTTTATGGATCAATTGTTGATCCATTAAGCTAAGATCGATTCAGATCAATTAATTGATTTTATCAACCCAACCATACTTTTAAATGTTTTAATGTTAATTATTTAGTAAAAAATAAGCCCAAAAGGATTTTTTGTTTCATTTATGCATCTCCGAGCATTTGATCCAACCCGATTTCTGAGCAATCCCCAACAATGAGTGGGTAACAGCCCCTTCCAGGACGAGTCTGCGCTCCCAGCACCACCCAGGCTAACAAACACACGCCTTCTTTGCTGAGCTAGCGGTGATTGGCGAAACGCTTTCAATTTAGTTTTTATTTTGGTTTAATTTAAAATGTTGTTTCAATGTTTGAAACGCAGACATGCTACATGCAGAGGCCGGCTCTAGGTTAACATATGAAATGGGCGGCACCCACAAGGAACGAGAGGCGGAGCCTCAGAGATCAAAGCGTCTTATTTCCGGGTAGGAAAAGGAGCTCATGAAAATAACTCATTTTCATGAAAAAATATTTGTCTTTAGTAATATACTATAATATATTTGGATATAGTTTACGGGAAAATGGTTTAGAATAGAGTGATAGAGTTTCTTCAAATATAAAAACCAGTCATGCTGGAGTTGAAATGGTAAAACTTTCTACAATTATAACTAAAGCTTCACTCGATTAATGCTAACAAAAGCAAAAAGGAGCCACTATGTTTTGTCCATGCAGACCATCTGGATCTTACTTTCATTTTTAATTAAATGATTTATTAAAACCTCCACTGCACCAAAACAGATTTTATTTTCATTTGCACTTTGAAGAATACCAGAACAATAGATGCATTTTTGTTGAATTAGTTCTTTTTTGTTCCCCCCTTCCTAAATTGTTAGAAGGAAGGAATGAAAACATGGCTGCAGCCTGCAAAGACAGCAAGGCTCAGTGATAGGAAAAAACACAAAGACACCCCCCTCCCCCCTCGTTTGGATTCATTTAAGCTCGGTTTAGTGTTGGTGCTTAATTAGACTTTGGTTTGTATTGACTGTGTTCAGCTGCGAGGGCTAAGTATAACCCAAACAGCATGACACCAGGTTCTGATCAGCTGCCCGACCAAGTGTGGAATGTCCTGGTTTTTTATTTTAGCTTCCATGTTGAGAGGCTAGCACGTGCACGCTGGCTGCACAGCCTTCGTGTGATTTGTCTGTGACTCGAGCGGCGTTGCAGCTGCACGCCAACTAAAGCAGAAGCAAAATGGGGATGAGCTACTAGAAAGTTATGATTCTATTTTACCAGTTCAGGTTACTTTGGGGTTTTTAATGGACATTAATTTGTTCAATAAGGCATGAATCCCTGAGAAAAAAAGGAAAAGTTCTTTGACTGAACCCTGAAGGAGTCTCCAAATCTTTTAGGAGTGAAAAAATAGATGTGCAATCAAAATCAAAAGTGAAATGAGAATTTTAATATCTATTTTTATTTATAGTATAAATTGTGTTTGAATTTGTACAATTTTAGATTATCAAAAGGAATAGATAAGCAAATAAAGCAGTGTTAGCTCTATAATGACGTAGAAACGTCTGACCTAAATAAACTCCTAGATCCTTACCTTAAATGGGAAGAACTTGTTTTGCCCAAAAAGTTGGTGTTGACTGCTTTGGTGACTACAAATAAAACACTTATTTACGGCAATATTGCTGACCACCACAGCAACTATTGGTACCAGAGTAATCTTTGAGATATTTTACCAACATTTTATTTCTGCCTCATTTCCAACTTTTCAGCAAAGAAAACCAAAACGCTTTGATGTGTTATCAAAAATGCACATGAGACGTATTTTTTTCTGTCCCTCACGTAGCGCTTGACGCCACCGCCGAGCGCTTCCAACCACAGATCCAAACAGGCATCACTTTAAAGCCTGGAGTGAGTTAGTGACAGACGAAGCCCTGCATCAGCAGTGATCTAAAAACACAACCAGGGCAGGGCCTTTAGGTAAGAACATCAAGGAGTAAGCAGCTCGAAAAAGGAATTCAAAAGCAAAAATAGTAAGTCATGATGTGTGGAATAAAAAAATATATATAGAAAAATTACATTATATTAGATATATTTATATATTATGAACCAAGTGATTGTATACTTGGATTTCAATGGTTTTACCTCAATGTTTTTGATTTATCTGGATTGAAGCTAATACACTTTTTGCGGCAGAGTTGAATCTTTTCAACCTTTCGAATATGATGCCACTATTTGCCGTAGTAAAAACCTAATAAATATTGACTTTTTATAAAGACTATTTTTGTGTTCTGATGATGAAAACGTGGATCCTTTATATAAAAGTACAATTACTTAAAAATATTTCAAATGACAATTTGTTAAAATGCAAAGCATTGTGGTCTATATTTGCCAATCCAGTGAGCTTTGATGCAGAGTAGTGTCATGATCCAGTGCTTCGGTTTTGTTGTTAGTCTCACCATGTTCAGGTTAATCATCCACAGCTGTTTTCATTTAGTCAATCAACCTCAGTGGATTTAAGTGTCTGGTTTGCAGTTATCATTGTCAGGTCATCTGTTCTGTCATGTCATTGGTTTGTTCTTTCCTGGTTTTGTCATGTTTAAGTTGATTTAGTAAATGTTTATGTTTCCACCACCAAATCTGGTCTCCTGCGTTTGGGTCCTTCACCACCACTCCCTGACAAGTAGTTTTTCACAGAGACTTCTGAGAAATTTCTAGGGTAATGGATTTTGGATCTGTTGTTTGAAAAAAAAAAACCCAAAAAAAGGCAAATGTCCTATAAAGTTTATATATATATATATATATATATATATATAAAGTTTATAACTTGTAATAAAGAAAAATATCTTAAAAAATAGGATTAAAAAAGAATGTCTTAAGACAATTTCAGAGGAAGAAAAATAAAATGTCTGAGAAACAACTGTCTATATCATAATATACATCTATGGGATTTTGTCCTTCTCGGAACCAGCAGGTTTTTCCTATTTGGAGAGGGGAGAGGTTGGTGTGTCCAGTGATTATACAGTCAATGCACATGCCTCACTTTGTATCTTTTCAGCCTGTCAGATCAGAACACTAAAACAAAAGACAAACTGGAAATACATTACCTATTAAATGGAAAGTAATGACATGTAGTGAAAATATCAACAATGCATAAAATATGTTTAATAAAGCACAATATTATTAGCACACAGTGAGTAAGCTAAAGGCACAGGCTCAACACAGACTGTGCGGGAAAGTGCAATCTACCAAGAAGTTTAGCTTGGTGCTGCATCATGTTGCAACCTATTCTGTAACTGAACAGGAAATTATTGTTTTTTTATTTAAATAGCATTTATAGCACAGATTAGTGGACAGATGTGTATTATTAACACACATCTTATCATGGCAGGTGAGGACGACCGCACGTCTCTCAATCCTGCCGATCAGTGCACTCAAAAGTATGTATTTATAAACACTGTAAAGCAAGTACTGGTATGTTAAAAGTTCGATGGAGGTCCTTTTTAAATATACTTTTGGTTTTTAATACACAACAAGCACACATGGTGCACAGATCAGCTTATTGTTGGTCTCGTTCATGAGGCACCTGATGCTACTTGACAATTCAAGTCACAGAACTGTCTCTGTAAAGGCTGCTTTGACATTTATCTTACATTTTTAAAAGAATAGCTGCTTTTTATGCATTTTTATTCCCAACCTAATGAGTCACTGTGCCATTTAGTTTAAAAAAAATCATCTACAAAATTGTTTTTTTTTATTACTTGACCATCAAACTAAAAGCTTCTTATTTTTGAGTCTGCATCTTAAGCGTCGCTTTAGTAGAGTAACATCCTAATACTACTCTGCATTCCCACCACCGCAGAGGGAGCTGGTGCACTTACCCTTTTTTCTTTTGACATTTGAGGATATAGATAATGATAACAGCAGTCTCCACAATCAGAAAAACGGCTGCAGACGTAGCTCCAATTTTCCATGCCCTCAGGCCTTGCTCATTTGTCTCTGAACAGATGCATTAGGGGAGAAAAAGGAGACAGAAAGGCAGGACAGAGAATGAATGGGAGCCTGGCGTTTTCATGAAGAACTTATCAAAGACACCTTAACAGCCACCATTTTTGCATCTTTGTAGCTTCAAAACTTGACTAAATCCTGTGTTTTTTTTCTTCTAAAAAGAACATCTACTAATTTACTTTTCCTTAATGATATCTCACCTCTAGATCCAGGTTTTTCCTCCACCTCATTCCACTTTCCACCTTCCACCTTCAGCTCACCGGCCTTTCCAAAAGGCTCATTCTCTGCCAGAGGGTGTTCAGCCAGAACATCATTCTCAGAGTTCTCCAGCGTAGGTTGGGCCATGTCAAGGTCATGCGGCAAAAGGTTATGAGTGGGAATGATGATTTTGTTGCCTGGCTGGTATTTTTCATTACACCAGGCACTCTCTTCTCCTTTCACTCCGTAAAGAGATGGATTTAGGGTAGGAGGCTGGTTGTCGGGGTTCTGTCCAATGAAAACGTCCGCTCCGTCTGCAGGCTGGGGGCCGGAGAGTTCCAGGATCTCTAGAAGAGAGGGGTGATATTTGTCACTCGTGTGAAAATGAAGTCAAGGGGTCATGGTTTATGGATGGAGGAGGGGAATTTAAAGTGCTAATGAAGCTGTTTCTGAGGTTTGCACCAACCAGTGTTATACCTTAGTCACAACTGCCCTTACGGGTGAATACAGGCTGTCAGGGTTGATAAATGCACAAACCTGTAGGGGGAACGCAGGTGGCTTGTAAAACATTTTAAGATCCCAAACTGCTCATTAAATGTGTTTCCTTTATGCATATGAACAAAACCTTATTGAAATTCTAGAAATGTTCAAAAATCACAAATTTCTCAATTACACTGTTTCAATTAAATCATAATTATGCGACTAAACAAAAGAACTCAGGCAATAAGCCATTCAAAAACACAGCGACGGATGTGAAGAATACTTTAATTCAAAGCAGATTGATTCAAATTTCTACCACGGCACTACCGCTCATCGTCATCTATCAAAGGAGACGTCGGCGTCTTATTTAGGTCATGGAGTGGTAATCTCCTTACACGTGGGAGGAGCTACAGATGAAGTGATTTTGGGAAATTGCCAAAATCCCATACGCTTCTATTGAAAAATGAACAGCTATTACTCAGTCATTCTGTTTGTCAGAATCACTATTCTTGCTTTGGTGTCTCTTTTTAACATGTTCATGCTAAACATATTTTTTCATTATTATTATGACATATTTTCTTTATCGCTAGTTATTCAAGTTATAAACTTGCCAATCAGATGCCTCAATAAGAACATGTGGTGCACGCTGGCCCCACCTCAAACATTCAAAGCGTTTGACAGATTCTTGAACCAATTACTGTTTGCTAACGTCGTTTGGCTCCAAAATGGCAAAATCTGGTGATATCCGTACTGCGGAAAAATGGCGACTGAATTGACTTCATTTCATTGGAACCAAAGGTAACAGTCTTGTTTGTCCATCTCTATTCATGTCGATGGGTGCAATCAAAGGATGAGTAATTTACTTTGAAAAAAAAATGTTTCCATTGCAGTTTTTGCAATGACCCTCCATAAACCCAGACAACCAAAAAACACACAGCACCTGTATGGGACAACCCTCGTATGGGTGCATGTGACTAAGACGATACAATAAAGCAATGTCTTTTGACTGAGAGCTCTCTGAGAAAAAATGTGCCACAGATTCTTTGTGTTAAGATTTAAACTTCAATAAAATAAGTGAAACTTTAGCAGCTGCATTTGTTAGAAACACGTCTCACCTTGGTTCTCTTTTTCACTGCCATTTGAGTCCTCCACAATCATTTGTTCATGTTTGCCCACTTTTTTGTCGTTGCCCTCATCCATCAGTGTGACAGTTTCTTCTTTGGTTTCGGTTCCTGTTGCTTCCGTGAAGTGTGCACCGTCTCTAGTTCTTTCCTCCAACAAATAGCCATATCCATCAGTTTCTCGAGGATCCTTTCGCATCGTTTCTTCTGCATTTATCTCTGAATTATTTGAAGACTGTTCAATCGTCGTCCCTTTGACCTCCTTCATTTGAGTTTCTCTCTTTTTCTCTCGATCAAACTCTGACTGTTCCTCATTTTTTTCTATCAGAGTAAGTTCAGAGTCTCCACCAGTTTCGTTCTGTTCTGATTCTTTCAAGACTTCCACAGACACGACTGAAGTCTTGTTTGAGTCTTGCATTTTTCTTTCAGTTGCATTCCTTTCTTCTATTAAAACAACGTGGTCTCGGTTGTCCTTCACTTGTACTTTAGATTCCTCTAAATTTTCATCTTTATCCTCTTGATGAAGTCTATTAGCTGGTAATTCCTTGGTGGCATTCAAACTATCTTCTTGTTTGACTTTATTCCCCACAGATTCAATGGACTCCGTCCTTGGTCTATCATCTTCTTCATTCCCACCAACATCTTCAAATGGAGCAGCTGTTTCTATCTCCATCTTCCCATCAAACCCCAAACGTCCCCCTTCAGTTGTCAACATTTCCACTTCTTCATCAGCTTCCGTCTTTCCCATCTGAACCCGCGCCTTGTCCTCCTTATCCACTTCCCCAAAGTCTCCGGCCTCCTCTCCCGCTTGGCCGAAAGCCGCCTCCACCACTTTCTCCAGCAACTCCTTCAGCACTTCCTCCGCCCCACGACCCTCCACCTGCTCCGAGGCTTTCTGCACAGCCTGCTGCACATCCTTTAAGCTCGGAGGGGATATCACTGGCCCCGTCTCCGCAGCAGGCAGCTTGGGTGCTTGTGGTAAGCTCTGATGGGTGACCTCAGTGGGAGACTGGGTGGGGATAGACACATCTAAAGAGACAGTATGAAGAAAGAAATGGCTAGTCTGGTTGTTAATATGCAATCACTACAATCAATTTATGGTTAATTCTATAAAATGCATTCAGTAATTTTATTTAGCCTAATATTATTTCTATTAAGGTCCATTGTAATGCATAGTTCATCATATGATATCTATGAAAAGGCAGCAAATATTTCAGTCTGCCCTCAAAAAATTCAGCCATATAACTGTTTTCATGGAACAAATATAAAATGTAGCACTTTACCTTCACTTGTGGAGGACTGTATTATCAAAACCACCAGGAATCCTTTCAAATTGCAATATCTCATGTTGATGGAAAAAAAAATGCTTCATCAATTTCCCTACTGCCTCCAACAGTCCTCCTCAGACGTCTTCTGGAAGTGTGAACGCCACTGCAAACATGAAGCGAGCGCTCCGGATCGATGACCGAACAGTCGAGCCAGCCCGTCGAAGGGAGGGTCATGTTAACAGATGAAATGATGGAGGGCCAAAGATAAAGAAGGGGAATGCTAAATGTTGTCTTCTCTCCACCAGGTGTCTTTACGTAAAGTAGCACTTCAGTGTCGAATGCCTTTGAGAAACTAGCAAGGACAGTGGTGAGGTATCAGCGGCGTGTCACACACACAGTGAACTCTGGAGGAGCAATTATAGGCGAGATGTTGAACTTGAGCGGGAGTGATTTTACCAGTGGGACTTGACATGGAAAAAGAGAAAGGAATGTCAGATAAAGTAAAAACGTTACAACTGACAAAAAAAAGGTTTTCTTGAATAAGAACTTGTCTTTTTGAAGTGTTTTAATTGATTTTCCTTCAAGATATTTCTCTTGTCTTTGTGTTAAATCCAAACACAAACATCTCATAATAGTCACAGTAAAGTAACTAAAAGGAGATGTGACACAAATTGATTAAAGTTTATTTCGATTTTAAGGCAAAATGCTGTGAAAGAGTTTGTGAATGATAAGATCTTTCAGGGATTGAGTTTGACAACAACCCAACGTTTTTATAATGAGTAAAAATGAATAAAAAAGTAACAAATGAAGCAACTAAACATAAACTGAGTGGAGATGAGGGGAAATCTAGAAGCAACAGTAAACCTGGGAAGAACAGCTGGTTAGCTGACTGGAAACTTTTATACCGTTCTTTGACTGGAGGAAACTTACAACCTGAAAAAAACATCATTAAATTTAATTTTTAGGATTCTAAAACCAAGATAACTCAAAGCAGCAACAATCATCACAAACTCCCTCTAACCAAATCATTAACGTTTATTTTCATGCCTGTAGATTAACCTGTTCGCTCTTGACACACTAGGGAGGTAATATTTTTACAGCTTTCTACAATTAAATTGTATTGAACATATCATCTTAAATATGAGACTAAATTATTGTAAAATTATTATTAGCTGGTCACATTTATTCAATTTTGATTCAAAATTAGCTATCAATCTGGATTTTTTAATTTTGTTTAATTATGAGAACCATTTTTGTATGTTTTACTGTTGTAATATTTTGTGTCTATTTTTTTTCTCCAACATCGTTGCTATTGTTTCTGCTTCACGAACAAATTACAGGTAGGCTAACACTTCTGCTTTACCTAGTATTACAGGAAGCGCTTCTTTATTTTTTATTTTTTTTGTTTTGATTTGTTGCTATTATATATTTTGAAAAAGTTAATTGTGGATGAAACAATATTTTACTGTTATAAATAATGACATTGATTGCACATCAACAGTTTGTTGTCCCCCATTAAACAAACAAAAAAAAGTCAAAATGATTTAAAGCCAGAAGCCGTTTACCTGAAGATGCTAATGCTAGCAAACATGCTAGGTTATAATTTTATATGCAGCTTATTCAACTCACTATCCCCTAACCCCTTAAAGTGTGGAACTATCCAGTGACCTGAATTTAAATACAACTCAGACACGTTTTTACTCATTTTTTCTTTTTTTTCAAATGCCAAATGTGACATCACAATATATACTTAATAAATATGAACATTTTACAAAGACTATTTATGGATCCACTGTGTTCTGAAGTTGAAAAACTTGAATAATTTATAGAAAGTAGGCTTCATACATTTTTTTTTTTGCAAATGACAAATCGACCAAACACAATACATTTTGGTCTATTTGCTAATCTGTCCAGCACTAAAAAAAACACTGATATTTCACTGAGACTTCTGGGAAATTTTTAGGGCACTGGACTTTTGAAGTGTAGATTTGGACAAACCTACAAAATTGTGACTACCCTTTTAGTGCACTAATAGTGGGGGAATTTGGACGTATATTGCTAATATTGGATATTCCAAAAACAAATAATGATCTCATCAGCAGCAACACTCATCTCTCATGTTTCGATTGATTCTTTTGAAAGGCTAACTGTTCCCCGCTTAGTTAACATTTTTTTTCCTTCCAAAAAGCAAATATGAGTTTGCATAATTTTTCATAAAAAAATACTCAATAAAATTAAAAAAAGGAAAAACTTAACCACTCATAAGATAACCAGTCAGTTCAAAGTAATGAAAACTTATCAAGCAGCTACTCAGACACTTTCCAAAACTTATTCTTTAGAAAGGTTTTCAGACATCTAAAAAAGACATTTTACGGCAAAGATTGTTGCAAAAGGAGCTTTGATGGAGCCAAATAATTTTTTGAACATTGAAAATCTGCTAGACATAAAATCAGCTGGGCACCACAGCACTGAGAAAGCGCCTGTAAACTGTGGAGAGAAAGTCACATCAACTCCAACTCTGTAAAAACATCAGCTATTGTGCTTCTTACAGCCTTTCATACATCAGGACATGAAGTCCTTCTTGTGGACGGGGTTATCAAGAACAATCCATGTGGGTCAGTTCTTATCTTAAAGTCAGGGGTTTTTCTGCTTCTATTGGTGATCATAAATCTGAGAGTCTCTATGTTGGGTGGTGTGCCTCAGGGCTCGATTCTGGGACTTCTACTGTTCAATATGCAAATGCTCCCACTAGGTTAGAGACACTCATATTTCATACCACTGTTATGCAGATGACACTCACGTTTATGTAGCTTTTCATTTACCATCAAACCACTAAAGCTCATATTAGGGCCACAGCCTTTAACAACTAAACCAATCAATCAAAATATGATTTAAAGATCTCATGTTCAGACAGCATTAACACAAGCTTTTTTATGACTTCACCTCACAGGCCTGATTATTGTATTCTAAAATAAGACAGTGAGAGAAAAGCTACAAACATACCAAAATGAAAACAGTTTCCTGTCAATTATTAAAAAAAAAAATCTTTGTTTTATTGTTCTGTTTGTCTTTCCCTTTTTTTTCTATTCAGTTTCTTCATTCTGCTGCAAATAATTACCGTCAGGCAAATTCTTCACTCCATCTATGGCAGTAGCATGAATGGGGGATTCTGTTCAGAGCACAAATGGCTCTATTCTGCTGCCAAGGTCCAAGAGAAGATTAGCAGAGGCTAAAACCTTTTCAAAGTAAAATGAATTGGTGGAATTACATGTTTCACTTTGATAAAGCTATTCTCACCTTTCGCTGTGGGTATAGACTTCAGCTGCTCCTTTGTGGCATCTTATTTTGAATCCTCCACCCTCCCCAATTATTCAGTCACAAAAAAGGTAGTTTTCCTTTAGTAATACAAACAATAGCTTAGCTGTGACCTGTCCAGTTAAACCTCTCCGACAGCTATTTTCTTGCATTGTGCTATTCACAGAAATCAGCTGATTCTGACCACAGGCGCCATTGATTCTCCTGGCAAAAGACCAGCGTGATGCGACTGAAAACACTTCTCTCCGATGAGACCTACCAGACTATTATCCTTCTGGTTTCTCTACAGGAAAACGGGCTCTCAAAAGCCTAGAAAACTATCTGGGAAAAAAAAATAATGTACACCTTGTGTCTGTCAATGCAAGTGAAAGAATAATTGAGTCTCTGTGGTCTTTGTGCGGTGTCGGACGCACACGAGGTGCCACGCTGCGATCCCTGCTCCACTGTGATTTTACTTGACAATTCAGAGGGAAATCTACGCATCTGCTTATCTAGAATCTCGGTTCTTTGTGTCAGAAGTAAACCACTGATAAAGGACAGAATCTGAAGCTTCTAAAAGGCAAAAATGTACATTTTTTATGTCTGAATAGACTTTCTTTGTGTGGACTCTGTTGAATGCTTCTGAATGCTGGCAACTTTTTTAGTTTTATGATCTTTTTCATTCGTGACTGCAGGAGATTAAGGCCAAAAGGTTAATGCAGTCACATGAGCTTCACGTTGTGCTTGTGCTACCAGGCAGCAGTGCTTCATTCTTGGCTTGTGACTGGGCTGCAGAAGGGGATTATCACAAAGATACTGCGCATGCATGTGTGCTAGTTTTTTTGTTACTCAACAGTTTGTGGTTATGATTTATTTGAAAACACAGACTTTAAGACTTCTACAAGAGTTATAACCAAAATAATAAAAAGGAATTACTAGGGTGTCCTTCACATCGAAGTGTGTAACTTCTCAGATCTGCCTGTATGTGAAAGGGATAATTGGTCGTAGAAGTTACTGGTTGAATTTCACATCTGGATGCTGGGATTCCAGATCTCCATTAAGCAGAAGAGGGCAAAGTGAGCAACTAGCACGACCTTTGACCCATGGACGTATGTATGTATCAACACAACCGTGTGGTTTTTGCAGTTCTCAACCAGTTTGGGCCTCTTTTATGTAGTAAACAGCTTCACATGCAAGGACCGATGGGTGTCGGCTTGTGGATGGACGCCACCTACAGGCAAGGGAGGAGCTCTACTGCACTCTAGCAGCCAGCACAAACACGGGCTATGTCTGAATTCCTTCTCTAATCACTATACAGTGTACTATATATTGTGCTCACCATTTTCTAGTGCTGTCTGAATACAATTCCAAAATGGAGTGCACTAAAAATTTCCCAGAAGTCTTTGTAAAAACTAGCATGCATCGATGCTAACTACATTATCGAATATAGACCACAATGAATTGCAGTTGAACAATTTTTGCAAAAAAAAAAAATAAAAATAAAAAATTTAAATGTAATTTGAACATATTTTTTGTACATGCTTTTTTTGGCATTCTTACTCCCAACTTGTCATATATGGACATATACCTCAGGCTGCGTACCAGTCTGGGGGGCCACTTTGTACCAGGCCACAGATGTTAATCAGGGGTCCCAAACCCTTTAGACGGGGACTAGAATCGGTACCCCAATTCTGTACTAGTACAGTAATCCTAAGCCAATACTGGTTCCGCTTCTGTTACCACGTCCAGAGTGTTTGGGACCCCTGATTTAATGGGAAAACCCAGTATGTCAAAAAACGAGTTGGGGACACCCAAAATGTCAAAAAGTGATGCGGAGGGGGTCCAAACAATCATATGTCCATACTGAACAAGCTGGGAGTGAGAACGCGTAGATGAAGCAGGTTTCTAGACTGGGAAGAACATGCAAACTGCACACTAAAGGGTCCCAGGGGGGATTCGAACCAGCGTCTTATTGCTGCTAACCACTACACCAAAGTTAGATCCCCTGATACAATTGTCCATCTTTTAAATTACTGCATAATACTATGACACTCAATTATCTTCACCTGGTAACCACCACAAGGTTATGTCATGACATTTATCTTTTTGAAAAAAAGAGAGAATTTTTGACAGATTTCCTTTTTTTTTTTTCAAACCTCACATACTTCCAGGTTTTCTCGGTGACCCTCATGTGTGAAAAGGAAACGGGGTCGTCTGATAAATTACTGCACTCCATCATAGGCCGGAGGCGTCCGGGTGATCGTAGAACAGCCCATCATATGACCTCCGGTCACAGACCGCTTCGGATCAAGGATAAGAGCCGCACCTTTACGGTCGCCACTGCAACGGCGTTTCAACTCGACCTTGTGCGCGCTTGATCGTTTCACTGTATCAAACTGTAAATTGTAAACGCTGTCTTTGTTCTGCATCATAAAAGAGAAAAAAAAAGACTTGACTGATCTGGGATCCGACTGTCATCATTAGTGTGCGTTAACAATGATTCCACGCCGCGCTCAAACGGTAGAGAAAGTAAAAGTTTGGCTGCGCGACTTGAGACTTGTTTGAATTTGTCATTCATAAAACAGAGGAGGCTTCATTTTGTCGTTCCCTCTCCTCCATCTTTCCATTTTTCTCCTCCTCTACCCCCTCACCCCCCGTTTCTCTGTCTGTATTTCACGAATATTTCAAAAGGAAGTCCCCCACCACCATCACCACCACCCCACCCTACACACACATATCTGGGACATTTTTTTGGGTCACCATTAAAATGATCATCCAGACTTATAAAAGATGCAAAGATAGTTACCTTTTTTTTCCCCCTCCTTTTCATATGTCAAGATCTGAGCCTTCCTACTGACACAAACAACAACAACAACAACAACCGCCAGTACCAACAACAGAAATAATGTATGCTCTTATTATTATTCCTGTTTAGAGTTATAATTTATTCAGCTTTGGTGGGGAACAGCAGTTTCAAAGGAAAAACCCATGAAGAGTGGCTTGTTGATAAGGCACGAAAGTTAAGTCAATTTATGCAGTCTTCCCCTCTGTTTTCCAACACCCCCCACTCCCCCCCAACCTCTCATTTCCCTCTCAGACATGAAAACACAAACACACCCACAAAATGCTCATATCAGTAAGCACACTCACTTCAAGTGGTGACAATTTACAATTAATTAGAGGGAATCCACACTTCCTTGTGTGTGTTTGTGTCTTTTCAATTGCTCTATGATCTGCAGCTCAAAGCAAACCAGCGACGTGAGAAGCTCAAAAACTACCCCCACCACCACCACCGACACCACCCTTCGTTTCAGCTCCATATGCTTGGAGTCGGCTCCAACGCTGAACGATTGACAGGCGCGCGTGAACTGCCAAAAAATAAACAGCCCAGTCACTCCCCCGCATAAATGTACGTCCAATACCAGAATAGCATCTCTTCTGGTGAAGTCATCCTTCTTTTTTTTTCCCTCTCCCCCTTCTCTTTCATTTTCACTAGATTGGGTGTTTCAGTGTCGAGATTGAAGCAACGTTCACACCACCCTCGGCAACACGCGTTCAAGTGGCCATTTATAATAAAAAGTCTATGCAAACACCCTTTCCAGGCTTTCTGCTTTCAATACATTTTCATTCACGTGTTGCTACGCAAGTTTTTACGATTGTTTTTGAGGCAACAGAATCTAACTCCCAACTCGTCATACTATGTTGACGCTCACTTTTTGGAGCTCTGGGTGTTCCCAGCTTGTCATTTTTTGACGTGCTGGCTGTTCATAAAATCAAGGATCCTCAACCCGGGGTACGCGGTACCAGATGCGGTCCCACACATGGAATTGTCCTCAGAACACAGCCAGTAGCAGTACCCCAACCCAGTTCCAGTACCTCAACCTGGTACGAGTTTGTGTCCGGTATCGCGTCTGGTCAGGTTAGTGTACCGGTGCGCTCCTCATCCCAGTACTAGACTGGTTCCAGTTAGCGGCCCAAAGGTTGGGGACTTGTGATTTCATGGGAGTAGCCAGCACATCAAAAAATGATGAGTTAGGGACACCCAAACCATCAAAAAGTGACGCAGAGACTGGTCGTTAACAAAATGTCAATATGTGTCGAGTTGGGAGTGACAATGTATCTGGAATCAGCGCTCTGTCCCCCTCTTGTCACTTGTGGCAGCCATCTCCAGAGTACTGACTGCACTACATCTCCCAGCAACCCCAGCGCACTGTCCTTGGATGCTGCTCAGCTGTCTCCAATCTGACAATCACCCACCTGCTTCTTAAGCAGAACACTCACACTCAGTGCGAAGTATTGTTTGTGCTGCCCTGCTTGCATTACTGAGCTTTCCTATCTGGACCTGATCTTCTGTCTACCTGACTGTGCTTTGTATCGCCTGGACTCTGACAACTCTAGTCTGTTCTTCGATAATTCCAATCTCGTGTTTAACCCCGATCTGTCTGACTCTGATTTCGCTTTGTGGGCTTTTAGCTGTGCTTAGTTCCTGTCTGAACTAATAAACCTGCTGCACATGGAACCAGCTGTCTGCCTGATTGTGACAGAATGTGTTTTTTCAGATGTTATCGGATGGAATTGAGCTACGTACACACTAGTGATTTGTCAATTTTATGTGCATTTACATCAGGGCTGTCCAAAGTCAGTCCTCGAGTCCTACATGTTTTCCAACCAACCTGCCATTGAAGATCCTTATTGGCAAAACACACCTGATCCAGGTAATCAACAGCAGATAAAGAAGGATTCCTGGAAAACCAGCAGGAGGCCGACAATCGAGGACTGACTTTGGACACCCTTTGCATACAGAGTCTGATTTTAAGCTCAACTTAAAATCCTGCCCACTACATTTACAGTAACTTTCGTAGCCTTACATGACAAGTGTTTCAAATATTGGAATAGAGCCGTGAACGAGAATCCTGTAGCAAAATGTTTGATATTCCACCCCTTGACATTTTGCACCAAGCCTCTTCCAACTGTAGGTGGTGGACATACGCTAGTAAAGTATAAAAAGAAAAAGTAGAGGAAGCCCTTCCCTGCTCATCCAGTGTAATGGGATAAACACACGTTCTTGAACTCATGTTGCCGTGTGTTCTTGAACATTCTTCAAATGCCCATTGTGTACGTAGTAGCTTCACAGTCAGACAGTTCTTCGTCAGAGCATCGTCATCAAGCATTGTTCAACTATCACCTTCATGAGCTCAAGTCCCCGTCTTCATCTAAAGACATTTTTATTCTTCCATGTCAAAATAAAAGGGAAAACAATACTTCCCTCCGCATTTCAACGTCTCCTTGTAAATGGAGCACTTATATAAGGCACCATTGTGGATTACATAAATATCTCAAAGTTATCAATATTTCATCCTCTGTGTGTTTGATGTGTTTGGTAATTGGATATTTATGTTGTGGGCTTCCTCTCTCAAACCCCTATTGCCTGTGGGTGGGTTTAGTTGTGGGAGGGGTGGAGGTAGGGGGTGTATTTACTCTATTTTCTTCTGTATATGGACGTTGCGTATACGTACACATATTTTTGTGCTGCCGTTGATTCGAAGCGGGAAGCTAAGAAGGCCACCCTCAGCGTGCTTTCACATCTCTCTCTCTCTCATCACTGTGGGCTGGTCGGACAGAGAGGCTGCTGGGATGCGTTGGTTCGCGGGGGTCTCCCAGAGGCACCGAAAGGGGTTGCCGGTTCCTCTTTGATGAAGACTGAGAACAAGGATGGAAGAAAGGAAGAGGAGGAGGAGGAGGAGGAGAAGCACCAGTGTGGCAATTCCTTGGCGGGGACTCGAGTCGGATAAATGTTTAACATGGTCTGACGGTTAATGTAACAAAAGAAATTGCCTCAGTCTAGAAAACATCTAACAAATCCTTCAAAAAATAAAAAATAAAACAGCTGGCTTCTGTTGATACAAAACTGAATTGAGCGCCCTCCGACTTAAACGCAGGGAGGAGCACTGTGCTCAGCAGTTATGGGCGGATGGAGAAAAGAAGGGGCACACAAAGTGGCAGGTGACATGGTGGAGATGCAGTTCCCCAATGTGGCCAAATGAGGGAGCCGTTGGGTTTGATTTTAGATATCCCACAGGAGCACCATCCTGCCAGGACCAAAATGGAAATGAGGAAGAAAAAAAACACAACAGATATGAGAACACAGAGAAAGAGGAAGTGAGGAAGAGTGAGACAGAGGGGATGATGAAAAAAAAAAAAAAAAAAAAAAGACAGAGACTGACTATCTTCACAGTGTATTACATCACCGTTTTCTGTGAGAATACTCTTCTCCAGCTTACGTCAGTGGGAAAGACTCCAATCACACTTCTGGTACTGGAGCAACACCTTTCATGTGCTATATTGCAACAACAAATACAGTCCTCGACAGCTGAGGACGCACAGAGTTGGGAACACAGCAGAAGACGCGTGACACATGGTCCGTTTGCAAGAGTCGAAATCCTCCCAGATCCCGAGGTTCCGGGGTTGGGAGGAACATTGGAATATCTTAGGCGGCGAGGGCGATTCATTTTAGCTCGGTAAACACCAGAGCCAACGCTTCCCCCCTCCGTGCTGTTCTAGTTGTTGACAGCTTTACTGCTCATCAGACTAACAGCACCTCTGCCCCGTTGCTGATGTGCCTGCTTACCTGCCTGCTTCCTCAGCAGTTCAGCAGAAAGTTGTCCCAAAGTAGCAGCAAGCAAGGGAGAAGATAGCAAGATGGGGGGAGGAGGAGGCAGCAGAATGCCAGAATCAGAGCTGCGATGCAAAAAAAGCTCTTTTTTTAATGTTATTACTATATTTATTGCTTTAATCTGCACTGGGGTTGTTATGCAAGATGGGATTTAAGTGGGAGCTAATGATCCCAAATTGTTCATCTGACACGTGAAAGCTGCAGCTCAGGGGACCATGAGGTTCCAAGCTAACCTGTTTGTGGGATTCTGCTGCGGTTGCACATATATTCTGGGTGTCATCATCAATCATTAGGCATTCTCTCTGGCTGTTTGAATCAGGTTTGGCCTGCTGTGAACACATTTAGTGTTCCAGGACCTGCGTAGGCGTATGTGTGTGTGTGTGTGTGTGCGTGTGGGTTGGTGTGAGTGAGCGCCAGAGCGTCCCTGCTGCGAACGCAGATACAGCTACACTCAGCACTGGACATCGCAGCGGGCAGCAACCTGAGAGGGATTGAGAGAGGGTGTGCTTTGTGTGGTGGGAAAAAAAGTGCTGTTTGATGAAAAAGGGTGCAGAGGGAAAAGAACGGGATGAGGGAATTAGTGTGCGTGCACATCGCTGAGCAGGAAAGAGATGTACAGCCGGACTTCAGAAACACAAGCATGTTTTTTTTTTTTTCCTCACAAAGAGTCACAGTGCAGGTGCAGAGACTGGTGGTGACTGCTTATGATGAAACAGCTACTCACAGGCAGAAATAGGTCAGCGAGCCTCTGGGCCACTACAATCAAGAGGGCTGGTGTCTCTCCGTCTCTGTCTGTGTCACGTGCACGTGCGCGCACGCTCATCACACAAACTGTCTAGTCACAAGGATATACTGTACGTGCAAAATGCACAAAAACACCACCAGTGAGTCATTCCAGGCTCAAAATCGGGCTCGAAAGCAGGCAAAAATGTGAATAAAAAACTAAAAGAAGAGAATTTTTAAACATATTTTCTATATTTTACAGTTGATATAGCAGCCCCCCCAGGGGATGGGTCAGATGTGGAAAGTAAATGTCACACATCCAGGTGTGTGAAAACTAATGGAGCCTTAGGACTAAGGAGTAATCGAATCCTGTAAACCTGAACGTCACTTAACTCACAACCAGGCTGGACAGTTCTCCTGTGACCATTTTAAGGAGAAAACTTTCATATTTATGGATTTATTTTAGATGTCTGGATCAGAAGTGACAAATTAAAAGCACGGCATGGTTTACGGATGCCAATGTCAGCTCTTTCCCCCATCAGCGTCGCTTCCCTTCTTGTGTTTAGTTCTGGTTTCTTTTAGATTGATCGCCTCTGTAAAGCTCTGGTTTTATGCTTACTACTGGATCTTGTAAGATCATTATCCTTTTTGCAGTCGCCTTAGTTTTGCTTCCTTCTCTTGTTTCAGTTGCTGACTAGAATACACATTATGTCATTCATCACCTCGTTTAGCATATATTCACATCTGCTTGTCTCGTTTTTTTGCTTACTTCTATGAAATAAATGTTTTTTTTGGTACTATTAAACTAGCTATAATTTCTTACGAGAGGCTATTTTTTTTCTGCATGTGTCATGTGGTGTGACGCAAAGAATTCACTCCATCAAAGTTCGTTATTAAAAGTCATTTATACAGTTTATCGTTTTCATAGTTTTTGTGTATGGCACCCTTTAAGCCAAAAAACCCCGCCCACCTCAAAATAATGACATCACAACAAGATAGATTAAAAATATAAAATAAATGTGGCCAAAATCCCTTCATATGGCTTAAAATAAATAAATAAAAATCCACTAACAAATCATGATAAAAGTTGAAGGAAGTTTTAAAATTATAACGGGATGTTCACAGCACCTATAATTGGTAGCTATTGTTTAGGCAAGTGTAAAATTTGGCGATTTTCACATTTTTTGTGCAAGAAAAAAACTTTGTATGATGGATTTTCAAGAAATTTCACATTTGCCACCAGGTTAAATCTATAACTTAGCTCTACGACAGGTTTTGTTGAACTTTGACCTCCGGAAGAGGCCGCCATCTTGATTTTAAGAGATAAAATAAAGTAAACCACATTTCATACATTCTACAAATTTAAACTCCTCATTGTGATTTCAATCTGTAACTCCTCGAGTCGAGTATCACTGGGAAGCTACTTGGGGAAAAAAGTTGGCTGTAAAGTTTGTTATATTTGAACATTAGTTTCCCAATGTTTCCCTTTTCCTCACATATTTTAATCAGGATATTGTGAAAATGTATTACATGAACCCTTGGCTCAAGCTGAACAAAATGATGTGACATACCATATAAATGTATTAGGAATATGGGTGTGGTTAGCAAAAAAAAAAAAAAGCTGTTGCTAAGGAAATCCAAAAATATACTTTAGCAAATTCGATTGAAAATTACATAGACTTGTTCGTCACCCTCAGGCGACCAAAAAATAAAATGGTTGCTATGGAGATAAAGTCAACAGAAAAGCCATCATTTAAAAAAAAAAAAAAAAAAAAAATCCCCAAATGGTTCCTGAGCTCGCCTGTGTCTGCAGCTCACCACTCCCCCGGGGAATGGGTCAAATGCAGAGAACAAACTTTACACGCCTATAGGTGCGTGACAACTAATGGAACTTTAATTTTATCATACCTCCTCTTCCTAAATTTAGAAGGATTTTTTGTGTGTAAAGGTACATTTTACTGCTGCCTCTGTTTCAGAAAATGCAGCACTCCCTGTAAATTAAGTGATTAACGTTCGTGGATACATGAGTTCAAAGTTCTGGGTGGCATGTCAGAAAGCAGGAGCGTCCAAGATTATTTATTTAATCGCTTCCACTGCTTCACATCAACATTGATTTCTGGCACAAGCGCTCACAGAAGCAATCCATCCAGCTTCGTCACAGACTCTGCTCAGCAAAATAAAATAAAAAAAGACATTCACCATATGTTTTCATATCGTTTTACAACTTAATACTTACAAGATCTCAAAACCTGAATATTTTATGAGAATTGCCATGCAGACCTTTAATTTATTATTTTTTTTTTTAAGAGATAAAGACTGGAAAATACGAGGACAGATTGTCATAAAGACAGGCTAAGGGAAGGATTTTTATATTTTGTGACAGCTTCACAAACTTCCATCAGACTGTGTTGGATCTCCTGTAGAAGATATTCTTCTGGCCTGCCATACGTCTTGCGCGGTGAAGAAAAGGCACAAATGTGGTGAAAGCATAGAACCTCCTGCTGAAATGCATTACTTTTGAAAGGCATGCTGGGTATCCCACACATACCTAAACACAGTTCGAATCCATCAGAGCAACAGGAATGATTTCTTGCTGTCTGACTGTTGTGTTGCCATGATACTCCATTTGACAAAGACAGGACAAAAAGAGGAAAACTTTTACATTTCATGGCAGCTGTCTAGGAGGTAGACAGTTTTCAAGTTACAAGTGTGTCCCCTTACAAAAATGTTGGCTACAATAAATTGGGTATTTATTATCTATTCTGAAAATATGATCTTTATGTTCTGCTGTAAGCAAAAGTGAAGGTGGGACTTCATTGAGGATAAACTGAATTCCGTGTTTGCTGTAGTGAAGGACAAACTGATGCATCAGGGTAGACAGAAACCTCCATGGGTTTCAATGTTTGCAGATGACATTGTCATTTGTAGGGAGAGCAGGACAGACAGAGGAAAATTCTAAAGAGATACACGTTTACTCTGTAGGAAAGGAGAATGAAGGTTAACCTCAACAAGTACATGTCAGGAATGAAAGAGGCTAATCGCAATGAGGAGGTCACAGGGAGAGGAGATGCAGGACTTTAAGGTTAAGGCGTGAAAAAAAGATGTGGATCTGAGTAGTTTGGAATGGTTGACGGATAGTAGCAGATGTCATGCATTACAAAAGAAGACATCAAAAATGAGCAGTAGAGAGACCCATCAAGACATAGGAAGCAAAGTCAGAGGATTATAAAGTTTTCCATGGACGTGATGAGGATGTATGGGGTCAAAATTAAACACTTGAAGGTGACAGCTCATGCTTGATGTTCAAGACACAAGGTCAAGAAGTTGAAGGAGAAAATGAAATATTGGTGAAAGAATGCAATTTACTACCTTCCTTGAAGTCCCTTTCACTCATGCACAAATACATTCACACACTGATGGCATCTCCTCTGCTAAACACTGGGGAGAGCCTATAACCACCAGGAGCAAAGTAAGGTTCAGTGTCTTGTCCAAGGACACGTCGACACATTGGCAGGCAATGCGGGAATCCAATTGGAGGTCAGCTGCTCTACATCTGCATCATGGCCGCTCCGTAAATGAGAAGGTAAAAGAAGTACCCATAGATGGTGAAGAATTAAGCCTCAGTCACAATTAGCCTTACAGGTGGATATGGACTGTCTGTGGACAAAAAAAACAGGCAAACTTATACTGGAGGTTGGCGGTACAAATTGGCAAGGTCATGGATCTCTTGGTAAACCTATAGAGGGAAACTTTTTATACAATTTTTTCTACAGGCATGCTGTGGTGACAGGTCGTAGCAAACACATACAATAGGAGAGGGTGAAGTAGGTAAGATGGAGGGAAATTGGACAATGTCTAGAGTGTTGTTTGTGTGGGGATCCTATGGGTATTCTATGGGCATAGTGCATACTCCTTGCATGATTGTGCACAGCAGGTCCTTGCATCTTACCAACAACTAGAGTTTGGCATAAGGGCACCACCCATACTTCATGAGCGTATCCAATTACATTAGCCCTTCACGATACACCTCCCAGATACCTGACAATGGTATGTTCCATTTTCTTGATGTCTCTTAAGGTGGCCAAATGACATTCAAGCCATACTTGTACTCGAATACATTCACTATGAATGGCATCCTTTCACCTACTATAAATTCTCAAGACATTCACTGGCTTTGTCTTGTTCTTTTTTCAATTAACAAAAACACACACCAACATCCAATTTATCCGTTCTTCCCTGCAGCTCTCAACATCTGGAACCCGGATTAGCAGCTATGGCCGAGCTGTCGGAGTGAGGCTTACCTGCAAGTGGACGCTGTGTCCGTGGTCCCTTTGGAGAAGAGGGAAAGATTATCTCAGTACATAAACACTCTGGGATTACTCCCAAGCAAGGATTAATAGCCACACGCACAAAGCAGTCTTGGGCTTGGGATGTGCATTTGTAAGTGTTAACGCCAAGAATTCCCCCTCCATGTTCTCACATCCTTCAAATTGATTCCAAAGATTATTCCTATTAAGAGAAGAGGCTCTCACATGGGTGAACCAACAGAGACTGGATTATTGTGTCAGTATGCAAAGCAAGATGGCCAAATAGTTTACAAATGTACTATTTTTAAAATGAAATTTTAGCAAAATATCAGTCATTGGGTTTGCCTTTTTTTGTCGTAAAAATCAATGCTCTTATGTTTTATTCTTATTTGTTGCCAGTTCTGCTCAGTCAGGAAAGCTGTAGCTGTACTCGTTTGTCCAGAATCAATATTTTTAGGTCGTCCTTACCTGCCAATTGCAAGACAGCTGCCAATGGACAGAAAGAAGAAAAGAAAAGGAGCCCGCCAAAATAAGCAGATTAACTGTACAGCCAAAGTTTCCTGATTTGGCAAAGAAAAGGAAAGTAAAGGGCAGTGATTCCATGCTTTTTTTTTTTTTTTTTTTTTTTGAGGCGCCCCGGAACTTGGAAATGTAATTGGTCTCCTGATACAGTCAATAACAAACACACAAGTTTGTCGTTTCTCTTGCTAAAGTTTTCTTGTGTGTGTATATCTGATCTGAACCAAGCACTCTTTTTTCAGAAAAAAAAATAGTTTAGAGTACAGGATTTAAATAAGACAGCTCTTCTAAATCTAAATAATTGAATGTTTTCATATGTGATTTAGATTTTTTTCCTGGATGATGTAATCATCTGCCACTAAAAAGGAACAATGGGAATAGTTCCAGTGTTTAAAAAAATCTTTTTAAAAGAAGCAAGAGTTATTTTTGCTTTTATTTTAAATTTCTTTACAGGTATAACAATGGAAAAAGGAAAAAAAAAGACGTTTTCATAAATTCACAACAGTGGTCAAGTAACATTCATTGTGGGGCAAGAAGACCCCATATACTTTAAAACATCTAATTGGTACTTATAGGACTAGAATTATTGGACGACAGAAAAAAAAAAAAAAAAAAAAAAACTTATTGTACTGTAATAGTTGTTTAAAACTACTTAGTTGTTTAAAACTTTCCCTTATATTGTGTTTGGGTCAAAATTGACCAGTTTTTTTTAAATTGTAAAAATTTTGACCCGAATACAATATAAGGGGTAAGTCTTCAACATTTAAAATTTTTACTCCTAACATTGTAAATTTTTAATTTATATTTTAGTAAATCACTTGTTTTCCGAATTGACATTTTATTTCAAATTTACCCTTATATTGTGTTAGGGTCAAAACTGACCCGTTATCAAGTGTGGAAAATGGGTCAATTTTGACCCAGACAACATAAAAGGGTTCATTCTTCAACATTTACAATTTTGACTCCTAACATGGAAAATTCCAAGAAAGTTTCCTGTATTTTTTAATTCAGTGGCTTTAATTTAGCAAAATGAAACCAAAAAAATGTCCCAATTTCTCTTTCATTTGTCCTGAAATAAAATGTTTTTTAGACACCATTACATTCACAATCTTACATTTTGCATGAGTTGATGTCAAGACAATAAAGAAATCTCTTTTTTCCACCACATGGCGGAGGTTCCCCATATTTAATATTTAAGCCACATCTAATGATTGTTGTAATTAATTTGTTTATTTTTTTTTCCCTGAGTTAATTTATTCACAAGATCAGGAACTAATTAGCCCCAGAGAGACTATCAGTCTTTTTTTTTCTTTGTAGTTCAGGGATTCTCAAACTGAGGGGGCATGAAACTGTGCATGTAAGTTGTCTCATTATGGAAACAGTGGAGGAAGACGGGATTACAACCTGTGAGTTCATGAGGTCCTGACTTAAAAGGAGCAGCACCTGCAGAGCAGCAGTAGTTCATTAGAAATCTGCCTTTCATTAGAAACCTTTTCCCCTCTTCATTGCTGAGAGCTCTCTGTTTACATTCTTTACGGGTAGCTTACAGCCCCTCACAACCCCAACCTCACATTAGCTGTGCAGACGTACTGTTTTGAGCTCAGAAAAGGAAAAAGAAGAAAATATAATAAGTAATGAAATTCTTTCTATTGATTTGATTTATTAGTTTAAACATGCATTAACTATAGACAGTACTTGGGGTCTTGTTCACCACACAGGGTAGATTGTGTGATCGGCCGCCGGATTGGTTCAGCATTCACCGGTACGCAGTCGCTGGACTGGTCCGTTTTGGTGAAGAGAGAGCTGAGCCAGAAAGTGAAGCTCTCAATTTACCGGTCAATCTTTTTTCCAATTCTCACCTTTGGTCATGATCAAAAGAACGAAGTCCCGACTGCAAGCAGCTGAAATGAGCTTCCTCTGTACAGTGGAATAGAGCCGCTGCTCTTCCACATGGAGAGGAGCCGCTTGAGGTGGCTCGGTCATCTGGTCCGGATGTCTCCTGGCTGCCTCCTTGGGGAGATGTTTCGGGCATGTTCCACTGGGTGGAGAACCCGGGGAAGACCCAGGACATGCTGGGACGCCCAGGGAACGCCCCCAGATGAGCTGGAGGAAGTGACCAGTGAGAGGGAAGTCTGGACATCTGGATGAGGTGGATGGATATAAAAAAAATCACAGATACATCAAAAATATTTCAAAATAAGAGCTAAAGTTGTACAATGCAAATTAAGGGTCTTGAATATTTAATTATTGGTAGTGGAATTTAAAAAAAATCAAAATAAAGTAATTTTTTCCCACCCAAGTACACTCAGTGTTTTTTATGTTTTAATATTTGGATAAAATTCAGTTTACCTTAAAAATATGTTTTTGCATTTTTTTAGTTTTTTTGCTTAGTTTCTATTTTCCTTAAGAGTTGAGTGGAAAGATAATTTTCAACCCATGAAACCACTTAAGAGTTCATATAAATATTTTCCCCAAACGGTTTGTTTTCTGCCTACAGTCTGTAAAAACATTTTCTGCTAAAAAAAAAAAGAGTTTAAATTGTGTTCTCATTTACAGTTTGTATTGGAAACAGTTTTTCCATTTTATTTTCATTACAGTATAATTTTTCCCCCCATGCTTTTCCTCAGCGCAGACAGTATACGTCCAATTATTCAAATGTGGCACTACAGGCAACCCACCAACATAATTTTAGACTTTATGCTCTGCTTCAACCACAACATTACCTCACACTTAACGCCTTTCTGCTGATTTGTATTCAAAACATTCGAAAATTATTGCAAAATGTATGTCCAGACGAACAATGAACAAGGAAGAAAATCAAATATCGGAACATTTGCTGACATTCCCTCTGATGTTTTTTTTTTTTTTGCGTTCAGACTTGTGCTTCAGAAACAGTCGCTTAATAAAAAAACAAGGTAGCACTAATACAAAATGAGCTCATCTTCTCTTTCATACTTTGGTCCCTGGATCCAGATCTCCTGGCTGTCTGTCAGGTCGGGTATTTCAGAGGAACCCTCCTGTCGTTCATTATTTTCCAGCTTACAGAGGGAGACATGAAGGAGCATCTTTTTCCTTGCTTCAGGTTTCAAAGCGGCATCACAACCGCGCACTGGAAACAAAGCAAATGTTTTCATCTTGACTTTTAAGAGAACCTACTTGCTATATATATCCTGTCACCAGCAGAGAAAAGATGACGGCACTCTTGTCGGCTCCAGACTCTCTGAAAAAAAAAATTAATAAATAAATAACAAACCTGCTGATTTCTCTTCTCACCACAGAATTTGGAGTTTTTGTAGCTTTGATAGTACATCTATAGCTGTATGTACATCGTATTAGAGAAAACTGAATAAAAGCAACGAAACAGAACAAGTAAAACTGTAAAAAAAAAAAAGTGACTTTTTTTCCCCCCAACAGGGAATCTATTTATTTATTTATTTATGTTCCTCTGCTCCAAACAGAAGCTCAAGGGTGCAAAACAAAAGAGGAAATATGTAGTCTGACAGGTGGCACGATGGAGGCTAAGCAAAACTTACAAACTCCACTCTCCCTCTGTTGCACTTAAGAGGTTAAACCACACATTCTTCCTTTCTCTTTTCAGGTGATTCAACTATTTTTTGTCACATTACTATGGCAACAGTCTCAACCTTTGGCTGCTTTGCTCCATCTCAACCTTTAGATCGTCACATTTGAAATTTAATAAAGTTATGAGACTGTTCTATACAAAATTGTTTGATTTATTTAGCAATTAAAGTTCATAGATGTATGGATTTGCTTGTTTTCTTGCATAAAACTTGAAGCAATTACTTTAGATTTTTAGGATTTTACTCCAATAAAAAATGTTTTTGGTATTTTTAATTTCTCCTGTGGCAGAAAATAAGGTTAAAATTGCATTTTTGAGTATTTTTTTTAATTCAAATAAAAAATGTTGTGGCATTTACACAAAAACAAATGGATTCGCTTTGCAGACGACTAGATAAGAATCTGAATCGGCTTTATTGTCATTGTGACATGTTTATATGCAAACAAAATTCCAGAGTGTATTTGCTGTTTTGTGTTCAGAAAAAAAATAAAAGTTAGACATAATAACCAAGAAGTTTGACCATAATAGCATAAAAAGTTAAAATGAATATCACCAAGTACCATTAATACTCCATTTATTGCACAAAAAAGTCTACTTTTTAAATAAATTATTTTTTAAGTAGTTCATTTATTGCACTGTAAGTCTGTTTCTTGTGTATTTTATGCTTCGATGAGTGCGGCGACGTTTTTTTTTTCATCTTAAGATAGATGTTTTGTATCTGATCCTTTGTTTTCCTCGTTTGAGCTGATATCTGGCTCAAAAAAGCTTCAATATTTTATTTTTTTATTTGGTGGGGGGATGTAAGCTATGAGCGAGTCAACCAACAGATGACGGGAAGTGGGGACAGGCTCACCCAAAATGAATTTCTAATGAACAGCCGCTCTGCAGAAACTATGTCCTAGAAAACAACCAAATTTTTTTTAAAATCTTGGCTAAAGAGAAACGGGATCCTCATAATGAAAAGTCCAGTGGGAACACTTTTAAATAGATCAAAACATGATCAAAGTTCAAAAATTAAATAAAGATAAAAAGTATTTTAAAAAAGAGTGGGTGTCCTTGTATTTTTTTTTTTTTTCTTTTTTTTTCATCTCTGGTTATGTGTCGTTGTGGCCCTGGGTGAAGTGTGCTGTGTTATCTAATTCATGATTTATTTTTTTAAATAGAAAACATTTTTAAGAAACAGACCTTCATCTACACATTTAATGTACGTTTCAATTACAGAAAACATGCAACATTAGGCATTATATACTATTTATCTGTAACCTTTTTAAATGTATGGCTCCTAGAATTCAAAAGAAAAGACTGATTGCAGAGGTTAGCGATCCATCTTTAAGCGGCTAATTCTGACATCCAGTCTTTCTGTGTTACACATCCTTCCTTAATGGGATCCGTGTAATTACACTGTTTTTGAGGTTGTCGTCTTGCCTCTGGGATCTCTGACTGTTGAGGTTTCTCGCTCTTCCCTGGAGGATCTGTGTGAACTTAAAGATCACAGAACCTGTGGAGCATTTTAATGGTTGCTGAAATGAGCGTTTCTTCAGGCAACAGCTCTACTTTCACCCACTCAGGAACTTTCCTGGAGCACTCCACGCAGCCCACCAAATACTTCTTCATTGTTGCCTACTCTCTTCGCTTCACATGTCCTCCCACAACAGCTTGCAATTTTTTTTTTTCCCAATTTGCACATTTTTGTTTCTACAAGTTTGGGAGGTGTTTTGTTTTTTTGTGTGTATGAAGTCATATATTATATATATAAAACAAGGGAAAGAAGACACATATAAAAGTACATAAATATATCAACATTTTTTCATAATTAGCTCATTTATTGATTAAAAATATAGAAGAAAATTTCAGGGGCGGAGCTAAATTGAGGGGGCAGCAAAAAGCTTTGCCCTCACAATTCTTGAGTCAGTGTGATTATTGACAATGTTAAAAACTAACATTGATGCCATATTTTTTTATATTTTTAATATATTTTTTAAATATATTTTTAATCATTAGCAATAGCACTTGAGCTACTGTTTTATTACTAATAACACTACTGACAAAAAATCTCAAGCTTAAAATATATATTTAAAGATTTTTGATTAAGTTTTTTTTTTTTTATTTATTGTTTCATTTTAAGTAATTTGAGCAATAAAAACAAGGAGTAAAAATGACAAAAATAAATATCAGAATGTTATCATGATTGGCTCATAAATTAATTAGAAAAATAAAAGAAAATGATGCAATCTCAGGGGTAGAGCTACAGGGGGGGTAGCAAAAAGTAATTATTGGACAAAACAATTAAAAAAACAAAAAAAAATCAATACTAGCTTCTTGAATCATTAGTAATATGGAGCCCCTAAAGGGACATCAAAGTAAAAAAAAAGTTAAAAAAAAGTTGTTTTTCCCCAAAAAAATATAATAGGAAAAAATATAAGCTGGTGACCACCAGATAATGACCAGGTATTTTTGTTTTTTTTTTTCGGAAAAAAACAACAACAAAAAAAAGTTTTTTCTGGTTACTATTTGGTGCGCATTGTATATTATCTGGTGCACACCAGATAGTATCTGGATACTATCTGGTGCGCATCAGAATTGTATTTTTCTTTTTATTCGATGTCCCTCCGTATAATAATACCTCAACCTTAAAGAAGTTTGTTTGATATACTTTGATTAACTTTAGTTGATTTAGCGATAGGGAATGATAATATAAGTTGTCTTCTTTCTGCACCTTTCATTTACCTGTTATTTCATTTAATATTATTTCAAAGTTATATATTGTTATTAAATTAAATACATTTTTTAAGAAGTACTTTAATGATAAAACTAAGTTAAATTACTTTTTGTTTGACACCTTGTCGTAGCTCCGCCCCTTTTAAAACTTCTAAACACAACACAACATAATAAATTGATTAAATGTTGTTAATATCTGGAAAGGAAGTGGGAAAAAGCAAACTTAACATATTCAGTGATTGATACATTTCTTTTCTTTTATTTACTTTTTTATTTCACTCCATTTTTATTAGTTCAACTGCTTCTTTTGTTGATGTAAGAAAAACTTGCCCACACTAACAGCTGTTACCAGATGTCGCTTCCAGTTCCTTCCATGCAGCTCTTGCTCCCTGCACTTTTTACAGAATCTGCCATCTAACTTTCCAGATGTTTCCATGTAATAAACCATCTGCCGCCCAAAGATAATATGGGCTTTTATGTTTTGAGAGGGAGAGCAGCCCACTTCATTTCTGGTTTAAAGACTTAACATACTCAGAGACTGACTTCAGGAGCGCCACCACACACTCACAGGTTGCAGTAGAAAGAATGACAAAACACTCGCTTTTTAAAAGTCGTTATTTTTCTGAAAATTGCATAATAGATGTCACCTTGAGTTTGAAGGTTTTCTTTTTTCTATTACAAAACCAGAGCTCTTATTAAGCGATGTCACTCCAACAATAAATACTGTTTAATTTCTGTATACTCTACAAGTTTTCAAAGAAAGTAAAGCTATTTATATGTTGGTTCAAATGTAATCGTTATTCTTATATTGAATCTGATGACTGACAAGATTATCATTGGATTTATTAACTTATAGTCAAGAATGATTCAACATCTTTTTTGTGTTTTTTTAAACAATAATTAAAGTACTTTTTGGTTTTGCAAAGGTCAGAGAAAAAATGTTTGATCCAACCAGTGGGTCTCCTCTGAACATTAAGTACAGTCATCTCAAGAAAATATTAAACAATCACAAAAAGTTTTTCTAGAAAAAAAAAAGGCTCTTACACTTACTTAGTCACAACTTCCATTACAGGTGAATTCAGATTGTCTGTAGGCGAAAAATGGGCAAACTTGTTAGAGGTGTGGAGGAAATAATGAATGAATGAATGAAAGATGCTTTCTTAATCCCACTGGGAGAAACTGGTGGTGGTAGGTCGACACATACGAAGACATGTTGCCCAGTGGTGGGCAGCAACCGCAATTCTGGCAGCGCTAATCGCCCATAAAGACTCATGAAGGAGGGCAGGGTATGATGTCAGAAATCAAGCATCTTCAATATCAAAGTTGTAGACAACTTGGTGAGCCCATAGAGAAAATTTGTGCAAATTTTTTCTACAGGCAGTGAGGAATAGTTCGTAGAGATCATTCATGCACTGGTTACTAACATGGGGTGTGATACAGATTTTTGCTATGCGATTGAAATATTAACTAGATAAACGGAAAATATGCATAAACTTAAGCCATGATCTTTTGTGGTTAGGCTTTGGACCAGTGATGTCTCTATTGCATACATGGGATGACCATGGACCACAATGAGTACACCTCAGACCCAGATGGTGGTTTTACCAAAGAAGACATTCAGGTGGAGAACAGGGTGGAGGAGAACCAGCATACAACATCTGGAATGCGGTTAAACAAACATATGCGAATTTAAAGGCAACAATTTGAGCCATGATGTAGAGAGACGTTATCAACAACTCACCATACCAAGAAAAACAAGTAGATCTTCCTTATTAACTTGTATCAAAGCTTCATGAACAATATTTAAAGGTTTAAATAAAACTATTCCATTCAATATGAACACAGATGGATATTTGTTACAGAGGAACAAGTAGCAGAACCAGGGGGCATAAAAGTTGTATTTGAAAGTGCTTTTCTTTCAAAAATGTTTTAAAACAAATAACACTTTTTTCAGCTATTACAAGCACCAGTTTCATTTTGTCTTATATGGGGGGTTATTTTAAGGAAAAGGCCATTTAACCAGCATCCATTTGTAAGAATTGACAATGCCAATGACAATGCCAGATTAGACTGCAGCGTTTGGTGGTTTCCTGGTACCCTCAAAAAACAAACATTTTAATCAGTCAATAAAACATGTCTAACGTGTTAGTTTATGCCCATCCTGTAAGACTTTCTCCAAGATAAAGAGCTTTCCACTGTGATCTAGTTAGTTTAGAACTTGTCTGATTCGGCCTCAGGGACAGGAGAATGATTAACAGCACTTTCTGTAATATTTCAATTACCCTTGTTACACTGATTAATTACACTCCTCAAATTATGATCACTCATTGCAATGCTTATGGGGACATTAATCTCAAAAGAGTTTGCAAACATTTGTTATAGTGTGTGTGTTTTCCCGTCTGCCTCGGAATGAAAAACCAACCTTTATCAGTGAGATCGATGAGGCGTGCAGCAAAATACGTTGTCTTCTTCGAAGTCTCTAAGCTTTTGCTCATTCATTAAGCCTAACAAGTAGGTACTCAGTAAATGTTAAATCGCTTTCAGACCAGTCTCCATTTTTACTGAGCTCTTCCAATTGTTTTTTGACAAGCTTTGCAGATGTAGAGGTAAACATGGGGGACAATTCACTTTTTGTCAGCTTCTCTTCTAGAGGATTTGATAAGTTTGATGATACAATAGTAATCTCCTTAAATCGATAATATTTCTCAGTCTATGTTCACACTGGGCTTGGAAATGTGAGTTCATGCAACTGCTTGCAATGAAAAGTCTATGAAATTAAGTGTATGAATGAATGACACTGTCATGAATCAATCCTCTGTCTCTCCCTCTGGCCTCCAGCAGGAACTATCTCCAGACATCTAGCACTTCCTGGTTCTCCACAATTTATTTCCCATCAGCCCCTGCTGTCACTTCCAATGAGGTTAATCACTAGAGATGGCTCGCAGGTTTTTTACTATTGTCCAAGGTACGTAAAGAGCGACACCATATTGGAATGGTCTAAAAACAATCAGACATGGCTTAGCAGAACCAGTAAAATGACCCAAAAAAGATTAGTTTTGGTCCGATTTTAAAAGGTAAAATCTCTGATCATCAGAAAAATCCTTCCCAGGTTATGGTAATTATGTTTTTGTACAAAGTGCAACAAATGAACGACATTTTAAACTTTTTTATAAATAAATACATTATTATATAGGAAACACAATAAATACCTGATACGTGGTTGTGATTTTATTCAAATCTACACAGACTGAAATTTAATCAAACTGTCAGACTCCTCGGTCCATATTTATAAACGAGTCGAGGGGTAGCTGACATCGCCTCAGAGCGCTAGCGCTTGTTATATATGGGCTGGTCCGAGCCCGGATCAGTACGATCTGAGCCGACTGAGAACAGTGCAGTCCGGTCGACAGTTGCGCCGGCCCCGATGCTCCCGCAGACGGGAGAGGTGGCTCAGTGAGCCCTCCATCCACGGTCCCGGAGCAGCGGGGTCCGGCCAACTCCCGCTTTAAAATACGCAGTAGCCAGGACTTATCGTCAAACTGGAGCCGGTCGTAACACAACACTGCAGAATAAATTTAGCTGCTAGCATGCCGTCTCTAGTGATATATCTCATTGGTCACTCCCAGGAGCCCCCCAGCTGGTTCCCATCCGTAACCACTCCCAGCAGGGTTTAGTTAAAGCATTGAGCTCTGCTCAGTGCAAAGTCTTGTTTATGCCGCTCTGCCTGCTTCACTGAGTGTTCTCATCCTGACCTGACCTTCTGCTTCATCTGACCCTGCTTTGTCTGCCACTTGTCCTGACCATCTCAATTCTTCCCCTACGGCTGAGTTTTTTCTAAGGGAAGGTGAAGGGACTTTTGATTGTATATCCCTCCGCCGGTAGGGTGTTCTGTGTCGCCCTGTGTCACGGAGGAGAAACTAATTTCTTCATGTGGGTGTGCTCTGAAACACACACGTTTATGTTTAAATCTAAGTAATGACTTTTTGTTTCAGCATGACTTTTTGAAATTATAAAACTGATGATGTGAATTCTGAGCGCTGGCAGCTACACGCTAATGTAGGTGAATGACATTATAAATGGAAAGTAACGTCTGAATTTGAAGAGATCATTTTTCCGTATCTTGAGGGCTAAATGTAGGGAAAGAATTTGGATTCGGTTCATGTCTCGATGCTGCTGTATTTACAGTCTTATAGGGATATCTGGTTGAGGATTAAAACACATTTTTGGTTTTATTATTTTTTAGTTTTTTTATTTCAAGATTTTAAGTGTAGAAAGCAAAGATATTAACAATATTTGTTAAAGTTTAAAACCATTAGGGGCATTAATAAAAGACTGATACCCTCAAATCTAGCCTATGACATGTCAGCAAAAAGCACTTTTTTTTTTTTACTTTAAATCTATAGTGTTTTACTCCAGCATGGTTAGAAAGAAATATTTGCCAACTACTGAATTTTTTGAAGGAATGGGACAAAGCAGGAGAAGAAGCTGCTCCTGTAACATGATCGCTCTGACAGCAAGGGAACGGACAGCGTATCACAGAGGAGGAGCGCATCAGACTTATAATACTTCATCTGCTGAAATTTCCAGAGTATAAGTTGCAGGATCCAAAAAATACATTAAAAAAAGTGTGTTTAAGTCACTCTGGAGTATAAGTCACACTTTTGGGAAAAATGTGCAACGCTTCTGAACAAATCCATCAAGCCTGGCCTAATTCTGGACGGCAGTTCTTCTTCTGCGTTGCTGTTAGTAGCAAATACGGATATACCTACAGTGCCCTCTAGTGGTTGTAAGAGTAAAACAGCCGCTAAAGGGAAACATGTATTTATGCTATCATCACAAATACAACTACCACTGCAAGATGGAGAGGCATCGGCGGAATCTTCAAGATTTCATGCTGATACCCATTTTTTTTTTAAATTGTTGGTGTGGTCATGAATGTAGACGTGGGAATCAGGTGGCCATCAAGCGTGCAGAATGGCCCGCTTTTTATTATCTGGGCTACCAGGTGGCTGATGGCACTTTATATAGACGGCTGCCGTCTATACATTTATACCACATCCAGTCCAGGCCGCCCAGTTGTTGCCGAATGTAATGGCGTCATACACACCTGTTATTGGACTGCTACCTCAAAATGTGCCCGGGCAGCCACTGACCTGTGTCAAATTTTAGAGAAAAATCACTGAAAAAAGTGAAACACTGGATCAATGAACAAAAATTCTGTAATTTGTTAAATTTAAAATGATTAGTTTTCATGTAATTAAAATTTTGAGTTGATGGTTTACTTAACTTAAACATTTAATTAGATGCAAATTCATATTTTTAATGTAACAAATTACAGAACTGTTGATAATTGACATAATATTGCACTTTTTGCAGTGTATTGCCATAAAATTGCCATAAAACCGCCCCTGATTTCAAATGCCGCCGCGTAGCCCCCGCCAAATTTGCTGAAAAACTTGCAGGTCGCCACGTGATGCATTTTGGGATATGTGACTGTAGCCTTAGGGGTAAAAATAACAAATGTAAGAGCCTACTTATGTTTAGAAATAATAAGTCACTCCTGAGTATAAGTTGCACACCCACCCAAACTATGCATGAAAAAATAACTCAGAAAAATAGGGTATTAAAAAAATGACGAAAACCCAATTAGAAGAGAAATAATAAAAAAAAAAAAAACGACTCCAAAAAGTTCATAACCTCTACATTGCAGTACTTTTTTTCTGTTTCAGCAACTGATCAAAGTTTAATGGATGGGAAAAGAACGTCTAAGTTGCCTTGCCATGATCATCTAAGTAATGACATTAAAGACTAGAACATTTAAACTTGTTGAAAATACTGCATTTGAAATGTTATGTTTATGCTGTTTGCAGCAGCGAGTGGGATGCACAGATGAGGGACAACAAAGGAAATTTGCTTATGGCACCCAAATGGCTAACAGCAGCAGGAGCAGCACTGTTGCTCCGATTCAAAATAATTTAATTTAAGGTGAAGCATAAACACTTGGTCCCAGAACAGGGAGTGAGGGATGGCAGGATGGGCACCGGGAGACGCAGACCAGTAATTATTAGGTTGGTAAATAGCTGAATGTGAAGATGTTTTGGCTTTAAAGTCCAAACCAGTAGAAGAGGAAAGGAAAATATTTCTATTTTCCCAAAAGAACACAGTTTCTTTTTACTCCTCTCAACTTCTCGTTTGCATAGCCATTGATGCTGACAGTCAGAAATAAAATGTGGTCTACATCTCTCTTCTACAACTGTACAACTGCTTTATCAGATGATACATATTTTTTCCAGAATATCTGACTCTAACCCAGTACAGCATATTGAGTTGTCTGAAAGGTGCTGTACAAATAAAACTATCTTCCCTTTTTTCTAATGAACATTTCAAGATGAGGTTTTTGATCACTGCGGGGGGTTTCCATTGGTGATTTTCTGTATTCTGATATAGGTAAAAACATATGTTTGCTTGGAGCCAAACTGTATGTGTAAGCTTAGAATTTTTTATGAAAGGTCGTTTTCCAGTATTGTTACAAGAAAAAAAAACAGTTTTGAAAACTAGGAAAATTGACACCAAAATATCTGAGTTAGTGTATGTAACAATTAATATTAACAGTGATTCAATTCGTATCAGTTTGTGGTTGACTATCTGATTCATAGTCAATATTGGTTAGTTTTCAAAAAATCTTATTTTTTCCCATTCACTGACCTAAAATGGATCCTGGACATTTGTAAAAAAAAGATTCACCCAATGTAAATCAGATAAATACCTCAGTACTGATTTTTCCAGATACCTTGTATTTCCTTAAAGACAATTAAGTGTAAATTAAATATGTGCAGAAGCTAACCAGAATTAATAACAAATCCATGACAATCCTTTCATAAAGGGTGTATTCAGACTGGAAAATTCAGTTGATCCAGATTGAGTCCGCTTACTTTGGAGTTCTGAACCTTGTCTTTAGACTGCTGTTAACAACACATTTCTGTTTGTAACCAAAGCTTGTAAACAAAACCACGTGACTAAAGATCTCTTCAGTCATTGGTCAGGAATTACTAGGGCGGGGCAAAGCAACGAATAATGAAAGTCATAAACGTAATCCTTGTCAGGATAGTCTACTTATACAGCTTTGAACCTCTTGTTTGTGACATAAATTGATGGGAAAACAACGTGAGAAGAATTGATTCGGACAAATTTCAATGAGTTACTGTGTCTCATCGTCGAATTTGATTGGGAGGTGTTGCATGTCAGTGCCAAGTTCTTGATTTATTTTTCATTTACATCTACACTTTGTTGTTGCTGTGTCCGATTTGCTGGGTGGAGTGTGTCCTGTATGCTCATTGGTCGTCCAGAGAAGCTGGTGCATACGTGGGAATGTGTGGATAGGTAAGCTCGTATTGATACACTGAAACCAGTTAGTTTGGTTGGTGCACATGTGCAGCATCAAAGTCCAAATTTCTCCCCTTTTCACTCTTTATTCTTTAGTTCACACAATAAAAACCCTTTAAAAAAAGCCACAACAGAATGACCTCAGCCCTGCTGAGCTGCCCCAGCTTACATTGCCCTCTGATTGGTATGTGTTGCATCAGAAGTATCCAGACACACTATGCAGGTTGCACAAGTATGTGTGGCCCATTATGTTTCGGAAAATTATTCAAAAGTTTGTGTCACTACTTTAGAAAAGGTTTGGCAACACTTTTTTTTTTTTTTTTTTAGCAAAGTCACAATATGATATTCTGCTAAAATTAGCCACATCTGTTGTTATGAATCAAATCGTTTACATATTTTTGGCATGTATCCCCCTCACTTTCATTTCAGAGTTTGACACGGAAAAAAAAAAAAAAAAAAACCTGCAGTTCCGCAAATGACCACTGGAGACTGGTTCCAATATGGAGCCATGTCTCTAGAATTTTTGTAGAGCCTGGTGTCAAAGTTTTTGACACAAGAGCCCAAATTTGCACATAGAATTCAGAATTTCTTTTTTTTCCATCCCACCCAATTACCTTTAAGTGAGGTAAAATCTAGACAACAAGCCTGACTCAATCCAGGTTTCATTTGCTGTATACATGTCTGTGGAACCTTCATATTTGAAAAAAATGTCAATAGACGCAGCAGTGTTGGAAAACCAACTACATTTCTATTTTATCATCAAACTTTCATCTAACTTTTGTTTTTAAAAAAATGATAAAAGCCTTTTTCCCATTAAAAAGGAGACATTTTTGAGTGTTGGGAAAACGTCTCAGTTCCGTTATTTGATTAGCTCTTACAAAGTCAAATAAAAGAAAATGAAAACAAACTCAAAACAGTAATTTGAAAAAAAAAAAAGGTGGAGTAGTTGGAAAAAACAGGAATATAATGATGTGAACTCATTCTATTCATTTGCTGGTTGGTTTCTGTAGAAACATAACATTTCCTCCTCTTAAGTACTTTGTTGTTTTTTTTATCCATGCCCTGATATAAAAACATTCTGGAAAGAAAAATAAAAACTTGAGCTTTCATAAAACTCTTAAGAGGTCAAACGCATTCAAAATGTTATTTGAAATTCTTTGCAGTAAACATAAGTCTACTTGTCTTTTAGTATGAAGTGGCATCCTCTCATTTCTCTGCAGATCAGCAGAGTGATGAGTAAGACTGAGAGAGACTGTTCACTAGAGACCCTGCACACACCCCTCTGCCACCACCGCCGCCACAGCCGCCGCCACAGCCACCTGCTTGTCATGAACGAAGTCTTTGTGATTGACAGAACTGTCTCATCTGGTTTCCCCTCACGTCCAGTGACCAAAAAGCGGTGAACTACTCCACTACATAGAAATGGATCATAAATCTGGTTATAAAAAAAAGCTCTCAGAGTTGGCATTTTACATTTTTTATTGGAAATCACTGCAATGTTTGATATTAACACTCCTGTCATTGACTCACGACTTTCCATGAAAAAGTAAATAAAAATCCTTGTAAAAGATCATTTTTCCCTCAAGTTTCTTCACTTTCAAGCTCACATATTATGAGTTATTACTGTATTCATTTTTAGCATGAATCATTCCACTTAACCACAAGGCTTTATAGGCATGTCTAGTAGAAAACATAGCATAAAAAGCCAAGACGATAATAACTAAACTTAATGTCATCAACTGAATATTATAGGCAGAAATATTGTGATGCGTTCACAGTCAGGGTTTTTTGACGCATTGGAATTACAAACTGACTTAATTTGGCCATAAAGCACATCAATAAGTAACTTTTACCATCATCGGCAATGAATGTATAGCCTACACAACATTTATTTTTATAGTTTAAGATCTTTCCTAGCTGTACGAAAAAAAGAAAAAAAAAAGTCAAATCACAGTGACTACTGTACTGCTCCTAAGTGGCATTGTGGGTTATTTATATTTGATGCTCCGAGTGTGAACCGAGGCAACGCAGCCACCTGGTTTTTGGGCTCCTGGAGTTATTTTGTTGCTTTATTTTTGGAAGGAAACTGAAGACTTTGGGTGCTGCTGCAGGCTACCCTGTTGGCAGCTGTATGCTAATTGGTTGCCTTATTTGTAGCTTTGAAATCAAAGCTAGTCTGGTCTGGTCAGTGTCGGGTTTGGGGGGTGTGCACTTGTTTTTTTGTTTTCCCCCTGACACATAGTGCACCAGCTGATGAATTTAAAGCTACTCAAATAATACATTTTTCAGTTTATCTAATTAAAGTCCTAATTCAACTATATATTTTTCTATTGCAAAATCCTTTCCAGGGGAGTTTTATTTATTTATTTATTTTTTGTGTCGCTTTTTAAAGGCATATTTTCTGCCGCGTTGTGGGGGTGAGCCAAAGTTAGCTTCTGCTAATTTTTCCCATCGGCCCTTTGTTTACACTCCATCCTGCTAGCTCATAGCACCTCACAAATCCAAGCTAACATTAGACAAAAAAAAAAACAGTAAGCAATATCAGAGCTATCCAAATGTTTATTTTTGAGCAAGACGTAGAAAATTAAAACGTTAATGGATCTATTAGTCTTCAAATGAAAGATTTTAGCGGAGAAGGAAGACTTTGGCTTAATCCAACCAAATTCTACCCCTACGACTTCTCCCTACCCCTAAAATGGGTCGTTTGAAGTGGTAGTGGTGTTTGATATTGTGTCATTAAAACTGCACTCCAACCATAATTTCAATCTGACTATAGTCTCATGTTTTTAGCCAAAATCAAAAAGTCTTTGCCATTTTTTAAATAAACATTTTATTCCCAGCGTCAGTAGCTGATTATATATACAATTCTAACTTTTGGGCGGGACTTTCGGCTCGGAGCAACCCCGCCCCCTTCCCCTCCCCATCGCTGGGAGCTCTGTCTGCGCTCCAGCTTATAGCCCCAAGCTAGCACTAGTGGTGCAAAAATGTTAGTGAGCAATATTAGATTAATCTAGCTGTACACATTTTAGTGTAAGTTTGGACGAAGAAAATTAATGCACGAGGGGGTGGAGAAATGGAGTGGTAAGAGAGACTTTGGCTGTCATTGGCCCCAGGTTTTACTAGCATCCAGTTTTCTGATACGTTATTTGAATTCAGAAATACCCAGAAACATAGTTTTAATTGTTAATTGTTTTATATAGGTCCTCTATTATGTGAAAATTGCTACGAGAACATGTTAAAAAAAATTTAAAAAGACGATCTTCACTGGAGTGGGTCTTTAAGCGGTAGCTGTAGGGACTTAGCTGTAGCTGTGCATCCTTCCACTGCGACAGTGATCTGCTTCATGTTGTACCCCAGAGGAGGAACTCATTTCTTCATATGGGTGTGCTCTGAAGTACAGAAGTTTACATTTAAATGTAAGTAGTGAGTTTTGGTTTTAGAACGACCTTTTTAAAGTTATAAAAGCAATGTTATCCATTTACCGAGGACTGGCAGCTAGGCTACATGCTAATGTAGCTGATCGGCAACCTTTGATGTCATCTATGTCCAAAATCCAACCCTAATCCCATACTATGAGAAAACAATATATTTAAAAGCAATTTGAATACCATGCTCACTACTTTTTTTTCATTTTGCTAAATGCAGGATATGGCGTCACAGATTTCACAAAGTAAAAATCGAATCAATACGAACATTTCACGTCTATTTGTGACTGTGTTCTGATGATTAAAATGTGGATTGTTTGTTAATATATATATATATATATATATATATATATATATATATATATATATATATATATATATATATACATATTTAAACATATTTAAACATGTTATTTATTTATTTTTTTCAAAAAAAATGTAACTGCAATGCATTGTGGTTTATATCCGAGCATCGATGCATGCTAGTTTTTCGCAAAGACTTCTGGGAAATTTTTAGTGCTCTCGATTTTGTAATTGTAGATTTGGACAGCTCTACAAAATGACGAACGCTCTATATAGTGAGTATGGAAAGAAATTCGGACATATCTTTCCATTTTTGAGGGAGAGCTGTAGGGGTAGGGAGAAGATGACTAAGGGGAAGAATTCGGATTCAACCTTTGGGACGTTCATGCTGCGTCACAAACTAAACCTTTTTGCAAACTGCAAGATTTCATCCGCTCTGGATACAACATAATTTAAAAAAAATAAATGCCCTCCATCATGAGAAAAGTGCTACAAGAACATGCTAAAAAAACACAATTTTCATTGGAGGATGTTAGCGTAAGCTAAGAAATATGAGCACCAAAATAAGAGGATTCTCACTTCTTTTGCTAGTCACCTTTACGTTCGTAGTTTTGCCCTGATTCCTTTCATTTTCTCTGAATCTGTTTAAGTTTCCCCCCCTTTTCCAAATCTTCCCCCCCTTTCCTTCCAGTCTTTTTGCTTTCTACCTCTCCGTCTTTCATGCCTCCCCTCCTTTCCTCTCCACGTAGGCCGTGTGATATGTAAATGCGCAGACAGCTGCTCTCGTTTTCTGAGTTTTCATTCAGCCATTGCTGTAATTAATGGCTTTTGCGAACTGTGACTCATCCCAAACTAGGTGAGGGCGCCCCGTTAGCCTGACGACTGCACTACTTTCCTCGCTCTTTGGGAAGTGTTTATTCTGAAGCATTTTCAGAGACACTTGCCTTTACAATCGCACACATTTTGGGGTCGTCTCTCCACCTTTGCGGTACAGTCTCTTTTTTTCCCTCTCTGACTCCTCCATCCATCTTGTTATGTTCTTATTCTGTATAGCTGCTCACTTCAACCACAGCTTGCAGCAACTTCTTTGCCCCCGTGCTCTCACGTCTTTCCCAGTCCTACTTATCTCTTTAATGGGGATATCAATTAAGATGGGAAACTGGGACCTTGGTGTCTCTGGGAGAATAAATGCATTACATCTTAAGGCTGGGGAAGGCAACAGAACAGTCTGCTCCATCTTCAGAAGTCACCTGTTCCTGCTTTTTGGGTTTCCTTCCCCCTTTTTGAACAGACTGAGTTTTAACATAAAAAATCTTCATCTTTTTTGTCATTTCTTAAAGCTTGTAAATCAGCAGCATCCTTTATTTACTTATTTCAGCGATGGTTAAGCAACGTGACAGCTGGTGGGTTTTAATTAAATTACATGAAATGGAAAGGAGGGAAAAACATGTTTTTACAAGGTTTTAAAAAAATGCAATGCTGACATTGTACTAGAGTGATATTTAATGTTGATTCGTGTTAATGAAAAACAAGATTCTTTTTTTTTAAGGACCCAAATGCAGGAGACATGGAGCAAAATAAAAACCTCAATAATTAGAGAACTAAAACATGACCTGACAAAAACTAAAAACTGAATTTTAACATGATAACACAAACTCTTCCACAAGAAAATATGCAACTAAACACCTTTGAAGGGTAATCAAGTAATACAAAGCATCTGAGTTGACAATTGAATCCAGGTGTACACATGGGGGAGCACAGGAAGAGAAAAAAAATGACACAGAACTAACAAAAAACAGAACTTAGATCATATTTATGAGCAAAAAGTTTCAAAAAATATCATAGACTATTTTTGTACATTTTTTAATGTACAGAATAAAATGCTCATGCAAAATCAGTCAAATTTTATTTGTAAAGACATTTTCATCTATGTAACTCAAAGTGGTTTAAACACATTTCACAATTTAAAATCCAAAATCAAAACAAAGACCTTAAGAAACCAAAAAATATGAAACACATTTAATGCCCACAAACTCCCGAACAACAACATATAAAACATAATAATTAAATGATATGAAGTGAAAATAGAAGTCTGGCTTGATACTTAAGTAGCGGAACATTAAAATAGAAATATATTTAATTAAATAAATTATACACCTTTATGTAACACAGAAGCCAATGTCTCTGGACATACGATCCTTTATGAGCATTAAACCGAAATTTTACGTCATTTTAATGGATTATAAAATATATATTTAAAAAAAACTTTTATTTTTATAATATTCTGTATTTTTATTTGGAATAGACTTCAAAAACACAATTTCATTCAAAATAAAGTAAAACAAAAGAAAAAAAGAAAATCATTTTTAAATATGTTCAAAGTTTAGGAACATATTTAGTTGCTACTTATACTAGAAAAGGTTTTACATTTTAAAATAAATGCAATTTTTACAAATATTCCTTAGAGTAATCTAATCCTCAAGGTTTAAATTTACATGAAATCTGATGTTTCATCAGAACTAAAAGGAAAAGAAAAAGAGTTTTGCTTAATATTCACTTTTTCATGCATTTTTTGTTTTGACATTTTCTTTTACCTGGGTGGTGTTATAAGTAGGAGCAGGAAAAGAATTATCACCTAAACATTTAAAAAATAATATTTTTTAGAAATTGTTAGCAAGTATGTGACTCACTAAACTGATATTTTTTGAAGCTTAAGCAAGTAGCCTAAAATTAACCAAACAGGGATTTAAATAAAGCCACAAATAATAAATACTGAATAATTTGAACTAGAAAAAAGGCAGAAAAGATGTGAAGAAAAGCATTCTAAATGTGTGGTTGAATTTGAGTTGAGCTGTATCTTGGTGTCCTGCAGATCATAAACTGCTTTTCCATTGACTGTGGAAACTGGATTTGCGATAACAAATTGCCTAATGCAAACCTGTCATCTTTGAAAAAACTTGCATTTATTGAAACAAAGTTTTTGGGCTTGGAGGAGGTGGTTCTTGACGTGTATCAAAATTGACATATTTCGCAAAACTGCAATGGAAACACTTTTTTTTTTAGAATTTAATGAATATTTAAAAAAAAAAGTTGAGTGTGTCATGTGGAAGTGTTTGATCCACAGCTCCTCTGTAAAATCACCAACCACAATTTCTCAAAATTGTTAAATCCATAGCCGCTTCCACGCCCCTTGTTGGTCATTGGTTTGAATAGGATGCCAACATCTCCTTTGATGGATGGTGATGAGCGCTAATGCCGTGGCAGTATTTGAATATATCTGCTGTGAATCAAAGTATTGTTCACATACATCAAAGAACATACATTTAAAACTGCAATTCAGAGTATTTCTTTATTCAGATCAGGAGGAATCAAGAGGCAGAAAAACTAACAAACTAGAAATAAATGTAAAAATAAGATCACTGAGCAGGAAAAATAATGAAAGAAAGTCATAACAAAAAATAGACACAAAGGGAAAATAAAAAAAAAAGAAAATGCAGTCACTTAAGATGAAACAAAAATCCCATGGACTACTGGAAACCATGGTAACCACAGGCCTCTGAAATTATTAACATTTGGACAACGGTGTGGCAATCAACACAACCCAGGTGAGCACCGACAGGAAATTTAAGGTGGATAACAAACCCCAAAAGATGATGCTCTGTAAAACAAAACAGGAAGATAAACAGCACCCTTAAAAAAAAAAAAAAAACAACTCTTATCATCCAAATAACAAAAAAAAAAAAAAGATCTCAAAAAAAAAATAAATAAAGAGAGAACTCAATTTTTATTTTTTATTTTTTTAGCAGTGGATTCCTCCAATTTCCTTGTGATAGAAGTATGAGTCTTTTGAGGACGTATCACATGGTGGTTGGTGATTCTCCGGCTGGATTGACCATGAAGGGGTTTGTAGCTTTGCGGGGAAGAAACCAGCCGGATTCATTAGAAAAGGGCATCCCACCATCACAAGCTGAGGAATGAACTTCTAAATGATGTATGGATGTTCATCAAGCGGCATAAGGTTGATTCACTTGTTTTTGTGATTAAGCGTTTGATGTTCCTCTGAATATAACTTAAGCCAAGGGTTTATCAGATGGGAGGAGCGCCGGTCCCTGATTGAGCGCGGATGTCTGTCCGTGCACGCGCCTGTGTACGTTGTCTAGTTTTTTTTCTCTCTCTCTTTTTAGCTTTTGAAACGTTTTTTTTTTTTTTCTTCTTATTTAAACCATGTTGCTCTGGTACCCCCTGAGCTCTCAAACCCCTGGGTGGTCGATGTGGCCTAGTTTTTGAATTTCCTGCTGCACACAAACAACTGGCACACACACAATGCACCGTCAGCCCTACTTTCGCGGGGCACATACAAGGCAACACAGCCCCTGCGAGCAAATCGGCAGAACATGTATGACAATGCTGTGTTCTCTCATTATATTCCTGGGGGGGATGAGAAGAAAAAGCTTGTAAGGAGAGAAAGGAGCCACGGAGAAAAGAAGGGGAGCTTCATTAAGTGGATGGGAAGAGGATGAGAACAAAAATGGGAAGAGGAGAGTAATCGAGTATAATTATGTGATGCGGAATGTGGAGCTTTGCCAAAATCCCACATTGTGATTTTTTTTTTTTTTTCCTTTTCTTTTTCTGAGCCGGTTACTGTTGCATTAAAAATGTAACGCCAAATATGTCCCATTGTCTGGCTTTCTTTAATCATTACAGCCTAGGGGGGAAGGATAATTAAGACACAGGAATGGGAGCCTGCCTCTAAACTCTATGCTTTAATAGTTTCCCAGTGAGTTTAATTCAGTCGTCTTGTATAGAAAACCAATACTGTGACCCTACTGGTAGGTAGTATTTATTAGAACAATTTATGAAGCTCTAGTCCAGTCGAAAATACAATAAAAATGTCTTTGATATTACTAATAATGAATGTGAAGACACATAATTTTCACAAGTTTGATATATATTACCCCCAAAATTAGGCTAATAAAAACGATAGTCCCGAGAAACAGAAATCGACCACGGCTGTGTCCGAGTTCCTTCACTACTCACTATATAGTGCGTTTATAGTGTGATTTTGTAGTGCTGTTCGGATCTGTAATTCAAAAATCAAGTGCCCCAGAAATTTCCCAGAAGACTTTTGCAAAAAACCGATGTGCATCGATGTTCACTACATTAGTGAATCTAGACCACAATGCAATGCATTTAAACAATTTTTGCCAAAAAAAAAGAATATTTTTAAACAAACTGTCCACATTTTTATCATCAAAACATAGTGGAGTCACAAATAGATGTTGTAAAATGTTCGTATTAATTACGTTCTCACTTTGTGAAATCTGTTGCATCATATTCACCATTTACAAAAAAAGATTAAAAAAAAGCAGTGTCCAAATTACTTTTATAATCCAGGGCACTAGATCGTCCTGCACTACATATAGTTTTTTAGTAGCTAGGGATCAAGGTGGGAATTTGGGCATAACACATGTCAACAGTGGATATTTCTATAATTTGCGACAATAGCTGCATTTCCATCGACCATGAAATTGCACGAATTTGATTTGCAATACTACGGTAAATATGCCCAACGGGAACACGAAAATTCTGAAAAAAAATCGTGCTTATCGCAAAAAAGTTTTTGCGCTAGGAGGAGGTGGTTTTTGAGAGGTGTTGATATTGTCTTATTTTGCAAAACTGCGATGGAAACATTTTTTTCAAATTAAATGAGGTGCAGCTGCTGCCTTCTGCAAGCACTGAGGAAGAGTTACTGACTTTTGTTCTTTATATTTGTGAATTATCTAAGAGGAGGAAACCAATACAACCAGGTGGACATTTATAAAATAAATATTGTACACATTTTGGTTACAATTGGTTAGGTTACCCTTTATTATTTATGTTAAATTGCTTTAAAAGCGTTCAGCAGTCAGCTTTCCCATTCTAAACAATCTGAGCCGGAAGCAACTCATCACACATGCGGCGATGTGTGACGTCATGTGAAAAGGGTCTATTAGAGGATAATGATGGCTTCTATGATGTATCTGAGGTAAGAACGTGCAGTGACTTGACTATCTAGAATAACCAAATCAGTTTTGGACTGACTGGTGATGTCTGCCTGACTGTTACAACTCCTCCACCAAAGGGAATTCTAGGGACCAGATTGACCTCGTTGTATCCCTCACCTCGCCTTCTCCAGCAACGCTGATGACTATCATTTCTGTGCGAAGTGACCCAACGCTCATCAGTGAACATGATGCTGCATTTTCTGGGTCACATGGTCTTGTTCCTGCTGCAAACATTCACAATGGTGTCTTGGTGTCGGTAAGCGGGCTTGCAGCTGTGTGGCATTTGTTAAACCATGTCTGAGTGCATAAGTCCTTAGATACCGGTCATGGTTACGGCCTGTCACTCACGAGGTTCCACTCATGGGTATATCACAAATTCAAGTCTTCTGCTGACACGTTCAGAAGGACCAAGTTGACCTGCAACACCTGACTGCCTATGACCAATAAATCCAAAGGTTGGCTGTGGCCAGTTGCTTGTCCAGTAAGCAACGCTATGTGCTCATGTCTGTTTGAATGATGAACTTGGAATGACTTACTGGAGAATTCCACTTTTTATACCCACAGAATGCTGAAATCGATGCCACATTGAAAAGTTCATCTTTCTTTTAGAATGTTTTTGGGGATTTGGCCCCAATAAGTCAGGCACACTGTACACAGTGAGACTGTTATGTGGAAGACACAAAAGTTGAGTCTAGTACACTAATACAATTGGCTCCCTATCCCGAAAATCTGTGAAGTGAAGCACTGTATATACGACATCCACCAAGTTTTTCACAACATCCCCAACTTACTGTTAGTAGTGTATGTCTAAAACTTGATTTTTTTTAAACTACAGTTTTACCCTGTCACTCTCACAGCAAATCCTTTTCACATTGAGCTTCAACATTTACCAAACAAAGTGAACTGTCTGAGGAAACAAATTTCAGCGCAGATCAAGCCTGCCAGTGCGAATGCGCTTTCGGGTGAATGCTCCCTCGGGAAACAGACAGTTTACACGATTGTTGGGTGTCGGTATCTTGAGGGGGTAAAAAGTGGGGCAAACAAGCTTGACAGTTGCTAGAACGCACTCAGCAATGTCATTTTTGAGCTCAGGGTTTGTCAGTCAGCTGTCAATCAAAAAACCTCTTCCCTATTGCACACAATGAGGTATATTTTATTAATTTTCCCATTGTGGGATCAATTCTATTATCATCCACAAGAAATTTCTTTCTTTTCTTTTTTTAATTAAGATATTTTTAAAACCCTTGATGAAATCTACAAAAAATCATTTTTTATGTGATATAGGAAGTATAAATGATAAAATATTTATAATTATGAAATAATTAAATTATGAAATAAAGACTCAATAACTTGTACATTTTTATTTTTTAATTCTTGTGGGGTTTTTTTGTTTGTTTTTGTTTTTTCATTTTTTGTATGTGTTTGAAAAATAAAATGTTGGGTGATTTGGTAAGTTTTTGCTCACAACAATGTCAATTTAAGATGCAAAAATGTAGACCAAAGCACCTCATTTCTACACATTTTGGACCAGTAATGTGCAGTCAGGCTAGACAGGACCTGGAAAATATAATCTATTCTATGATTACTTTTTTGTGTGGGTTTTCAACGTTTTTCTGGTAAAAATGTTGCGAATTTACAAATTTCCTGTTTAAATACAAGAGAAAGCGGCTGGTGTCTGATGCACACGCTTTACTGTTTCTGACTTTCTAGCATTATAAAAAAGCTTTACCTTTTATTTACTTTATATGCTTATTTCACACCAACTGTCTGTTTACATTGATACCAGTTTGAGGCTCATTTAGTCTTTTCATTCGCTAAAAATGTGCATTAGAAATACACTAGTTGAGGCCTGCAGTATGCCTGCCTCAAGGCAGAGGGCGCTGGTGAGTCCAGAGAATGTGACACCGCGACTAAAGAAAATAGAGTTAGTCGCAGCACGTCAAGTGCATTGGTCCAGTTACTCTTTGATATTGTTTAGTATCATTTTCTAAATGGAGGATTACATTTCTAAACCCTTAAACTCAAGAATTTGTTTAGACACATCACCGCAAGTGATCTTCATTGAGACAGACAGACTTTGAAAACTGAAGAAAGAAAAGGAAGACTTCTACAAACAGGTTATTATATGACACCAAGTTTTTCACATATTGGAATAAAGGTGTGAAAGAAAAAGCCTGGATTAAAATTTGCAAAATTTACACAAAGCTTCTTCCAAGTGTAAGTACTTGTGCTAATATTGGCTAGCAACAGACCTGTGTGAATACCATATGCTAAAAGCGCGTTCTTGAACACGCCACACATGCCCGGTGTGTACGTGGCATCACAGTTTTCAAATATGCTTCAATTCAGAAGCCAAATGATTGCACCTTGCTTTATCCATGTTTACAGAAGTCAACAGGAGCTCTGTGAATAGGGTCACCCTTCCATGTTTCTGTACTGGCACTTCTTCAAAAGATGAATTTGTTGAACTCAATGCCAAATAGTTGCTTAGACTTCTCCCATTTCAACCGGCAAGCTGAGAAGCAGAAAGGGTGTTTCATGAAAGAGTCTCCGGATTGACAGATGGATAAAAGTACAACAGAGAGTGCAGAGCAATAAGATTCATCACCTTGAAATCCAGGTTTAGACCTAAATCTACTGAAGGGTTGAGTCCCAGAATGTCTTAAATAAACCGCTCTGAAGCCTACGCAGCTTTCACAACTAAAAGAAAGAGCTTGAAACTTTAAATCCAGAGAGTAAAAGGCTTTATAATATATGCTTAATCGCTCCTACAAAAGCTTCCACTGTTTTCTCTTTGGTAGAAATTAAAATGATCTGATTGGATGATTACTAGCACATGGACTGATACAATGTCTTTCCTTTTTATCACATGCTTTCCTTTTGTATAACACTTTCATGTTATTTTGTTAGTTCATACAAAAGCAAAACATTAGGTAGTTGCATGCTTTGGACTGTTGAAGAATCAATATTTCAATACACGAATCACAAAAAAAACCACTCGAATGAGCCCACGTGCATTAACATTTGGACACACGAAGTTACACAAGTACAAACAGATCCACACACAATGCACACACACACATCCCATGGACACATTTCATCCCACATGCTCTGTAAATAGAGAGCAGGATGTTGCAGACATTTGGATGCATGGGCAAGCGAGATATGCTCCTTCTGAGAAAGAATGAGAGAAAGAAAGCAAGCACAAGGACAAACAAGAGGTAGAGACACACAGGAGAGGAAAACTGAGGGTAGGTGGACAGATGAAGTGGTGACTCAGGAATGAGATGTGAAAAGAAAAGATTCAGCAATTGGAATCTCTCCCCCCCGTTTCCCCTCTTTTTCTCAAACATCAGGTACAGTCATGTATCTCATCCTTTTTCAAAACCCGATCTCCTTCCCTCCCAATCTACCTCTCCTTGGCGTCTCCTCTTGTTCCTTTTTTCTTTTATTTTATCCATCGTCTTTGATGGTAGTGAAGAATGCAGTTCCTAAAGCAACATTAAGCAGATGAGACTACTCTGTGAAACTTTTTGCATTTTAAAGTTCATAACAGTTAAGCAAACAATGCCAACAAATACTGACAGTGATTTGCCTTGTCATTTTTACTCAGGAAAGAACCTGTTTGAAAGGGCTGCCTGACTATTTACTGCTTCTTTCTTGCCTTATTTCATAGTTTTACTTCTGTATTAATTTGTCAGTTGAATGAAAAACCCTTTGTGGTATAAATAAAAGTATAGCCCCAAATCTCTCTCTATTTACAAGCAATTTTGTTTGAAGAGTTTGAATTTCTACAACAATGTAAAACTTTTTAATGGGTACATATACCATGCTTACTGTTGCCTTCACATTTTTCAATTGAAGATAAAGTTATACTTTAGATAGTGAACTATGTAAATAATATATCTAGTTTCATAATTAAGTAGTGAATGACCTGATGGTGGCCATTATTAGATGAAGCAATGATGTTAAAGGTTTGTAGTTCTCTAAAACATAATTTTTAAAGATTGAAATTGGCTTTCAGGATTCTCAACCAATGAGATCAATCAATTTAATGCATGTAATTCTTTAGTTTAATGTTTATTTTAAAATAAATGGCATTTTTGGGCTCCTTTTTTTTAAACGACAGATGGTGCAGTTCTTCTCAGCAATGGAGTTACAGTAAGTTTTATGATGACAGAAGCAGTTTCTAGTTTGGATGTGTTGGAACTTTTTCTGTCAAAATAATCCACACACAATTAGTAAAAATGTTGAGAACATAATAGAAAATTTCTGCAACCTCAGTTTTCTAGAACTGGAAGTCTTGGACTCTCTTCTAGGTAATTGTAGTCTGCTTATACAATTATAGGCCTATAACCTAGTCAGCTGTATTACCGGTACTTTTATTATTTAAAGTAAAAATAATTATTATTGAAATCTGTTATGCTTGTTTGTTTAGCTTGTGCAACAAACCCAAGCTACCTGTAAGCATTTGAGAAAATAAGCTAGCAGCTATTTGTTTAGATTGAAATTTTTCATCTAGAAATGGTACTTCAAGTAAATGAAAGCCTTGTGGTACAGTATGATCATGTCTAATGTTTTAGAAAAATAAGTCCTTAAAGTCGGACTGAACTTACCATTTTTGGGTCCCCGTTTGTTGTTGGTCCATAGGAAATTGGAACAGATTGGTTAGCAAAAGCCTCATTTCCACTGAGCAGTCCTGTACGGGAGGAGTAGTACAGGACGGTCCAGTTAATTCTGGTGAGCATTTCCACTTACTTAAGCCTTGCTTCCAACTGAACAGTTTGTTTTCACAGCGCATGCGTGGTGTAGACCGCTAGCATGTCATTGCATCATTGTAGTGTGATGACTAGAAAAACAACAACAATGGAGGTCAACCAGCAGTCATCCACTTTTTTTTGCTTTACTTTTTGTACATTGTGTATAAAAGGAATGTAATGTTGTTTAAAAGAAGATTGTGGGCGGCTAAGAAGAATACCGCCATAAAGACGCAATCACTAGCTTAGCGCTATATTTATGCTTTCTAATGTCATCATCACCTTCTGCCAATCGGTGGGTGGCTACAGCGGCTCCGCCCCAACCATGCCGTTCTATTTTTCTTTGGCACCACAATGAATGGGGGTCCTCAACAGGTACGGGTCGAGACTGTTTAATGAGCCCATTTAACAATGGAAACGCCCAAAATCCCGGATTAAATTGAATCAAACAATGCCAGACTGCTCAGTGGAAACGCTTGTCTAATTTCGTAACTAGACTGTACCATACTTAGTGGAAACAAGGCTACAATGGACCGCTTTGTACACATTGGGCAGCAACATGATATTTTAGCGTTGTTCCAAAAGTGTTAAGTAGAGTTTGTATTACTAGTACACATAAAATATTATAATTTAAGAGTTGTCTTTTTAATGCAGTCCTAAAGATTATTATAAAAGCCTACGGGCCCATGTATGAATTTTTGCCTCAAGCTAATTCTTGCATCACATCCAATTATTTATGTCATTGTATTGGTGTCCTCTTTTTAAATAAAACATTTTTTAGCAAGAAATTGACCATTTGCAGATAGTACATTGATTCACATTAAATCACCATACATTTGTTCAAAACTTTTAAAGTTTTTATTAAAGCAGCAGCTGGGCGAAAGAAAACTGCTCAAAATTAGTATTTTTACTAGGTTGGGACCGTCATCCTCTCTGTAAAATCAATCTTTTTTTGCTACATTTGATAGACTCACGGAAATGAATTCAAGGTAAAGCAGTTTTTGGCATCGTCTTTAAACTGCAGTCTGTGATGCTTGATCTGGTTTATCATCATCTCAGCCTCAAAGCCAAAAACCCAGTGAGTCACAAGGTAATGCTTCCCCACTTTTTTTTTTTTTTTTTTTTACATTTCAAAGTGTTGTCTAGATTTCAAACACATCTTTAGGAATTGCTTCCGGTGAATGTTTTGAGTCAGCGTCATGAACTTTGAGATTAAGTGACTCAACAAAGAACAAAGGCAAAGATGGCTCAACGAAAACGCAAAAAAATCAACAAAAATGCCCAGATATGTGTGAAATGTGATGATATTGTGAATACTTCAATAAGAGTAAAAATATTGCCAGAACATTAGTCAGAAGAGTTTTTGTGCAAATGACTGTTAGTACTAGATTGTCATCGATCAGCTAGATTGTCATCAATCGTGATATTTAAATGTGAAGAACCAAGAGCCAATACTGACACTTTTCTTCTTAAAGTTTGATTGAAAACCAATAAAACTGAAGCTTGGTCAACATTTTGGGTAACTCATCTGTGGCGTGTTGCACAGATAATTCTATGGTCACAACTGCCACCATGCGATTGGAAGGTATTGGTAGACTCTTCTAGATTTCATGCCACCGCCCAATTTTTTTTAAGCCTGCTTCAATAATAGTTTATGGTTTTGTTGCTAGAATTTATACTTATGGCAACCAGAGCAGAGTTTTCTTTTTTTTCTGTTTTATAACATAGGTGACATCAAAAGCTCGCTGAAATGGAGTCATGGTCTTTTGACGAACAGGTGGCCTCAGAATCCTTGGCTCTAGAAACATCATAACTGGCCATGTTCCAACAGCTGTCACACTTGTTTGTTCTGCATATTTGCCTGGTTGGTGGGGCACTGTTCTGCCAAGATCTGCAGCAAAATTTAAAACCAATTAGTGACCACTAGAGGTTGGTTTCAGAGAGAAGCAGGTTTGTGTGCTCTCCTATGTTAAGAATTCCAACATTATACCATATATAAAGCCTGTTCTAAAACATGTATGATGTATATTGTATTATCTTTATTTATCATGTTTGTTTTTGTGTGTTTTTCTGTTGTTTGGCCTAATTTAATTTGGCCACAATCTGTGCATAATCGGTGGGGTGTTCTTTGGCTGGTGGATTGACTGTCCCACCCAATACCCTCTTTTCAGGGTTTAGTTGAGGTAGTTTGCGTAAACTCCAAGTCGCCCTTCAATTCTCAAATTGGATACATGACTAAAAGTGCCACATCTTGGAGTTCCACCACAGATCACTTGAGGCAGGTTGTAGAATGAAGTAATTGTCAATTTACTTCCATGTTAAAAAAAAAAAAAATAAAGATTCTCCAGTCTAGTTTTAAGGATCATGAATTTCCATTGTTTTGGTTCCTATTTCTAACAACTGGAATGGGAATAATTTGATTTTCCAAATCAGTTGTTCAAATCTTCTCAGAAGCTTACACATTTCTACAGAGCCACAATTAAGAGTGTCTTACATGGAGTATGACCGTGTGGTACGGAATTTGCACAGTCCAGAAATGGAGGGACTTAGCTCTTTGACATGATTGCATCACACAGTTGCAGCAGATTTGTTGGCTGCACATCCATGATCACCTGTTCCACCACATCCCAATGGTGATCTATTGGGTTGAGATCTGGTGACTGTGGAGGTCATTAGAGTCCAGTGAAATCATTGTCATGATCAAGAAAACAGTCTGAGAGGATTTCAGTTTTATGACATGGTGTGTTTTCCTGCTGGAAGTAGCCATCAGGAAATAGTACACTGTGGTCTTAAAGGGGTAGATACGGTCAGTAACAAAACGCAGGCAGGATGTGCCGTTGTAACCAATGCTCAATTGGTACTAAGGGGCCCATGGTGTTCCAAGAAAATATCCCCCCACACCATTACACCACCACCACCAGCCTGAACCGTACAAAGTAGATCCATGCTTTGATGTTGTTGATGCCCAATTCTGACCCTATCATCCAAATGTTGCAGTTGAAATAGAGACTCATCAGACCAGGCAACGTTTTTCTAGTCTTCTATTGTCCAATTTTGGTGAGTCTTTGTGAATTGTTGCCTCAGTTTCCTGTTCTTAGCTGACAGGAGTGAAACCTGGTGTTATCTTCTGCTGCTGTAGCCCATCTGCCTCAAGGTTGTACGTGTGGTCAGAGATGCTCCTTTGTGGAACTTGGTTGTAATCAGTGGTTGCTGTTGTCTTTCAAACAGTTGGAACCAGTCTGGTAATTCTCCCTTGACCTCTGACAAAAAAGGGTATTTCTGCCCACAGAACTCCCATTCACTGGATACTCTTTTTCAGACCATTCTCTGTGGGTGAAAATCGTAGTAGATCAGCAGTTTCTGAAATATTCAGACCAGCCCGTCTGACACCAACTACCAAGCCATTTTCAAAGTCACTCCAGTCACCTGTCTTCCTCATTCTGATGCTCTTTTTGAACTGCAGCAGATTGTCTTGACCATGTCTACATACCTAAATACATTGAGTTTCTGCCATGTGATTGGCTGATTGGAGATTTGCATTTATCAGTAGTGGGACAGTTGTGCCTTATAAAGTAGCTGGTGACTAAATCAACAATTGTTGGAAATAGAGTGAGGTCTAAATAGTAGGTGTGTAAATGGTCCATTTTGACAGTGATTTAATTCATATCATAATTTGTGGTTGATGTTCCGATTCATAGTCCATGTGAATTCATTTTGAAGAATCTGATTCAATCCAATTCACTGACTTAAAATCAATCCAGGACATCTTCAGCCAAAACTTCAACCGGTGTTTCTCAGAGATAAATATCTGGTACTGAACAGTGCAGGTGAAGTTTCCAGGTTCCTTGTATTTCTTGAAAGATAATCAAGTGTAAATTAAATCTCTGTACAAACAAACAAACAAAAAAAAAAAAAACAAGAAATATTGAATAATGTATTATTACAGACTCAAGGTCCAAATAACAAGACTATAAAAAACAAACAGAAATTCTTGCATAAAAGGTACAGTAATTACACACATAAAAATACAAAGACCAATGGACATAAGAATCAAAGTAAAGACACATATTATAAACTTAAAAACTGAAAGGCTTAAAAATGCATCCATACCAGAACCTCCAGATTGGAGACTGATATCTAAGAGTGCTGTGCTTTAAATTGGTGAGGGCTAAAATGATGTAATTCTCTGAGGCATTAGGACATTGGATAAAACCGTAAATTAAATGTCTTAAAAGAGCCTGAAATTGATCAATCAATTCACATTTTAGATTCATAAAGTTCAATTCAATTTTTTTTAATGTAGCCCAATATCACAAACAATGGCCTCATTGGGCTTTAGTTCCGCCCACTGTTGTTTTTCCATATCTAAATAGTAGAACTAGAACCTTATTAGAACATTATACCACACTATATGGTCACGTCTTTGCAAAATTTAAAGTGCTTTCACACATTTGACTGTTCAATTTTTTGCTGCCATCACATGTGTGTTCTCCGCTGTGATGGCACATTTATAGTAAATAAACCTACCATGCCTCAATCCAAATGGTTGTTGTTCAATTTTCGACACATCTTGTCAGGGTCGTCACAGCGTATCTAGTTTGGCAGAGAGTTTTATGCCTAATGTCCTTCCTGACACAACCCTCTATTTCCTCCGGGCTAGGGACCGACACGGGAAACCTTGACTTGAGCCCCCTTGTGGCTACATATTAGGCAGGAGTGTGAAGGGTATGGCTGGGTCAATAAAATCAATGTATCGATTTGAATTGATTTAAGCTTAAAATATCAATAATCGATTCATAAAAGTATAAATCGATTTAACACATAAAGCTTAAGTCTGATAGCTTGATGCTAACGTTTAATTAACTAAATTAACATGTTTATAAATTTACAGGCATGAATTTTCCAAACTTTTTAAAGGAAATATTTTTTAAGTAATCGTGTGGTCTAAAAAAATGTTTTTTCCTCATATTGTCTTCTTCTGGAATAAGGTGTACAGTACACCTAGTGGCCAAACTGAAACACCCTCCAGGAGAAGCAGAACAATGTTTACAATGTTAAGGATCTCAACATTTTTGTTAGAACTTCTCCTTTTGCGAATCCGTAACACTGTATGACATTAACAATCTCATTTTTTTTTATTTAATTTATTTATTTAGCACAAATCAGACATACAATTTATTACTATAAACACAAATGTTCATTATTTCACTAATACATTTCACAATACATGAACTATATCAGAGTAATATAAAAATATTCAAAACATATAGTAGATTATTATCGTATTTCTAAACAAATGTGTCTAAATGTGTGAACTCAAAATTGAATTGAAGAATCGAAAGAAACGGAAAAAAATCAGAAACGAATCGATCCAGACTCTTGTGAATCGAATCAAATCGTTTCTGGAAATTATAATCGATACCCAGCCCTAGTTGAGGGACTGTCCAATATCTATTATGGGTTTATCTCATTTTGCAACAAATGTTTAAATGTTATAGGTCAATTTGATTAACAACTTGCCTCAGACTGATTGATCTGGTTGGATCATAGGAATAGAAATCGACCGTTATATTATCAATTTGACATGCATAGTGTAGAATAAAGTTATGTGTACTACATGTGTGCATGACCACCAGTGTATAAGGCTTCAAATAAACGTGATAAAAATCCATTCATTAACACTGGGACCTCTGAAGAGTTTCTAGTAGCTTGTCCTGCACTCCCCAGCTGGTTGTCTTGATCCACTCCAGTAACTTTTCCGTGGAGAAGCCTCCCTCTCAGTGGATGCTTGGCTCTTCCCTGCCCCTCTTCCTCTCCGTGTGTCTCCCTCTCTCACTCTCCTCCTCCTCCTCCTCTTCTTATCTGTGTGCGCATCGTCAGCACTAGTTTGAAGTCAAATCTGACAGCCGCTGCCTAACCAGCTCCCTTTGCCCGTCTCATTTACTCCCCGATTGTCATTCCGTCTTCATTAAGAGGTAAAGCCCCGCTTGAGCGCGCGGAACACGTGTTAATATTGATGTACTTTTAAAAAAAAGAGAGGAGGTGGGCGGGTAAAGAAAAAAAAGCGAGTGACCTCGATTGCAGCCCCGGAGACTGGAGGTAGAGGACCCCCCCAGTATTCCATCTCAACTGTGCTCTGTGTTCGCAGACTGTGGGACTGTGGGATCCGATCCGATCCGATCTCCTGCCTTCAACTTGGAGCGAAGAAAGACGCGAGAAACTCCTCGGGATTCTCCGCACACCGCGCGCTGATCTCGGGTTTCTGGTGAGCGCGCGCGCAATTTCTTTCTTTCTTTCTGTCCATTCATTGATTTTTGACTTTTGTTTGTGATTTTATTTGTTTGTTTGTTTGTGAAAAGATCCAAAGTGAAGTATGTTAGAAGAGTGTGGGAACGCTGCCCTCTTCCTCCCCCCCTCTAGGCATCTCCATCCTTATTACGCACGCGAATTAAACGTGTCCATTTGTGATAATTACCACTATGGTCGTTATTCATATCACGAAAGGCGGGGTGGGGGGTGGGGGGACGTTGGTCCTTAGGGGACCCCTGATTCTTTTCATATATTGAGTGGGGGGGGCTTTTATTAGACTTTTTATGGCTTCACAATGATGACATTATCTGATACCTGTTCCTAATTTGCTATTATTGTCCATTGTCATCCTACAGTGCTGCAGAAATGTATGGGGCCATTCGGTGCTTTTTTTATTGTCCTGTTTATCAATTAGGCTTGTCTATAATGGAGATATCACACTTCTTCCAACATAAAACATTACTCTCCCACACGCCATCCGTTATCATCTCACCTCCCACATAGCCACACTTGCTGTCCGCAGCCGATTATCTGGTTATGTGCCACCATTGGAGCTAATAGAGGGTTCCTACTTAATGTAATGACATCTCGATCTGTCAGGCCCATGCACAACAGAGCGCTGCTTAAAGGCTCATAAGCGGTGTCATCAAGGGCAGATTGAGAGGCCATAAACGACACCGAAGACGAGACAAAAGTGCCCACAGAGGTTGTCTGAGTAGTTTCTCTAATGTGTTCCGGTGCTCCTAAGTACAGTATGAGGCCAAACCCCTGTGAAAGAAAAAAAAAAAAAAAGTGTGCACAATGTTTATGTGTGCCGCTGCCATCACCACCAAAGAATGATTGAGCGAAAAAAGGGAAAAGAAGGACAGAGAGGGATTATGCTAACTCAAAGTTCTGGAGGGAGAGGAAAACCCGTGTAAGCAGTTTTGCCTTTTTAGCTCATATTCTTATGTGTCTGGCTGTCACAGTCCTCACTCATTTGCAGCAGGATCCTTTAGCTTTACATGTCGCTTTTTTTTTTTTTTTTACCAGTTTGAGGTTTATATGATTGAAAGCCATGGCTTATTTTAGCTCAGCTGAAGTATGAATGGCTAAAAAGATTGTCCAAGCAACACTGTCAACTTTAGTTGAAAGACTTAAGGTAAGACTGCGGTCATATATGCCACCACATAGAAACCTAAATTCAAGTTTTGCAGGTTTTAAGAAAAAGTTATAATTTTACGGATGATTTTTCTCTAAAACTGGAAATTGGTGAGTCGCAGCTGTCACGTGGTGGAAGTCCAGGATGCCAGCATTGAGGCGATAGCGGTTAGGCCATGATGTTGGTGGCAGGTGGATCGCCGGCCGGCAGCAGCTCTGACTGGTCGATGTCTCCGTCCATACTGGTACATAAAAACCAGGTCATTCTGCCCGCTCACTCCCACCGTCCACATTCATGACCACACCAACGATTTTCAAAAAGATCCAGAGTCGGCCTAAAATCTTTGCACTTGTATTTTTGACCGTAGCCTATCACAAGAAAAAATTAACAATTTTTAGTGTTAAAAAATGAAGGAAAAACACAAGTTATCCAACCAGGCGCTCCTCAAAGGAAAAGCGTCCAAAACCTTCTGCCATCTATTTACATCCTGCACTTTGTTTAGATGAGTTTCAGTCTGAAACTCTTGCAAATAGACGACGCCGGCAATCATGCAGTCAACCAAACATTTAGCCTCTGTAACCCCACACACACATACACACACACACATCAGTTTTTCTTGTCAGGTGAAAATGAGATGCATTTGCAGATGGTGAGCTGCTGTGGTGTCACTTCAAAGCTGGCAGTAGTTATTTTTTGCTTTTAATGACGGAAGTGTTTCTGTGCAATAGCATATCACTTGATAAGATCTTGAACCATTGACGCCCATGATGGAGATATTTCTTGGAGTTTTGTTTTGGTTGTTAGGACTTTTACAGATACTTTAACAATTAACATCTGCTTCATGAAATCCACTTCCTGCGCGATCAAGCTGGAGAATCTGAGGTTAAGAAGAAAATATCGTCCGCACACTTGGTTTTGACTCACCTGCAGTTCACAGCAAAGCTTCCCCTCCTGCAGAAAACCAATGACCTATAGCATAATTCAGCCACAGTTCATCCAAGATGCTTTTTTCCCCCACTAAATAAAAGCTTCCGCTATGAAAAGAAGTTGTACGTTAGTTTGACTCCGTTTGCTCAACGGGAAGGTAGGGCCTCCGTGCCGCAGCCTCAGAGTCGTCAAAAGTGAGAATACAGAGGAATTTTATATTTATTTGAGCTTTTTTTTTAACCCTGCTTGGGTTTGGAATTTTATTTCAAATGTTTAGCGACAAGAAAGGAAAAAAAACTGTTTCACTTCTTTTATTTTGAAAGAGAACAAGGTGAAAGACCTTGTAATCAAAATAAATGATTTAACTTTTCAGTGAAAAATGTCTGTTCTGTTTGACTCATCTCACTTCTTATATTTTCTAATTAAATTAAAAAAACAATAATGGTCACTCATGGTCAAATTTGATTTATATAGCACCCCCAAAAAGAATCCTGTAAGTGGTTAATTCTGCTTTTTAACCCCCCAAACAATACATTTTCTCTTTCTTGAAGCCATAATTGCCTGATTAGACCTTCGAAAATAAAAAAAATAAAAAGATTGGAAGTTAGAATCAGTCAGGATAATTGCAATTGGTGCATGTCTAATATGAATCAAAGCAACCCAGTGGCGGCTTTTGCATCAGAGAGTTGGACGCTAACACCAGCACCATGTCAACACCCGGGGATGTGGAGATATTTTTATGAAAATTTGATTCGTAAGGATAATTTTCTATGAATAATCCCAACTGAGGGATTTAAAAAAAAAACCTGCTAGAGCATCTTTTAAAAAAGCCTCACCGTTTCCCTAAAGCCCCTCTCCTTACCATTATTCTAATGGTAACTGAACATGTCAGCTTCATGTGTGAACGGAGGCCCTCATTGTTTTTTTTTTTTGTTTTTTTCTCTCCAAATGGTGAAGGCAGTCTCTCTTGATCAGAGCGGGACCTTTTAACTCAGCGCAGGGTTGAACTGCATGCAGTCACATGAAAGGCTTGGTGCGCACTCTTGTTATTTTAGTATATGTTGTGCTTCTCAGAAGAATCTGACAGCTTAGGGAAAAAAGAAAAAAAAAGCATTGCTCTTCAGAGTTTCCCACATTCATTTTTTATTCCTCAGCCATTACTACCAGTTATTTATTTTGCCCCATTATAGACCCACTCTGATAGAAAAAAAAATGTATTTTTTAACATTTTTTTGTGAAATGTTTCTGATGATGGAGGACTTTTATTGTGAAATTTAAGCTCAAAATTGCATTTCTGAGCATTTTTTTTATTGAATTAGTTGTGAATCAAGAGTGACATTTTTTGATTAACTTTTTTTTTATTTTATTTTGCCAAACAACTACATAAAAATAGTTACATTACCACTCTGAATGTTTTTAAAATAGATTAAACGATATTTGGAGTGGGACTATGTTTAAATGGGATCAATAGCTATTCCTATTGTTCTGATATGGGACATGAGCATAATCATTTAATCTTTCTCTATAGCCAGAAATGAAGTTTGCTAGTAATGGTAAGTTGTAAGCTTGATGTAATTTCTGTCTACAAAAAAGTTAAGCTTTTAGGAAAAATTGTCACTACTCATAACTCTTTTTCATAGTTCTAATAATTAGCATAAACCATAGAGAGGAAAAAAAACTTTTTTTTTTGCTCAGTAATCAGGGGAGCACCGTAAGCTAAGGACTGTCATTCATGTAAAATTGATTACAACAAGGCTTTACATACATACTTTTTTGCACAATAAGGCGCACTTAAGTGCTTTAGTTTTTTCTAAAAACTGCAATATCAATGAATTGTGATTTTATTCACAGATGCTGATGAAATTTTGAGGGCAAAATGTCTTTTTTCAGTTTTTAGTTATTTATTTATTTTTTACAAGGCTGAATGTTTTTGTAAAAATATTTTAACCCGGCTATTTTGTAGCGCTGTAAGGCTGTGTTTTCTTAAGTGTTACTAATAGGGTTTGGAGTTATCCCAAAAGTAAAGTTTTTAGTGGTATTAGTCTGCTTTTTTAAGTTTGCAACAAGGTTTGGAGTTACAAGTGTTGGTAATATGCTAACGTGACTAACAATTAGCAATGTTGGGCTGTGTTTTTTTTTTTAGAAGTTACAAAAAAAGTTAACACAATATAGTTAGCATAAACACAGTAACATTTTGTTTTATCTGTATCAGTCTTTTTTATGTGTTCAAACCAGGTTGGGAGTTACAGGTATTGTTAAAACGCTAATAAAGCTAACATGTAGCAATGACGGAGTGTGTTCTTTTTTTTGCGAACTACTATCATGGTTGAACAGTTAGCATAGCAAAGTTAGCATAAACACAGTAACATTTGGTTTAGCGGTATCAGCCTGTTGCAAAAAAGGTTGGAGTTACAGGATATTGTTAATACGCTAATGAGGCTAAAATGTAGCCTATTGATGATGTACTTAGCTCTTTTTTTCAAGAGTTACCAACAGCGTTGGTCAGTGGCCAATGCTTCTAACATGGCTAATGTGTAGCATGTTGTAAACAAGTCTTAGAATTACTGTTAATAAAATCTGACTGACCTACAAACTTATCCTCTATCGTCTCGCTTAGTGAACCTTAGAGTACGGTGCACCTTAGGGCATAAGTTCAGACAGAGTGCTCATTGATAGTGAGGTTTATAATCAGTTTAGTGTTGAAAAAAAGTAGATCTTGGTAAAAATGTGCATATAAAGTTGCAAAAAAAAAAAAAAAAGTTTCTGGTGCTCGATGGTCCTTTTTCTTTGTATCTGTCTGTAGGCAGGTGCATTACGTCATGCCATAGCGACGTACTGCCGCTGCACTCAGCAGTAGTGTCGCTTCATCTTCCATCAGAATAAGATTACAAGGACTTTCTTTTCTGTGTTGATAGCTTTGTGTATTTGAAGACCAGAGGCAGGCAGCGGCTCAAAGAGCTTTTTGGAAAATGCAGACAAGTTCGGCGTTCTGTGCTTAACGGGGGCTCTGATTGAATTAAGAGTTGTTAAGATGGTGGGTTAGCATCACAGTAGTCATAAGAACATGCCATCCATGCAAAATGGAAGGAAAAAACAAATCCAGATTTTTGTGTGTGTGTGTGACAGATTGCAAGTGTTTTTTTTCTTCCTTTCAGTCTTCCGGTTTCTGTTTGTTCTTTCATCTGCACATCTGATAAATCACAGAATGCACTCTCACACATTATCCTCCGTCTAAGATGGACAAATGGGACAAGTGGGGCGTCCAGTGGAAAGCACAAATTCCATATTTGCTCACATGATTATGCAAAATCGCTTTGCTTCTTCTTCCGTCCGTTCAGTCAAACAGGAGACGGCCTTGGGTTTTAAAAATAGCCGAGTGCAAACGTGCAAACAAACACGGCATTAAAAAGGGAGAGCCCCGGTGTGCTGGCATCACACCAAAAAAAAGAGGGGGGGTAAAATAT
>NC_050512.1:21698382-21706525 GCF_002922805.2 Oryzias melastigma
TACTCACATGCTATCTATTTCACCCCCCTCTCTTCCTCCTTTTCCTTCTCTCACATCTTTCTTCTCTCTCCTCCCCTGGCACTTCGATGTGTTTCTCTTTAATTGAGATGCATTTCAATGTGGTGCAAATTAGCTTTCTACAGCTCAGGTTTGAACTTGCAATGTACACGTGTGCGTACGCACACGCGCGGATGTGTGCACGTCTGATGAGAGAAAAAAAAAATCCCCCAGTTGAAAGTGAAGGCACTACCTTCCTGTTCATTTTTTTTTTTTTTTTTTATGTGATGACGCCTCTTTTCCTCAAATTTGTGTTTTGAGTGCAGCTGTAATGAAATAAGCTGCTTTGAAGGGTTTGTGTCTTTGGGTTAGAGTTGGGGTCTTTGTCTCAAGTGGGACGGCTCATTAGGGGAAAATACTCAGAAAAGTATAAAGACACGCAGCCGTAAAGCTCTTCTTTTCTGATAGGATGTGTTGGCTTGCTAAAGGGCAAACCTGGTTGCTCATATTCTGCACCGAGTGCTGTGTGAGGATTGGCATATGACTAGAGCACAGAGTAGTGTGACTCATTTAAGAGATGCTACAATGTTAGATATGACTTTGGAGTATAGCAAACAACAGTGTTAATAACAGCTTATGCTAAGTTTCCTATTCTTCCAGAAAAACAGGATTTTATTAGGGAAAAAAACACACCTGAGAGCTCAAAAACACAAATCCCTATCAACTGTTAGTTGCTGAGTAAAAGTGAAAGGTTATGATGGACAAAAGGAAAGCTAAAATATCTTAGCTATCATGGACTGTAGGGAAAATGTCAGAATGATCACACGGAAAGGTCCTGGTTGAGTTCTGCACCACAAACCTTCTCGCGATAAGGTGGAAGTCCAACGAGCGATAAATATTATCTCCGCCTTTTGCAGAAGCTGACATTTTTCAAAAACAAACTTGTGATACAGACGCTGGAATCTTTTAGAAACAAGTGCAGCTAAAAACTGATTGTTTTTTCCCTCCCAATATAATGTATATAAAATGTATTGTTTAATCCTTTCATTTTTATATATGAAGTAAAGTAAAAATTGTCTGGGTGTACAAGGATTGCTGCAGCCAATGTTAGCATGCCTCACAGAAAAAACTAGCATCACAAACTGCATGTATGGCAATAAAAACACAATTTTGCATTGGAAAAAAAAAATTATGCCACCTTTTGACCCTTTAACAAAAATAATAACTAATGCTCTTTGATTTACTGATCCTTTTCAAGCATTTATGCAATTAACATATAGCAATTTCAACAGATTCTGATGCAGAAAAATTAAGCTTTTCTACGCGTCAGTATCACCTGGTTTAGGTTAATTGTGGAAACAGTGTTGCATATCAGTGGAAGGCTGCTTTTCTCCACTTCAGAATCAGCTGGAATTTCGTTAGTTACATACAGTAAATGGTTGAAATGTTACAATAGTCAATAGAATTTCAACGGTGGAGCCAAAGCTACAAGGTGGAATAGAATACATAATTTCCTACACGAGTATATTGGAAATGGTGGATCCTTATTTTATCCATCTTATGCAGAAGTTAGCATTTTTTAAAAAGCCTACTTGTGATACAGGTGCTGTAATCTTGTAGAAACAAAAACAGATGAAAACCGATATTTTATTCTATTTTTTTACTCCCAGTATGAGTTTTCATTTTTTGCCTGTCTCATAAAACAGCATTACAGGGGAACATTTCTTAACAAACATCCTAAAGAATCAACGACACACAGAGGAAACGCTCACCTTAAAAATTTAATTTTTGTTAAAAACTATAATATTACATCACTTTCTGGTTTGTAAAGTGTTTTTTCTTCATTTTCCAAACTATTCGTCGTTATGGGCGACAAAAACAAAAAAGCTGCTCTTCTTCGTTTCAGTATAAAATGGTTTATCTTGATTCAGTAAACACTATATGCAGCATTTTAGTATCAGAATCAGTTGGAATTGTATTAATTGCGTAAACAGTTAAACAGTTGCAGGAATTCAAAGAACGTCATCAATAGACTAAAGCTCTGGTGTTAAAATGGTTAAATGTATTCAGTGCAACGTGGAATACATTACACAATTCCCCATAGAAGTCACTTTGAAACGGTACAAACGATTCTAATAAGGATCATATAACAAACGATCCTTATTAGAATCGTTTGTTATACGATGGTTATTAGAATCATTTATACCAATTGTGTAACAAACGCACTGCTTTAGAAATGTAAACTGGACAAAGTAGAAACAAGGGAGAAGAAAAAGGATACAAATATAGATGACCTGACAGCGTTGAACTGTAAACCGCGGTTGTAAATAGACGGAGGACTAATTACCTAAACGAGAAGCAGCTGTGGATGATTATCTGATGAAACCAGACTGTGACGGGCAGGAGGCACAAAACCTTATAAAACAGAACAAAACGTCAACTTATCGGGGCAATGTAGGATATACAGTATCCTGGTCAGGTTAGTTTGTCATAGACGACACCATAAAGAGGAAATTTAGGTCAGACTACATGGGGCAATTTGGCTAAAAACAAAAACGGATTCTGGAGAAAAACTTGGACCTTCTTTCACAGAGCTTTTCAGCTCACAACCAATGCAGCCCCTATTTAAATATTCTACTGCATTAAATTTGGATAACACTACATATAAAACTCTCATCTGCATAAAATTCAATTTTAACATTTCATTTGAAATGCTGTCTCTTTAGAGTGTTTTATGGGGAAGGTTGAAGACCCATAGAAAACAGGGACATGCGTTTAAAAAAAAAAAGAAGAAAAAATTTATACTCCATGGAAGTACTGCACACAAAAATACAAGGCTAACACAAAGGAAGACTAGCAGAGAACAAATCAACCATAAACACTGTAGGTGTCATCAAACCGAGCAGCAGGCGTGGCGATGAACTCAACCAGGTGTGAAGCGTAAAAGCAACAGGGCTGAGCAGAAGGAAACAACATATCTGAACACAAAGGCAACTATGAACCCCAAAAAATGAAAATAAAATGACTAAATTTTACATTGTCTGGATAAAAAAATGAGCAAACCAATGAACTTCACAGCTCCCACCACGCTAATATAAATATCTTTACACAGCTTTCACTTTTACGTTTGGCTAGAAATATACTCCTCCAGGTTACTTCCAAATAGTATTTCTGATTCAAGCTAGTAGCTTGGCAGTTTATGTGCTTCATCCAATAAGATCTATTACCAAAGTGTATTTTTGCACCCTAGGTGTCTTATAAAGGTCACAATTGTCTCCTAGTGTTATCATGTCCACTTTCAAAGTCTTGAGCGCTATCTTACTGTGTTTACAGCTGTTTATTACTGACACAACAAACAAGAAAAACAACAAAGACATCATCTTCATAATCTATTTTTTTTCCAATGAACTGTTGATTGTGTCTTATCACTGAACCCATGCAGTCGACTGCAACAAGCTTCAGGGTAAAATGTCCACATTAATATGGTTGTCTAATTGAAAAGGTGAAAAGAAAAATATACAACTGTAAACCCATGCATGACTTGAATCTCCTACAGCTGGTTAAGAGTAAATAGAGAACTTATTTTTAAAATGTGTTGATGGGGAACATTTTTTTTAGCACGGGTTGCATCTAAGGTGACAAATAACCAATATGGTGTTTTCTGTTGCACAACGTGTCGGTGTGAGCCTGGCACGGATGTGGCTTGTTATGGCACCGTTCGTACGTGTGCGCACACGTATATGTGTGCGCACACGTACGTGTGTGCACGTGGGAGAACGCGAGGAGTCATTAGAGAGAGTGATGCTGACAGTGGGGTGACCTTGGTGCTCCCAGTCTTCCTCCTGTCGATGGGAGCGATGACTTAGTGTCTCCCTCCCCACTCATGATGGCTCATTTATTATCATTAGGCACATAGTCAAAAGATGCCGCTCAGGCCGTCCAGACTGAGTGTGTGTTGGCATGTACTGGAGATGCGCAGATTTTCTGATTTACAAATGTTGACCTGCCAATTTTATTGTCTTTAGGTTCCAGGTTTTTTTCCTCAATTGTAAAAGCAATTATTACCTATTTATTACAAATTTTTAAGCAATTTTTGTTAATTTTCAAGAGATAACTAACCAATTTATAAGGTAAACAGTAGCATAAAGTTTTTTTTATTATCATTTACAAGTTCAAGAGAAAAATATTTACAAGTTCAATGCACTTTATATAAAAACTAATTTAATTGCATGTGTGATATTTCATTTTTCAAGCTCTTTGCAGAACATCAGACAGATCAGTTATAAAAAATGCAGAGTGTTCAAGCAATATCATTGATTTGTCTACTTATTAAGGTCACAAACATTAGTGTGAGGAATTAAGCTCTTGCAGCAGACTTTACTCTGCCGCTGGTAGATGCATTGCTGCCACTGGTGTTTTCCAACACAAACCTCCTAATTAGGACCTCCTGTCCGTGTAGTTCCAACAGTTCTTCATGCGTGTTGTTGGGCCAGGACTCTGCAAGAATTATTATTATTTTTAAGGGCAGAAGTTGACTTTACTTATGCAACCTTACAGGCTGTAGACAAAGTGAGTCCTGCTTGGTGCTAATGAGGAACGTTTTGAAGCAAAAGTTTACTACCTTGACTATTAAACTGAGAAGTCAGTCACTTGTTGAATTGAGTGGAGGCTGTGTTTCTAGACAGAAAACAACAAAAAAAACAACAAAAATCTGGCCCAGTTGTGCTTTTGTCATAAATTTGTGGATATTTTCTGGTCTATTCAGGCCATTTTATCACAATATTCATTCTTCAGAACTTTAGAGGTTGATCTAAAATATGTTTTACTACTTGTTTGACTCTCCTTCCAGAAATCTTCACTGCTAATAAGGAATTCATGTTTATTTATATATATATATGTGTGTGTGTCTGCATGTGTACATATTTTTACATGTGTATATTTATGTAGATATATATCACAGATGTGTTAACTTTCTTTTGACAGCCATAACTTTTTAACCATTTACTTAATCAATTCATAATTTTAGCTGATTCTGAAGTGGAGAAAAGCAGTATGGAATATGTGCAATACTTAACAGTAGTGAAGAGCTCACGCTATCAACATAAATCAGCTGATAGGAACCCTTTTATCATCATATAAACTGTCAAATACCGTGTATTATTTAGATGTCACCTGTGACATCTTTGGTGTTATTGGAGGCCTCATAGAGCAAATTGTAAAGTAGTAATATAACGTTCAAAAAGACTCCAGATTCCTAAGGGGTGTGCAGCATAAAAAAAAAAAAAACACGCCAAATACTTAAAATATGATGTGCAGATGCAAATGTCAACGATCCAGTGCTTAGCACAATGGTCAACTACAGTCCTCGTATGTCTACTAGAGGAAACTTTGAAAATCAATTGCCCTGAAGAACAGAATCCTATAGGAGTTATGAGGGTGTATTCATACTGGACACATCTGGTTCGATTAAAGTAAAACAGTGTTCCTTTTCCCCTGATAATCCATAGTTAATTAATACACCCAAGTGGTTCCTGGTCTGGGATTAGGGACTACTCTCTGACCCATCTTTTGAGGTGGCCTCAGTTTCCTCAATCTGACTGGGCTCTTTGCTGAACCTAAACAGTCATTTAGATGAGCATTTCAGGATGCAAACACAGTAGTAGAGCGATGATGATACACAGCAACTCATTGAAATTTAGTCGGATGAATGCAGAATAACTTTTAATGTGACATATTGCATCTCGCAGCGTTTTCCTGACAATCTATATGTCATAACCGCTTATTAGTGTACCTTCATAGCTGTTCCCTCCTCAGTAACCGCCTAGCAGCATGCCTCTACGGAACCAAAAAAAAGGGTTGTACCTGCCGTTGATAAAGACATTCAAAATTGGTCAGCGAAATATAAAGTTGGAATAAGGGAAGTGTCCCAGCAAGGATTGCAAGGCTTATGACTTCCATTATTCTTTCTTTGATTACCTTACCCTACCCTCGTAATTCCTGGTCAATGACTGAAGAGATCTTCAGTCACATGGTTTTGTTTACAAGTTTTGGTTCTGAACAGAAAAGTCATTTTTACAGCAGTACGAATACAGACCATGTGCAAGGTTTGATAGTCAATCCGGACCAAATTAAGGGGACTCGGACGAGACCTACAGACTTTTCTAGTCTGAATACACCCTTATCTGTCTTTACCCCATGTTCAAGCTCTTCTGGACTTGTTTCTGAAATATAGCCCATCTGAGTTTTTACGAGACACGTGAGACCCCAGAAGTGACACAGTATGGGTTTAAAAGAAATCCAGAATATCTTTTTTGTTGCCTTACAGTGGAAAAAAAATCCTTTACAAGAAGCATCAAGAGTCACAAAATGTAGATTGTTGCTTATTCAGGACATTCTAGAAACTCTTTCCATCACTGCCTCACCTCTTCTGGTTCTACAAGCAGCTCCTTCCCAGTTTGGGCAACATGAATCTTACCATTGTCATGCTGGAATATTTTCTTTGTCATTAGGGGAAAAAATCTATTGACGGTAGAATTTGGTCATTCAGTATATTCGGGTAATAAGCTGACCTAGCTCGTTGCCAGCTGAAACACATTAATCATTCTAGTTGTATTCCAATGGGAGACTCTTACCGACTTGCTTAGTTAAATCCAGGTGGTGATTTTTTTACCTTTTTTTTTTTTTGCCTGACAAGACAATGTGTTACTTAACAGTAGACTACATATACTGCACTTTTTTCCCCGTTTATACTGGCCTATCAAAATCCTATTTTTATTCTGTTAAAGTGACTGGAGAAATCTTAGAAACCTAAGAATTTCTAGTTGTAGCTTGGTACCATGACTGAGGCTGATCCCAACACTGTATCTGTAGTGTGTACGGGTGCTACCGTCTGTCTTTTGTCTCGCCCTCTCAATAACAGAGATACAAAAGGAGGCTTTCACTCTTATGATAAGTGCTGCATGTTGAAGTGTGTTTGTCAGCCCGCGGTAGTCACAGGTGGCTTTTTGCTTCGCTGTGAACATTTATCCACATGTTGACGGCCTGTCATTCCACATATCCTGCTGAATTGCGTCTCTCTGCTTCCTCACCATGCTGTATTAAAAAAAAAAGAAAAAAAAGAGCCAGTGCCATAACCCTGAGCTCACGTCACCCCCCACAGCCAGTCAGCGAGCGACATCAGTAGTATATGGCTACATCAGGCCGGCCTCTGCGCTATCGTTTCTCAGCATGATGGATGGAGACTTCTGTGGGCCAGTCAATACCCAATCTGAGCCCCACTGTCCTGATTTAAGATACAGCAGCAGCAGGTGACACACTCAGAAGCCTGCCACTTTAATCACTCCCAGCATCTACCATACACTGCCAAGATTGGTGTGCGTTTGCTTCAGTGTGTGTGTCCGTGTGTGTGATTGTATTATTATCTCACTCAGTCAAGCACTGCTGTAATCACACAGCGATTGGCAAGTGCTCGCACTTGTGACAGAGTTAACATTTCTTTATAATGTAGAGGCGCTGACATAAGTAACATATAGGAGGGAGGATTGATGCCAGTTGAGGTGGAAGTGCACCAGGAAACTTAGATTCTGTGAAAGAGAGGGCAATTTGTAGGGAGCCAGGTGTGCATTCACCTTCACACAGTTACTTTACTTCCCACTGAAGGAGGTTAAACATTAGTAAAATAGTAAAATCTGCAAAACATATTTTGTCAAACACCTGATTATGGAGCACACCCAATGAACGGCCTATTTTCAAAATATTTCATATATAAGGTTCACAGACTACAAGACAAGAAGACAAGAGTCATAGATAAGTCTGTCAGTCAGTTAGACTGGATTTTACTTATTCACTGTAATTCTAGAACCTTTTTGTAACACACTACACGTTAGCCACGTTAAAAGTATTAGCGTAAACATTTGTTACTTGGACTAACTTCCAACTTTGTTAGAAGCATTAGGGTAAAGAAACCTTACTGGGACTACACTAACTTCTAATCTTGTTATTAACCTGTAAATAAAAAACAGTCCAACACTGCTACACGTTAGCCACGTTAGAAGCGTTAGCGTAAACAATAGGGGTGTTGCGGATCACAAAACTCACGGTTCGGATCGTGTCACGGTTTTAGGGTCACGGTTCGGATCACTTTTCG
>NC_050512.1:21706607-21725333 GCF_002922805.2 Oryzias melastigma
AGTAACGTAAAAAAAAAAAAAAAACACAGTTAAACACCGCTACACGTTAGCCATGTTAAAAGCCTTAGGTTAGACAAACTTCAGTGGGACTATGCTAACTCCAAAACTTGTTAGTAGCATGTAAAAAGAAAAAAAGTCCAACACCGCTGCACTTGTTAGAACCATTAGCATAAACAAACATTACTGGGTCTATGCTAACTTCTAAATTTGTTAGTAGTATGTTAGAAACAAAAAAAAAGCAGTTCAACATCGCTACACGTTGGCCACGCTAGTGTATTCACAATACCTGTAACTACCAAACATTGATTGTAACTCATAAAAAAACAGACCCATACTACTAAAACAAACATTGCTTTGATTACGCTAACTTCCAACCTTGTTATTACCATGCAAAAAACACAGTCTGACACAATCACAAACAAGGGTTTAAAACACCCAACTTTTTGTGCAATTAGTAGCAAAAACAAAGTGACATTTTAAAAGAGCGCTGTGTATTTTTTAAAATTGCTTTAACAACAGGAAACACAACCAGAACTACTCCACATTTGAGGAACACTGTCGTTTTTTTGAAAACAAGTAAAGCTTTCAAGTTCGCCTTTTAATGTGAAAAATACATGAAAATGTAATTTAGTGAAAGGTTCTGGAGAATCTGATTCCAGGTATTTAGTTGACAGTTGCTGTTATATGTTGCAAAAAAGTTTATCAAAAGAAGATTTTAGAATGTTTATTGAATGTTTATGCAATTCTTGGTTTAAACTGAACCGTACGTTACATTATTGAACTGAAACGTTAAAAATTGTTGCATCCCTACAGCATACCAGTATGTCTATGTTGAAAGTATCTAGAATATGTTGTGCTAAATTTATGGAGGATGTACTTTTTAAAGTTTTATTGTATTACACAAGGGTCAGTATATGCCAACTGATAGATTTATTGGCAAAAAAAAAAAAAAAAGATTTTTTTTTGTGTAATACACATATCGTATATAGACCTGAAATAAAACTGTGAGCCAAAAATTACAGTTTGAATCAAATCACGGGGAACCGTTGCTTCCCTGGTTGGTTACTATGCCCAGATCCAGTAAAGTATTTTTGTCAGAACTGAGCTTCGTTTGTGCTGATCTATTTTTTTAGGGTTCTACGAAAACAGCTTAAATTTAAACAAATATGTTAAAAGATTAAAAAAAAAATGTTTTGTTAAAACTCAACATAAATGTAAAAAAAGCAGTTTCTCCAACAGTTTTAGCTCACCTAACAGTGAAAAGGCCCTGGTTCTAATCCTGGCTATAGGATCTTTCTGTGTTGAGTTTTCTTGTTCTCCCTGTTCATGTGTGGGTTTTCTCTGGGCACTTCCTCCCACTGCCCTAAAACATCCTTTGGAGGTTAATTGAAGTTTCTTAATTGCCCCTAGATTAACCTTTGACTGTGTTATTGTGTGGGACTGCAATAGACTGGTGACCTGTTCAGGGTGAATCCCGCCTTTGCCCTACACTGGCTGGGTTGGCTCCAGCAACCTCTGTGACCCCGAAAGGGATTCAGCGGGTTCTGGAGAGGGTTCTGAAGCTCAAACATAAACACTGGTTTTGTGTTATTACTTAGACCATACATTAGTGTGGGTAAAAACAATGCAATGATGAGGGAAAGGTCCTTACATTTTTGGCAGTGTTATTACTTTCCCAGTGGTCTGGTGGGCTCAGTGTAAAACAGAACCACACCAAATGAGGATGTGAAATGTTGCCACATTGCTCCACAGAAAAAACTTAACTTTATTACTCACAGAGAACATAGGACTTTATGACATCCTACCAAAATGTATGTACAGAAAAACTGGATTATCAATGCAATTAGTAGGCGTCTAAAACAAAAATGTGTCAAAGTTCTGAAAGTTGTTTTTCTCTTTTTAAATATCACATGAAGTGGTGAGGTGAATGAAAATGATTCCAACTGTAGTGATTTGAGCTAAAATAGGAAGTTATTTTCTACCCACTTTGTTCATTTATTGAGTCTTGGTAGACGCTACACAAATTTGACTTTGCACTTGACTTTGTTTTGTCTTTTTAAAATGACTTTTTTCTTGGTTTTTAAGAAAGATTTACCAAATTGGGGTTAAAAAATATATTAACTTTTTTACTTTGGCTCCAGTGTTTACAGTCTTTCGACTTCCGTATGTCTTCAACCGTTTATGCAATTAACATGATTCTGAAGCTGAGAAAAGCAGCCTCGCGCTGATATTCAACATTTTACAATTGTGAAGTGTTTACAGTGTTGTTTCAAAGAGAGTGTGTTATTTAGTCTTTAGGTTTCATTGTCAACATCTTCACCAGGGCAGGGTATCACCAGTAATCTCTACAATCGATTTGATTTGATTCTCCAGAGACTTGATCGATTCGATTTTTTTTTTAGTCTTTCAGTCTACTCAATTCAATTCAATTTTGAGTTTATACATTTTACATTAATAATCTATACCTGTTCTGAAGGTATTCATATCATTCTGATACAGTTCACAGTAAACTGTATTAGTGAAATGATAGTGAGATTTTTAATACCATACAGTATTAAATGGATTCTCAAACAGAGAAGCTCCAACAACTGTTCTGCCTCTCATGGAGGATGTTTAAGTTTGGCCATTAGGTGGCGAGCAAACTATACCGTTGCATCTTATTCCAGAAGAAGAAGGAGAAGAAAGTATGAGCAAAAAAACTGTGTTTTCGACCACAAATGGTTTATTTAAAATATATATATATTGAAAGAGTTTAGAAAATTCATTCCTGTTAGTATATATAATATATTCATTGTATGTTATTGTCGAACTAGCGTTAGCATTAGCCGTCCTGTGGGAAATCCCATTAGACATCTATCGAGCATATATCAATTCAGATTGATTAATAGATTTTATCAAACCAGCCCTAAACTTCACCGTTAAGCTAAGTTTAGGCTAAGAGCACATTCTCAAAGGCATGTTTAGCATATAGAGTTCACCAGTGTGTGTCCGCCACCTGGAAGAGGCTTGGTGTGGAATGTTGAAGTGGTCCAAATCTTCTGAATCTTGTTCCAGTTTTTTTTTTCTTTTAAAGCTCTAATATGATATATGACAGAGTTGACGTCATAATTCCAGCGAGCTGCAAACCGCAATTATTCATTTCTCATTTTCAAACAGGTGGGACGTCTATGAATGAAAGGAGACACCATCCAAACCTCACTACCAAATTGGAGTCCCTGATTGGTCAAAGTTCGACCTTGTTTGACTTTCAATGGATGCACATTTTGTATGTACAGGGCCAAAAAAAAAACTGTTCTGGAAACGCTTATGCGTGAGAGTTTTGAGTGCATATACACACGTTTACGTAGACCTTTCATTGGTTGAACATGCGTTGCCGAGGGTGATGTGAACCCAGCAATCTGCAGTGATAGTTCTAAATGTCCACAGCACAGTGCAGATAATATGATCAGCACCTGGTTAGAAATTGTGACAGACACTTGAGTGTGATTTGTGTTCAGTAATCTACACACTGTATTTACATTGCAAATCAGCAGGATTAACGTTAAGTAGTCTCTTGGATTTATGATGATGCGGTTCAATAAATTTCCCAGAAAGAAATCAATGTAATCTGTTTCAGGTCATCTTCAGGTCAGCTTTTGATTTTGGTGTCGTACCTGCGGGTTGTTCCTCGTCTAAAAAAAAAAAGAAACACAGTTCCAGCTCTAAGATGTAATCAGCGAGTGCTTGATACTTAACCAGGTTTTATGCAAAAATGTGAGAGTCTTATGACTCGAAGGGAGGGTGGACGATGGAATATAGCGTTAGTGTTGTTGTTTTTGCTTATGAAGGCTCAAGAACGCTTCGTGGTAATCGAGGCGAGATTGTGTTTGTGTAAGTGAGCGGTTGGGCATTGCTTCTTTATCAGAGAGTAATCTGTTTGCGCTGGTTCAAATTGTTCCCCCTCGACGCATCATCATTCTCATACATGCACTTACTTTTCTTGTGTACACACAGACACTTGCACGCAGTCACATCCCCCCGCCCCTCCAGACCTGCCGGTTTGGCTGTTAGTCTAATTTATGAGGCACCGTTAATTTGGCCTAAACGCTTGTAGCGAGACCTCCCTCCTCCCTCATCCCCTCATCTCTGTATCCCTCCTCTTCCTCCCTCTCATCAGTCACTCGGCAGAGTAAATCAGAAGGGTGGTATTGCACAGCAGGCAATACACCGACTGGACACCTTGACTAATATACCGCTGTCCTTCTCCCTCCTTATCTTCCTCCCAGTCTATCTTACTTTGTCCTCCCCTCCCCTTCTCCGCGACTGTTGCTCACTGTCTAAATCAAATTTTAGTCCTCCGCCTTCGTTTTTTTTTTTTTTTCCAATTTAGTTTTGCCTTGTCGAACTTCTTCCGCCTATCTTGTGCACTTTTCCCCCCTCTGTTCCTGTCTTTTTTCCCTCAACCCGGCATCTTCCATGCGTCTGTCCTCCTCCGCTCTTCCCCTGCTCTCCATCTTCACTCCCTTACCTCGCTCCTCTTCTCGTTGCCTCCTCCTACCCCCATTTTCCTGTTCTCATGTTAGGTGTAAATTTAGAACAGAAGGCAAGAGGGGATGCTTTGCGTTTGTGTGCCTGTGTGTGTGTGTTTGTTAGAGGAACTCGACTTCTCTGGGTCTGATGAGGCTGATTAAAAAGCCAAAGCCGTGGTTTCCATCTGCATTCGGGATTCACATATCGCGTGGACGGCGACGCCGCCAGGCATCCGAGGCTCCCTCGCCACTTCACATTGTTCCCTCTAATTCCTCACACCTTGCACACTTGGGAGCGGCCCCGCGCTGTAGCGGACTGCCCAGCACACCTATAGATCACTATCTGTCTTCCTTTGTCTTCGTCTGTTTTCTCAGCTTTTTTTTTCTACTTCTGGTATCTTCTTTCTGCTCTTTCTCATCTTCCACCTTTCCCAGCACTCTTCACACCCATCCTCCTCTTCATCGTAGCCCCTCGCTTTCATCATTGTCTTCAAATTGCTGGGGCACAATGGGGTTTAGCTGCTGCTCAATAATGTAGCAACATCTAGTCGCTGTTCTTCTTCACACTCCGCCCTCTTTTTTTCCCACCATCTCTACTGTACCTCTCCTTCTTTTTTTTCTGCCTCTTCTTCCTTGTCTTGGATGGTTCCTAAAAGTGCGCACTTAGAGTCACAAGATAAAGCACGTTACCTCAGCCTTATTCCTCTGTGTATTATATAATCCCAGCTTGCTTATCATTAGGAAAGAACACCATAAAACACTGTCTCATTCTTTCTAAAGGTCGCTTCTTTTTTTTTTTTTTTTTTTGTGTAGCAATGGACCAACTTCATCAGAATAGAAGACAATAGAATGAGGTAAAAAAAAAAAGAATAGAATTGTGTCCATTTCGGACATTGCTGACCTGGATTTTCTTAGTAAATCCAGATTCAGTTTAACGATTCAAAATATTTTACTGTAAGATGACAAAAAAGGTATTTCTACCATAATCTTAAGCTAAATTGGTTATCTAAAGCTAAGCTCACTTTGAGTTAAGAAAAACAAATACCATCTTAACACCAAAGCTGTAATTTCAGTGTTGACAATAATTCGATTACTGTAATTCTTTGGCTGTTTTTCGCAATTAACGTAATTCTAGTATATTCTGTCGAGAAACAAAAGCGTCTTTTTGCTGTTCAGATGATCTCACTTTTAATGTAAACATGCCTAGCACAAGGGTCAGAAAAATCATATTGAAAATCATGTAAATACTTTTGCTCGGGTGAAAATAGCCTGGCGATTTTTTCTTTAACCTTTATTTTACCAGGAAATCCCGTTGAGATTAGATCTCCTTTTCAAGGGAGACCTGATAATGAGATGGGCGATAGTGCTTTAGGGTTAAGATGGAATTTTCCTTTAACCCATAGCTGTCAATGTGGAAGGTAAAAAAATGGACGCCAACATCAGCCTCCAACCTTTAGGATATGATAAAAGAACACCAAAAAAAACAAAAACAAAAAACAACTAAACTAAAATTAGTATTATCTAATTAGAATAATAAAAGAAACATTCCAAATGTGTTTGGTTTTTGTCTACTTTGATAGCTTGAGAGGTTCAGTTTAGCAGTCGGAACGGCCGCTTTAAGAAAGTAACGGATGTATTTTTGACACGTGACAGAGATTTAGGGGCCTCTGGTCACACTCAAGATGGTGCCAGAATAAATCTCTAGCCGGAAGCGGAAATTTCGTAACTTTATCCGGTTGCGTAAGCAGAAATTTCCTAAACTTTAGAATGATATTTTAAAAAAAAATTCAGCTTTCAAGCTTTTGAATGTGAATAAACTGTGTAGCAGATTCTCTTGGAGGGGATTTGGCATGGATCAGGAAGGAGTTTGACATGAAGGAGTTTTTCCAAATAAAACTACAGATTACAGACATACTGGAAATAATGTGTAGTCATCTGCCCTGGTATTTGGTCCATAATATCTGGTGTAAATGTTGGAGTTATGGTATGTCAAAGAGTGCGTGCTGTTTAGTTGTCACCACTGTTTAAGGGTTAATAGTGAAGTGAATATTTCTAATGGTTGTTTAAAGAACTAATAATCTGCAAATTAAAGCCATTGTCAACACAAGCTCTTATCATTTCTTTAAGAGGCTGTTTTGCTGCATTTACTACTCGTGTTTGAGTCAATGTACTGGAGATAAATTAACCAAGAGAAGTGAGCATGACATGCTAGTGAAAACATCCATTATCTCACAAATGAGAGGCTTTAGAAGCAAGGCGGTTTTTACCGACGAGACAATTTAAAGCTGAAAACCTTTATTACACAACTTCCCATCACCCGGCGTCCAGCGCTTTCAGCTTCGACGATAATCAGATTCATTAAAAAGACACAGAACATGCAAATCAACCATGAATCAGATGTGTATTCTTGTGCGAATCCACAATGTGGCCGCTTCTCTGTGAGATCTCCGGGAGGCAGGCCAAGTGTCTCTGGCTGAGTCGTCTCTATTCGCCGCGTGTGTGCGTGTCTGTGCAGTCAGCCACACAGAAGACGGATAGAACCACCAGTCTGCTCGCCCCTCCAGTCACACCAATGTAATCAGACCTCAGCAACCATAAACCACCGGCTATGGACACCCTGCCCGGCCCGCTGTCACGCGCACCCGCACAAACACACACCCACACGGCACGTCGCGAGCACACGGATGCAGAAAAACGGCCGCAAGTGTGGAGTCATGAACAAAGACAGATATATGTGTGGAAGCGGAAACAAAGCTTGAAAGTGTACACAGCAGCTGAAGTGAGGAGCCACAAGCTGAGTGGTGGCCCTTCATAAAGCGAACTGTCGGCCCAAGGATCTTAGTTTCCCTCTGCTAGGGCAGAAAGGATGTCTTCTGGCCCAAGGGGGAATTTTAATCATGCTGCTCATGCTGCCACCATCATAAGAGCGTGCGTGGATTGACGATGTGATGTGGAAGCTCGTTTCCTCATTTCCTTCCCACACTTTTTTTGCGCCTCATCTTTGGTCATTTTGTGCTCTCTTGTTGTTCCGTGCATGCGCCCCTCGCGCCTAACAGCCTTTTTTTTTTGCGGCGCTCCAGCTTTGCAATGCGAAAGGTGGTGGATGAGTACGCTTTAGGAGATTTACTGCCTGATCCCGTCTCTGTCAGGTGTTGAAACGAAAGGAAAGCGATGAAGGAGCGGGCTGGGGAGGGGCCAGATGAGTACACAAGAAGATGAAGAAGGCCGAGAGGGGCGGGAAGTGGAACCAGAGGATGATGGCAAAGAATGGGATGAAACAGAGAAGATTATGCAGGGGAATGTTCTTTGGAATGGGGTAAAATGTATAAGATGTGAATGGAGTGTAGAGCAGAGTGAAGGACGGAACTGTTTCAAACAATCTCTGAATAGAGTCTGGTAAATTGCCTCAGATGTAATCTTTCCCTGAACATAATCATATCATCTGAAATTGAATCTTTAAGGTTTTTTTTTTTTTTTGCAACCTTTTGGGAAGAAATTGCACCAATAAGCAATCGCTGTCGGCTCTTGTCATCGAGAAATGGATGGCCCGCTTTTTTAAATCTCCGCAAAAGGAAACGTTGGTTTTCTATACCTGCTTTATCGTCTTTGGGGTCACAGGGAGTGCGAGAACTATCCCAGCTGTCACCAGGACTGGGTACAACACGGACAGGACATCTGTCAATGAAACATTCAAATTCAAAGGTCAGACCAGCTGCTTCAAAGCAAACATTGTACATGTATACTCACAGGGAGCATCAACATCAATAGCAATCCCTGATTAATCAACAACAGAGTTAGAATTTTGAATGGATCCTTTGATGCCATTAAACTTCCATCAGTGTTTCCCAATTTCTTGAGTTCGAGAAACAAACTGGGAGGAAATCAACACACTTCTGTGTTTTCCTGTAATTAAAAAGAGGTCGTCTTACTTAATTGTTGATAATCCTTTATATTCTCAAGTGACTGCTACTCTGGGCTCACACGGCAACTGTTATGGCTTCGGTGCAGCCGCCGGAGTCTTTACATAACTTTAAAAGTGCAAAAGGAACTTGCACTGCATCCAATCAGGTCGCTACATTTGTCAAAATAAAACCTATTTCCTGGTGTATTCTTTGTTTTCATTGTGTTGTAAACATTACGTCATTGTGACAACCAACCTCAGTCTCCCCTACTTGTTACACAATTGGCCTACGTGAAACGTTTGAGTCCGAAGGTGATGCGGGAATTTCCCAGGAGGGGAGCAGATATGAAGCGCACGCCGGCCCGTCGGCTACACACAGACGCACGACGAGCCAAAGGCTGGTTTCACCAGTTCCTGAATCGCTACCAGCTGAATAATGAGTGCCTGCATGGAGAAATGGCATCACCTGACTCAGAAGCGGCTCGAAAATATTCTAATAATCACAGAGGATAATTGGGTAACACTTTAGAACACATTTCAAAGTCAAGGCCCGGAGGCTGGATCCGACCCGCTGGGTAATTATATCCGGCCCTCCAGATAATTTTATTTTATTGTTATCAATGGCTCCATTTTGTCTTGCACTTATTTCTGACCTGTTTAATTTGGACAAAATATATTTTTACAGAGAGTAAAATATTGAAAGTTATTTCGGATTTCTGCGGTTTTAACCCTGCAATCTTCTTTCACACGACTTTAAATTCCTGGAAACGAGGCTTTAAAGAGCCATACTGATCATCTTTTGATCTAAATCATTCCCTGTATTTTTTGCTTTTTTTTTTCGTTTTCATTTTCCCATTTGTAGCCAAAATCATAAAACCTGTGTTGTTAAATAGGACAGTTTCTGCAGAGTGGTAGTAGTTCATTAGAAATTTACCTCTTAGTTGTGGGCGGGACCATTGGCATGGAGAAACTCCCCCCAACCCCCCACCCCCACCCCCATCGCTACATCACAAATAAGCTCCACGTTTTTCATCTACTCTTCTTTCACAACGATTTGAATAATGAAACACTCAGAAATGCACATTTTGAGCTTAATTTTCCTTATGTATGCCTCCGTCATCAGCAAAAATGCCAAAAAAAATTTGTAAAAAAAAAAAAAACATCTTTATCTTTAATCAGTTTTAAGCACATGGCTTCTCAAACCTGGTGCGACTTGATCTTCTGAATCAGACGAAGATAAATCACCACGCTCGAGTACCACAGACACGCTCAGTGTGACCCTGGCTCCTTTGATTGTCCAACAATTCTTTGGAAGCTCAGAGTTTCAAGGCCCACACACACACACACGTGCGTCCAAACACTTGGGGTGTATTCTTTCTGGCCGCAGATCCTCGTGAAATGTTTGAACTTTCTAAATCACTGTCCCATCATCCGACTCCTCACATGCCTCCACCTTAGTTATTTATTTATTTTACTTTCGGCTGCCAAAACTCCATCCTCTCCAAATGTCTGAGTAATATTTGTCCCTATATTTAAAGAGTTTTCAGACTCATCTAATGACTCTTTGTTTCAAAAAGTGGGTATTGGAAACAACCATAGAAGTATAAGCTTGGCACCATTTTTTATTTTTTTTATTTTGCTTTTTTTGTTTTAATCAAGCAAAGCAGAAAACAGGAAAATCCTTAAATGAAAAGTTGTATTTTTTTTTGTGAAAGTAGGCTATAGCTCTGATTTTACATGCTCACAAATGTGATACACGTTAAAGAACGTACTGAATGTAGGGTTTTTGAACATGGTTTTAGCAAGCTACCTGATGCTAGTGGACGCATCTACAGATCAAAGAGGCTTAGTGTAAAATGTCAGAGTGCTGCAAATTTCGCAATTTTAGCACAGGACTTTTTGTTCAAAGCTCTATTCTGATATATGGAAGACTTGGTGTCATAGAATTTCATATGGGCATAAACTGCAGTTATTAATTTCTCTTTCTCGATCAATTCAAATAGTTAGTATTCCTTTGTTTAAAAACGATGTTACTTATACGTCACTAACACATTGATGTTCCTGATTGGTTAAAGTTCCACTGGTTTAACTTTTAAAATGTGATCAAAAAATGAGCCCGAAAACAGTTTAAAAACTAAAGACGCATGAATGCGAAAGCTCGAAAGGAGCTTTAACTAACTGAAAGTGGTCGCTTGAACACACATTTCCAAGCCTTGCATTAATGTTGCATCGCTGTCAATATATTAACCCAGTTCTATTTTATTTTATTTTTTGAATTTGCCCTGTCCGACAGCTGAGCAAACAGATATGAGCTCAGAGCCTCTTGTGTTAGACTGTCACAAAAGGGGTTTATTGAGAATAAACCTCTTTTGTATTTTATGCTAAACTTTATTTATATTGATTATGTTTGTAACTTTTTTTTTGTCTGTGTGGAAAAGAAGAAGAGAAGGAGATGTGTTAAGGGCACAAAAAAAAAGGTAAAAGAGGGGAGTTATAGAGGATGGTAACAGAGGGAGGTAACATCATAAAACAACCCAGCGCAAAAAGCAATATTCTATTTTTTATTTTTTTTATCAACAATTATGTTCCACAACCTGAATGGCTGTGGACCATTGTCAATTAATATCCTCTTTACTGTGCCTCCTGTACAGAGTCAGTTCAGTTTGCCAATTTTACATCAATCTTCACTAGCAATTACTGTACGATATTTATGTAGTAAAAAATCTACTTTACACCAAAATTAAATAGAATTCAGTCAGTTTCACAGAAATTCTCTGAAGGTCATTTGAAGGAGCTTTAAAAGTGATAGTATAAACATAAGTTCAAAGGCATATGTCATGTAAATGCTGGACACAGACCTGTGAGCATGAGAGATCGCCGCTTAATGTACAGAAAAGCAGAAAACACACACACACAAAAAAAAAAAAAGGGCAAACGAAGCTGGAAAGATTTCAGACATCCATCTGTCAGAGAAAAAGAACAGGGACGATTTGAAAGACAGACAGGATGTGTATATGTCTGTCGTGGGGATTGCAAACAGAATAAAAATGTACACATGAGGAGAGAAGTGGACAAAAAAATAAATAAATACATAGACATGGCTTCACAGAGGGACGAGGAGGAAACAACAAAGAGACAGAAGACGAAGAGGAGTGAAAGACGGTCAAGTGGAGAGCGTGACAGAGTGCAGTCCTCAGAGGGAGCCGGCGTGGGTGAACGTGAGAGCAGCACCAGCTAACTCGTCTGTCAGTCTGAATCTGTGACGGACACTTTAGGGTCCAACATCCCCGAGATCTTCCTCTCGGGGTGTTAGCGCATAAAGGCTCACACAAACTGGTCATTAAAATGAGGCTGAATGTAAATGTTCACGTGGATTATCTTAGCATATGCACACACACAGTCTAGTAGAGATGGGTCTCCTAAAGGTCCGATCTTGCTGACTGGACTGTAACTGTTGAGACATGACCTTTGACATTCCCTACATCAGCAGTGTTGCTTTTCCCAGGGTTTTTCACATCAAACTCTATATGCCAAATATAGGTGCCCTCATACAGTATATTCATTTGATCGTGTTTTTTTTCCTTCACAAACATATGAGTAATAGGAAATTTAAATGAACAAGTATGCACTACAAAACCTAAATTAGAATTTAAAACGCTATTATTGAACACACCTACAGTAGATCTGGAAATGTTTGGAATATAATGCAAAAGTTGGGGCTCTTTATAGAGGTAGTACTCTTCAAATATTGGTCTAACTGTAGTATTTAGGTTTTTAATGTTGAAATATACAGAAAAAATTAAACTTGTCAATGCTTGAATTGATTGATATTTGAGGAACGTTATTGACTGGAAAATCAAAATGAGCACTATATACTGTTTTTGCCATTTTGTAATGCTGTCCTAATCTACTATTCCAAAATTAAGTGCGCGAGTAATTTCCCAGAAATCTTTGCAAAAAACGAACGTGCATCTATGCTAACTACGCTAGCGAATATAGACCACAATGCATTGCAGTTGAATATTTTTTGCAAAAAAAAGTGTTTAAATATAATTTTTTAATAAACAATCCGAAATTTCTATTATCAGAACACAATGTAGTCACACATCGTGAAATGTTTGTATTGATTCGAGATCATCCGGCTTTTAGCAAAAAAAAAAGTAAAGTAGTGAGGATAGTGTCTGAATCGCTTTTAAAATCCAGGGGACTAGATAGTCCTGCACTATATAGTTTTTTAGTAGTTTGTTAAAGTTTATTTTTCACAGCATTTTTAATTTTTTTTTTTTTATATATATTTCTGGACACCTTCCCACAACCTTTTTAAACTTTTAAGTCCATGGCTGAAGAAATCAAAGTATTTCAGCTCTACCTAAAGCTCTGAACTGACAGAATAATTGTACATTGTTATTGTAATTGTTGTTATAGTCAATTTTTAATGACTTTTTTAGATCGTAAACTGCATTTATCCTTACAAAGGAAGCAGTTTTTTTTTTTTTGTCTTTATATACTGTGGCCCTTAATGACACCAGAAGTAGCATTGCTCGTAGACAACGCCACGGTTCAATACACTACGGGATAACTAACAACTGGGACGCAGCTGTGTTTAATGCAAACTAGAACTAGATGTCTACATAACTCAAAAACTGAAACAGTACAGGTTTCAGGGCTAAATGAAACTGGAGGTCTTCTTTATTAATATAAAATTTAAGTTAAACTTGAGAAGAATATGAAGACAATTGTTATTAATTAATATAAAGAAGCATATTTTTGTGTGCAACATTTAAATATTATCTTTACCATTAATAAGTCTTGACCAGTCTTGACCATTCAACCATTTGCAGTTTGGATTTAGCAAACAGCTTTGCAGTTGTTCCGTTCCACAAGGACAAATGAACTAGCTTTTAAGTAGATAAAAATGCCTCTTTGTCCTGTTTTCTGTATCTCAGTCTAACTTTCTCCTAATAAGTGAGGTGTCCTTATTCCTAAGGAGTAAAAATTAGATTCCTACTCTCCTGCAGATGTTTTTATGCCAAGCTTTAGAATCCATCTCTCTGACAGAAGATGAGCCACAGTACCCCTACTTAACTGTTTATAGTGTAAGTACAAACAAGGACAAAATGGATTGTATTTGATGGTGTTTTTCAGTATTGTTCACGTCCTTCCCGAAACAATGTCGTTTTTCTTCTTTAAGCATTATTATTCATAGAAAAGCCAACTTTCTTGTGCATATGTATGAATAATACTGTTTTTTGAAATGACAATGAAATTAGACTTAAGGTGGTTATACATAATGACACAGAAGGGTGAACCATTGTGGTGCAAAAATCCTTGGATGTGTCATTATAACCAGTAAACGCTTAAACTCTGGCCCCACTCTGTGGTGTTGAGAGTACCTAATGCACATTAAATTATACACACTTTAAATACGACCACATTTAATGATAAATCCTGTCCACAGTAACATGGTCTAATGCCTTTTAACTGTGTCATTACACAATTATCAACCCAAGGTCGAGGTGACCTGCTAAATTACAAACTAAGCTTAAATGGAAGGACAGGTGATGGAAGACACTTCTGTTGATGCTAAACATGCTCCCCTTTACTATCACTATGTTGCTGTAAAAGTAATTACTCAGAAATGAAGTCTAATCTGGTCTGTCAATACATTTTTAACCATCTTATATTCAGTTTTTATGGGTTCAGTTTGTTTTAAGGTTTTATTTTCTTTTTTAACAACTAAGTTAGACCTAGTAGAGCCTTCTCTTCTGTGGGCAGTCTGCTGCAAGGATCTGTTTTTCTTATTTCTACTTCATTCAGCGTCATTTCATTCAATCCATATGGTCAAACCATATGAAGGACCAATTTGACGCTGTGTTATTTTTAGTAAATTACTTGATATACTAGATATAAAAATCCATCTATGCTTTATTTCAAAGCTGCCTAATCTCTTTTGGCATCACAGGGTTGCTGGAGCCTATCCCATCCACTGTTGAATGAAGGCGGGGGTAAACCAAGGACAAGTTGCTAGTCTATCACGGGGTGGATTTTTGAAAATCAATCCATCATCTGAACCAACTGAACTCCTTTCTGGGTCACAGAGATGTTGGAGCCGATCCCAGTAATTGTTGGGAAAAGGCGGGTTAAATCCTGTAGAGGGTGACCAGTCTGTCATAGGGTGTAGTAGGAGCGTCTTTAAGGGAAAAAAACAAAAACAAAACACACACACACAAAAGGAACATTTTCAAAAATCAAGGGTTACATCATTTATGAATGGTATAATCCAGTTTCATCCAATGCTGTCAAATAAGCCAAACTCCATGACCATAGTTTGGGCTGCCGACGCACCTGCCTTCGACTACCACCCAAACCACAATGCACCAGCCTTCTGAGCTCTCCTGTAGGTGGTGGGCCCACTGGAGGGTGCTACTTCGGGCTTGACCCGTGGGAGGAGTCCCGGCCACCAGGCGCTTCCCTACAAGCCCCAACAACCCATCCCAGGGTGGGGCCCAAGGGATGTCAATCCAGCGACGTAGCTGGATCTGTGATAGTGCTGCTCGTGAAGGGGTTCTGAATTGCTCTGGTTTTATTTTTGACTGTAGCATAAGTGTATATTTTTTGTTGAGATGTGGCCGTGGTGCAGTGGTTCGGCGGTCAACTCCTGATTGGAAAATTGCGAGTTTGATTCCCGCCTTGCCTGCCCATGCGTCGAAGTGTCCTTGGGCAAGACACTTAACCGCAAATTGCCTCTGGTGAACATCAGTGTTCAGCAGCGGACCCACCACCAGTGTGTGAATGGGACTGTGACTGTGAAGCGCTTTGGGTCTTCAAGGAAGGTAGAAAAAGTGCTATGCAAGAACACGCCATTTACCATATCTGATTGGGTTGTCTGGTGGCAGTCTTAACTCACTTACCTCTGTATTTACTCATCCTGTTTAAGCTTCAGCAGACTGTAGAAGTTGTCAGCGTGACTCGAATAGCTCTACCATGTGAGTGGCTGACTAGGGACTTGCTTACTGCGGCCAGGAAGTGAATTCAAACAGTGTGTAGGATTTACACGCACATATCCAGCAATTAGAGAAGGTGTCCATTTGGCAGTTTGTGTGTGCATGCACATCAGTAGGGGTTTGTGACTAATGGGGTCATTATTGATGCTGAGTCAGGATTACCGCTGATTGCAATGGTTGGATACCCACCTAACGAGTGTGCAAACACACTAGTGTAGCACACAACCCTTCGCTATTCCAGTTCTCCGTCGTGCACACACGCTTTCATGTATTTTAAGGTTCTCATGCCCACAGACTTAATACTTCAGTTCATACTATTACTAAACCAGACTCCCTTTTCCTGTAACCTCTCACCTCCATTTTAAACAGCTTCTTTATTTTATTTCCAGTTTACAAGGTTTGTGTTTATCTCAGTTGTGCTTCCTGACAGCCAGTATTAGGGAACACACGAACTACTGCCTCAAAAATATTTACCCCTCATAACAACCTACCCATGTCGCCCCCAGGTTTAAAATTTAAAACTGTGAGCGTCGCGTCGCTCGTGCACATACGCCTGGGTATGCATTCCCAGCTCTGTGTGATGTGGCAGGCTTCAACCGCCTGGAAAACTGCAATAGATTCTAAATCAAGTCTTTTATGAAGTTTTGCTGCTCTTGGCACACCATTAACATTTCATGTCACCCTGGCTCACTGTTCGTTGTACTTCAGTTTGCATGAAGCAGCAGTTTGCTGTCTGAGGAATCTGTGCTACCGTCTGCAGAAAATGGACCATACTGCCCATACTTTTTCTGTTTTTACTTACAGTTGTATTTATTTTTGTTGTATAATGTATGGATTACTCTGTTCATTGGTAGATTTTGTAGTCTGATTTTATTGGAATTTTTATGAAACTTTAAGATAGAAAATCTATGAATCTGTTGTCTACAATCTTTGTAACACCAACTTTAAACTTTAATTCACAGATTTGGCTATTTTAACCCCTTTATTCCCTTCAAGGAGATAAAGAAACGTATCTTCCATTCATTATCCTCACTGTGGTGAACTTTTTCTAACATTTTCACAAAAGTAATTTCATTTAGAGCCTCTTAAACTGAAAGAAAGGAAAAAAAAAGGAGAAACTCCCAGCTCCTTCCGGATCTTCTTTTGGTCCAGGTGGCAGAAGAGAATGCCAAGCAGGCTCAGTGTACCCAAGCATTTAGTGAGAGCGAGCCGAGAACATTTGGCAAAAAGGCATCAGTCCAAAAGATTCTCAGCGCATCAACATCAGAGTTTAGATTGTCCTTTGGTGAAAGCAGCTTATTCATTAAGAAAAAAAAAAAGAAGAATCCAAACTGAAACACCTTCCGTACCTAAAACAACGATGTGTCATTAAAACAGAATGAGTTAATGAGATAATCTCCGGATTGGTTGTTGCTGGCAGGTTTTGTGCATTATTACTGAAAAACTCATTGTAGCTTTACAAATGCATTAGTTTGAGGTGCTTATGGGTATTTTTGGGGGGTAAGGACCGGGGTGTCAAACTCAATCACACAGCTTGCCAAAATCCAAACCACACCTTAGGTCGAACAGAATAAACATGTATTGAAAAGACTATAACTAAACTTTTAAAACTAAACTTTTTAGAAAATAAATATGAATAAAAACAGACAGGAGTATTATTCCAGAAAAAAATCTACTTAAACTTTAAATAACTTATAGTATTTTCCTCTCCATAAAAATATATCCTGTCAAAATTACACAAGTTGGAAAAAGAATAAATGATAAAAGACAAAAAAGATCAAATTTCTTCACTTTTATGTCATTTAACAAAAAAAATAAATTTAATTCTTAAATATCCCAAAAGATTTTGCTCTCAATATAAATATATCCTGTCTAAATTGTACCAATATGAACACACTTCATAACAAAACGATTTCGAGCGATTGCTCCTGTGTCTTTTTAGAAATGTATCAAAGTAATTTGATTTAAAAAAACCTGGTAATGTGAATATAACTTTTTAGTTGTTAATAAATCATTAAAAACTAAATTAAATAACTTTTCACTAGGGGTAGGCGATATAGAATTTTTTTATATCTCGATATTGTTTTTTCCATATCAGACAATAACAATTTATATCACTATATAAACCAATAACTATATTTGTCAAATTTGAACGGACTCAGTGGCTCAAACTTAAAATCTGGCTCCAACATGGCAACATCTTGGTTGTGAAAAAATGGTGACTGAAGTTATTTTGTTGGAGACTCAAGTAGGCGAAATTAAAGCAATCAAGACAAAAAAATGACGTTTTGACCAACATTTTCTGGCATATCCTCTTTAAAAATTGTTTATTTTAATCGATCTACTTCAAGAGAATCCAAGAGTTTGTTTGACTTACCACCGAGTCTCAATTGTTAAAATTTAGTCCTTTTTACTATTTTTTGTGAGTTATTTACACCAGATCATCAGCGACAATATTTGGACTCTTTCGACTAGTGTATCTCTGCCATTGTAAAGCGTAATCCCAGCAGATTTTCAAGCAAATAAAAGCATTCTTGTGCTTATATGAAATATTTGACAGAAGTAAAGTGCTTAAGGGAAATTATTCTGTTACGGAGAAAAGCGGCTTTTCATATCAACTTTGCACCAATCTGTAACAATTTACGTAACGTTTTTTAAAGTGTTCCAGATTGGTGCAAAATTGGTCAGCTGATTCATGTTGATTTCTTAATTGGTGGAAGAGTTATGGCATGTTTAACGGTGTGTTTTATTTAGTTGTCCCCGCCCACATCTCTGGTATTTAAACGTTTTTTCCACAAACCCTTTCTCTTTGTGGTGTGTATTTCTTTGAGGTGCTTGTATATTTTCCCCTCAAAACTTTATTTTCAAATGTGAAAATGTTTTACTTGTGGTACCATTTTTAATGAAATTCTAGAGCTGCATAGTTGAAGTCTCAGCAAGACAAATGAAACACCTAGTAAACTGATTTAAAGAAACAAAAAATCTCAACTTGGTAGTTGTCCTTGTAGAACCAGCCAAGGTGAAATAATAAACTTTTTTTTAGTGAAAAACTCTTTAAATTCTCCAAAAAAATCACAATTTCTCTATTGCAGAAAGGCTTGACAGCCTGTGAACTGTCTTTATTCTGGTGTGTTGTGCTCAATTTAAAAAAATATTGCTTTCATGGGTGGTGATTTATCGACCTTTACATGGATGCCTACTTCTGAAATGCTGCCCTTTTGGTGTCACGTCTTGAAATTTTTGGCATCCACATGGGAATCAACAGATTTGTCTGGAGGTTGAAAAAGCACATAGCTGGTGATGAGAAATTGCT
>NC_050512.1:21725365-21762492 GCF_002922805.2 Oryzias melastigma
CACCTCTTAGGAACAAAGAATGCAACGTGGTACAGAGATGTAGGCGGAGATAAAAACAGAGGCTTCGGACATTTCCACTCGGAGCTATTATAGCGATGTGACAGCATACTGCAAGTCGAAATGGCTCACAGAACGAGATGTTTCCTGACCTCAAAGGCTCTAGACAATGTGACAGGTTTGTGTTATGTCAAAGTTTTTCGAGTCGAGTCTCTTCACTTTTCAAAATACATCCTGTAAAGACAAAAAAAAAAAAAAACATTTTTCCACGTTTCCCTGAGAATATGTTAATGTGTGTGTCCTTTTATTGGCAAATCTACTTTCAAATGGGGGTACATGTGCTTACAGTCTTTTGACTTTTGATCTATTGTAATGATGCATTCACACCGGACGCAATTCACATGGCAGAGGTGTCAAGTTTCAATTTTAAGTCAATGTAGCATTCTGAGGTCTTGTGGTACGATTTGGGCGTTAGGCGGGGCGTGGCCACGTCAACCGATCAGTGACTTAGCTTTGAGCATGTAGCATTTTCAGGGACTCGATAAAAGGATAGGAAAATATAACAAATATGACTGCAGGGATTTTTATCTTGAACTTTCATGCATTTTCTTAACCTGTTGGGGCCACGGGGTTCCCAGAGACTGTCCCGGTCACTGTTGGTGAAGGCGGGATACACCCTGGAACCCTGTCACCCAACTCCAGCAGAGCTAGCAGAGAAAAGTTGTAATTCCTTACTTTTAGGGAGGATTGTATATCCCGAAAACTTTATTTTTCTTTCTCCATTTTGAAATCAGCTCTTAGTTTTATGGGGAAACATCTTCTCTAAAGTTTCATCACCTGACTTTAAAGACTCTTCTTCTCACTATGTCCTGACTTTTTAATATTCACCACTCACTTGTCAGTTCTGAAGCACAACTTGACTTAAGTATTGGGATTTAGAGCAAAAGCTCATCTCATTATCCCCGTTTGTGTGCGTGTTTGTGTGTGCGTTTTATGTATGAGTGTTTAGCTGACTCTGGGAGTGTGAGTGAGTGATGGGTGTGTAAGCCTTCCTCTCTCGCGCTCCGTTTGAAATAAAGCGACAGATAATCGCAGGGCTCTGGTGAAGCGAGCTCATCTGAGCGCCAATCGATAAGGGTGCCATAGCTTCAAAGCAACCCTTCAAAGACGAGAGAAATAGCCATATGCTGTTCGTGCGGTGTGTGTTTCTGTGTGCGCGAGACAGCCAGAGCACAGAGCGACCTCGGGTGGGAGACGAGAGTCAGGAAGTCTTGATCTGCTAAAGAAACAGTGTTCATTTGAAGGATAACATCATCACTTTTGACTTGAAGTGCACTCGAATGCATCTGATGTTTAATTGAAGACATTCATTGTTTCAGTTCTGTCAATGCTTTGTGAGCGGCTAATCTACAGACGGGCCTCTCTGTGAAAGCAAATCAAGATGAGAGACACTTGCACAAACTCAGGAAGTCATGCTCAGTTAGCAGGAGTCTAACCCTCCAAACAGCATTTGAAGGAGGTGGATAGTGGACTATGGCCCACAATGCATCTGATGTGTTCGGCGGATTCCAAAGCTACAACCTCAACTTTGCTAGATCCAAATTTTGGTTTAAGCTAGCTCAAAGAGCTTCAGCTCCTTTGATGACACTCATTGAGCTACATTAACTCTTAAACCATTAGCGCAATTGATGACCCAATGAAATGTTGTTTTTGGTGTTATTAACATGTTCTTGTGGCATTTTCGAATAGAATAGAAAATAATTTATTAATCCCTTCAGAGGTCCTCAGGGAAATTCATTTTCACATGATGGAGGACATATTCTGATGCAGACAAATAGATCCATGTACATCTTTGTTTCCCCCATCTGAGCTGGTGTCTAGCTCATGACTCTAAAGCCTCATAGCTCTGATATTGCTCGCCATTTTTGTTGCACCAGTAATGTTTGGTTGGGCGTGTGAGTCGATGGCAGGAGAAAGTGTAAACAGATGGATGGGGGAAATTGAGGGTGGGCTCACTCCATGAAATTACCTGCCCACAATTCTGAGGTGAATTTCAAATGAATTCCAAAACTGCAGTTTTTTTTTTTCATTATTATTTTGGCTAAAATGGCATAATAATAATTTTAAGGCCACTAACGCTTTTAAAATAGATTAAAAGATGACCAGAATGGGACTTTAATGTAATTCCAACTGTTTCTTAAGCAGTAAAATTTCATAGAATCCGTTGGATTTATGTTAATTGCATCAACTGTTGAAAAGTTATAGTGGTTTATAGAACATGTGTTATTTTGCTGTTAAAGGGTTAAAAAAAAACGTTCCTATTTGTCCAAAATACTTAAAGACCCACTCAAATGAAAATTGTCTTTTTGTGTTTTTAGCATGTTTTTGTAGTATTTTCATCATAATAGAGGAACCACATGAAAGAATTTATGATTAAAATTGTTTTTCGGAGTATTTCCTCATTGAAATTGCATTGAATCAGAAAACCAGAAGCTAGAAAAGCCTGGGGCTAATGATGCAACCACTGACTGGGCGTACCAAAGCTTTCCAATCCACTTCTCTGTCCCCTTTATTCATTTTCCTCGTCCAAGCTAGCTTCTGGCTCAAAACCGTACGGCTGGATTGATCCAATATTGGTTGCCATTATTTCTGCGTCGCTAATGCTAGCTCGGGGCGTGAGAGCGCAGATAGAGCTAGAGATGTGTAGGGGAAGGGGGTGGGTTGCTCTGAACTAACAGTCCCGCCCACAAGCCAGAATTGTATATCTAATGAGCTACTGCTGCTAGGCATAAAATATGTCTTAAAAAATGACAAAGGCGTTTTGATTTTAGCGGAAAACTGCCCTAAAATAATTAAAAGACTACAGGGAGCAATTTTACAAAAGAAAATAACATGATTGAAATATTTTGATTTTGGAAACAGACTTATATTTTTTTTCACATATGTTGCTTTGTGATGACATGCAAAAACATTTCTTTTCATTCATTGGTTGATGGTTAACCAACAAAAAGACCTGCAGTCACCAACAGTTTTGGTACACATTAGGAAATGTTATGATGGCATGCTGTACAGGCAAAGATTTGGGACAGTTGGGATGGCACGGTTCAAGGTTACCATGCACAGTATCAGTACATCATTAGGCCACAATCACATCAGGTGGATTTGTCTAAATCAAACTTGTTTCCAGTGATAACCTGATTTTATTTAAACAGGTGTGGAAGCTCATTTCAATTTGTTGATTTAGCGAGTAAATCCTGGTCCATTCGCTTGCGAATAAACTCCGGTGCGGCTTATTACAGTGGGGATGCAGCCTACATTTTCAGCAGTCTAAAGGATAATGCAAAGTAACATAAGCACTTTGCATGTTAGGTGAACAAAAAAAAAAAAAAAGTGAAGCAAAAGTAGGAATCCTCTCATAATCGTTGGATAATGTCTTGGGAGAAGACATGAAGAGGCCCAGGTACTAATTAGTATCTGACGATCAAATAACTTTCAGTATGTGCTTTGAGGATGTTCTTCTTATTATTTTTTTTTCTTTTTTTAGGTCAATGCTCCTATGGGCACTACTACACTTGATACATCAACTGTTGTTAGTGAGTGGCATCTCCTTTAAAAAAGCAAACATGACTAAATAGAGGTCCAACTTTTTCTGGATTTATTGCCCAATAAAATCAAAAATTTAAACAAAATCCCACCTTATGTTCATAAATCTTAAAGCAGAATAGGATAACTAATGCCTTAATCATATTTTTAATCAATAAAAATAGTACAGAGGCATTTATGCATTCAGAAAGGATACCTTTTTTATCACTGTGTAAGTCAAGGGTGTCCAAACTCAGGCCTCGAGGGCCAACCTCTTTTTAGTTTTCCAGAAACCCTGCCTTAACTGCTGCTGAATACCTGGATTAGGTGTATTTGGCCAATCAAGAGCAGGTTGATTGGAAAACTTGTAGGACACTGGCCCTCGAGGACTGACTTTGGACACCACTGGTCTAAGTACATAAAATATCTCCAAGTTTATCATCCTGGAAATGTGTGAAAAAATTCCCTCCAACATAATTATCAGGGCTAATAGTGTGAGTTATTTAATAATTGATTTTTTGTTGCAACAGACTGGTGACCTGTTCAGGGTACCTGACCTTCGCTCAACAGTCGCTGGGATAGGCTCCAGGAACCCCATTCCATGACTCCAAAAGAAATTTAATGGGTTCTTAAGATGGCTGGATGGATGATCTGCTATTGTTATTTCTATTGTGTATGAATATTCAACACATTCTTACTCCAAAGTTCTCACATATGAACGTTTGGATAAGGACCCCTCTGCGTCAGTTTTTGACGTTTTGGGTGCTCCTAACTCGTCGTATTTTAAAATTAAATCACAGGTCCCCAACCTCCGTTCTGAGAACTGGAACCAGTCCAGTATCGGTACGCGGATCGCACTAGTACTCTAACCCAGTTCCAGTAGTCTAACCAACTGGTTCGCTTCTGAGCCTGGTTCACGCCCGGTACCGCATCTAGTACTGGTTCAGGTCCAGTATCACGTCTAATAACGTGTGTGGTACTGCGTCTAGTGCCACGTCTAGTACCGCGTCTGGTACCGTGTCTGGTACTGCGTCTATTACCGCATCTGGTACCATGTCTAGTACCGCATCTGGTACCACATCAAGTACCACGTCTAGTACCAAGTCTGATACCATGTCTACTACCGCGTCTGGTATCATGTCTAGTATCACATCTAGTACCGTGTCTAATACCATGTCTATTACCACGTCTGGCATCGCGTCTAGTTCCTCTTTTGGTACCACATCTAGTACCGTATCTAGCACATAGTACCTTGTCTAGCACAGCTTCTTGTACCGTGTCTGGTACCGCGTCTACTACCACATGTGGTACCGCGTCCAGTTCTGCGTCTGATACCATGTCGAGTATCGCATCCAGTGCCAGGTTAGGGTACTGGACGCTTCCCGAGGACCAGCCCACATCCGGTACCATGTTCCGAGGGTTGCGGACCCTTGATTTTACAAAGAGCCAGCATGTCAAAAAACGACATGTTGGGGACACTCAAAACGTCAATATGTGACGACTCCAACACAAAGGAGAACTATTAGTCCCTTGTAAACGATTATTTAAACTAAACTAAATCCATTTAATGTTCTTCTCCAATAGGTTTTCGGTTAAATCCTAAATTACAACAGTCTTCACAGTCAGACATAAGAACGTTTCTGACACTATCGCACCTTCCTGCACATTTATCTTCTTTTAATTGTCAAATGTTAAGTCTGTGTGGTTCCCTTGAAGGAAACATTGTCCACCTGAGGTTTGAAAGTCTGCGAGTTTGCGCGAAGTGAGAGAAAGACAAGGAGAACAGATCTAAGAGTGTGCAGGGCGATGGCGGTATGAGATTGCACGCAGGAAGCAAACGTGTGAGGATGTTAGAATGACAGAGTGAGAAAAGAAAAAAGGTGGTCCACGGAGATGTGTGCGTGTGTGCGACTAAGACAGGGAAATGGAGGCTGTGTTTAGCTGTGCCATCTCACCTCACTCAAAGTGAAAATTAAAATGTATTTTTGACGTGTCTATGGTACCAAAAAAAAAAAAAAAAGAAGGGGGAAAAACTTGTCTGGAATTTCTGTGTTAGTCTGAGTGTGATAACATGCACCCTTGTGTGTAGTTCTATATAGTGTGGATGTGCACATGTGGTGTAACGCGCTGCATATGTGTATATGTGTCAGCATGTCTAATTAGCTGAAACAAGCAGGTGTAAAACAGTAATTAATGGCACAACTGACTGACTTCATTGTTTCTACATGAGCTTCTACATGGCTTAGCAAGCACACACTTTGAGAAAACCAGCACCAGCACGGATATGCTGTTCTGGATGTGCATAAGAGAGTGTGTTTCAATGTAAAATAGGAGCATGATGTAGATAAGTGAACACAATCATTGCACACGCTTGACCACTCAGACACTCGTTTAGTTTTACAAATGTTCTCATTACTAATGAATCAGAAGCTGAGCACACAGTAATGGTTTGGCTATCCTCCCAAATTCAGACGGATCCACACATCCACACACACACGCTGGCATTGACAGAGATGGATGTCCAAAAGCCCCAATTACCTTCACATCCAACGTACGAGAGAAAGCTAATTACAAGCAACACACATGTAAATGGGAAAAGGCAGACGCATTCACGCGGATGATGTGTGACCAAAAGCATGTTGTCTTGTTTCTGTCTACGATTGTTAGTGCTTACGATGAGCTCGTTATGGAAAACATGACTGCGTCATTGCATTATTACCATAAGTCATTATTATGGCCTCTGAGCCTCAACATGCTTTATTGAATCATCAATAAGACTGTATAATTTAGTGATTCCCAGTTTTAGCCAGATTGATTTATGCTGTGATTCTCCGCCAGGCTTGAATGAGATCAAATGAAATTAGATTTCTCTAAACGCACCATATTGTCGTTCAGTTAGTGGAATAAATATGTGTTTTATTTATCGTCCGAGGACATTCTTGTAGTGCTGGTTTGCCAAGAGCGTAGATAGTGCTGATCCCCTCTCTCGCTGTGGAGAGTGAGCCGGATGACAGTGATTGGGCAGAGTAATTTGACCTAATGAATATATGTCGGCAGCCTGTTTCTTTTTCTCTCCATTAAACACAACAGGATTAGATTTACGGTGCTTACCCTAACAACTTAAAGACTCCATCAGTGCGCCGCTTGCCTCATAGATACACACCAATCTGTACACATTTACACACAGTTGGACACAGATTGGCCTAGCTCAGTAGATCAATGGCCTCTTGGTCAATGTCTCCTTGGGGAGGCCTATCTGTCAGCTCCTTACTAATGAAACAATCTGATTGCTCAGTGGGTGAGAAAGAGTGTCTGGTCTATGCTGTCATCCCTAAGATTGACTGAGAGTGTCACGCGCAGGTTTTATTAAGCATTACGTTGATCACAAACTTTAACAGCCGGCAGTGATCTGGAGTTTGATTTGGTCTATCGTGGTGATGAGACTTAAGCCAGAAAACAAAGCTCTGGAATGTGAGGAATGTCGATATGCATTCCTACACTCTTTGTTATAGAGTTATTCACACCACATACACTCTACAGCTTTGACGTCACAGTTGTGAGGAAGCAGTGAAGATCCCAGATACATTCAGCAGAAATTCACTGAGTGATGGCATGCAAAGCGCATGTGCCAGTTTAGGTGGTTTGAACATTTGGCAAGAAAGCCACATGGAGGCCTGACTGTTGAGGGAATATGGGAATATACAACTGGAAGGAGACCTGATCTATGTAGACACCGGACATATGTGGCATGTTCAAGAACATACCGACTTTGGGTTCTTGAACACACTTTTACCATTCGGTGTTCACACTGAACTGTTGCTACTTGATAGTAGTGCATGTACCTACAGTTGGAAGAGATTTGATGAAAAATGTTGAAGCGGTGCAAATTTTGTGACTCTTGCTCCAGGATTTTTCTTTCACAGTTCTATTCCGGTATATGAAAGACTTGGTGTCATATGATTCCGGCTGGGCACTTCCATGTTTTGAAAAAGAGGCTACCCATACGTCCATACCAAAACCAAGTCCCTGATTGGTCAAAGATCAGCTGGTTTACCTTACAACTTGTGTACAATGGGTGCATATTTTTAACGTAGAGACCAAATACAGACTTAAAAACTTGTGTAGCGATGCATGAACATGCATATAGATTTTTCATTGAAAGTGGTCACTCAAATGTTTGTTTCTGAGCCTAGTGTGAATTAGCTTGGTTGTGAATGGCACAGACAACGATGGCTGGATAGAATGGTGGGTATAAGGATTGATGGTTATGTGAATTGAAAGGGTGGATGAGTGTCTCTATGTTGCTAAGAGATATGTAGCCCCGCGACAAACTTGCAACCTGGCCAGGGTGTACCACACCTTTGCCCAACTGTAGCAGGGATGGCTGTTGGGCGGCTGTGGTGCAGCGGTAGAGTGGTTGAAGACTGGCCGAAGACCATGTGTTAAAGTGTGTTGGCCGAGACAATGAAACCTTCATTGCTCCTGGTGGTTATAGGTTGGTAGGGGTATGTGAATGTGTATGTGCATAGGTACATGGGACTGACTGTAAAGCTCTTTGGCTCTTCTAAGAAGTTAGGAAAGCGCTATTTAAGTATATACTATTTACTATCTGACATTGGATAGGCTCCAGCAACTCTGTAGCCTCTAAAGGATTTAGCAGATTTAGAAAATTTAGAAAATTGTTGCCAAAAACGACTCCTTGTTGTAATGTTTTCCTTAGTCGCCACTCCATAGTTGGTCAATACAAAAATAAACTTAGAAGTCAGTCATTAAGAATTAAGTTATTCGCCCATTTTTATGATAATATCTAAGTCAAACGAACATGATCCTATTATCTCTACACTTCTCCTTGCTAAGCTGTATAAACGGGTTCGTGGTTGATGGAGTTGACTGGTTCCTGCTTAATGAGCCCCATCTCCTGCATTAGTTCAGTGACACGAGTAAAAATTTGTTGCCACTAACTTTGACACTTAAGGCACATTTTTTTGTTCCCTCTAACGACTTGGATATAGTTCCAAAAAGCTTCACCACAGCAATGCTGCAGGCATGTTTGGATTCGATGCCAAATGCAAATTCAGTGGAGCTCAGTGGAGGCTCTAAAGCGCTTGCGTCACCGCTCTGCAAAGGCAGACAGAGCGTCTCATTCAGCAAACTTGAAACACCAGCTGCAACTTGGTGTGTGTCCATCCGACCTAGTCGCGCTAAAGATTTTGAACTTTCTGAGTTGAACAGTTGCTTTGATTGTCTTTGGTTTCAGATTTATAGCAATTCTGAACTTTATCTCATTGGATTTGCAGAATCAAAGCATTTGTGACAAGCTTACAATTTCAGGCGTTTCAATAGGGATCATGTGAACATTTTCCACCTTTTTTACAAACAAAGGGCATCGTCACAGTCGCCTGATAGGGGACTCCCAAGTGTGCATGACGCAATACGGTAGAAAGCAAGTATTTTGTATTTGGAATGTGATCCACTCCTTCGAAAACATGTCTGCTACTGGGTTAACACAAACGATGAAGACCAAGTGTCCATGTAGTTTGTCCATAGAAGTTCTAGTATATCTGAGCAATTCCTTAAAGGTTTGAAACTCAACTGGAAAAAAACGATTTTATATTTTAAGACCATTTTTGTGCTGCGGCTTCACTCCTCTGATCATTTAAGGTGCTTGTGTTGTCACGGCAGCAGGAATGGTTGGTTTTGTGTGATACATAAAAACCAAGATCAACACAACAAGCACACGACAAACTGTTTTGTTGGGCTGCATTGCTTGGAATAAATGATGGATGTTGCAGGTGAATCTAGCTGTGTGGATACAGGAGAATCTTTTTGCTGAGATACTTCTGTGAAGCATCTTTCTAAAAATAGCACGTCTTTTTTTGTAGAAATGCAAATCTGCGTGTCAGCAAAAAAAGGAAAAGTATGTTGCACAAAAATAGTTTAGACACAACTTGCCAGTTTGGCTGCAAAAAATGCATAAGGCTCCAAATCTACTTATTTTTCAAGGATGAATGCTATTTGTTCATGTATTTTTGATACATTTTCTGTAAACGTTTTAGCACATTATCTGTTGCTTGATTAAAACGTTTTAATTTAGTTTATTTGTACAGTGTTTGCCAATTTACAAAAAGTTATTTAAAAATAATATAGCACATTAAGGAATATTTCTGTACACGAGAGAAGACAGAATACTTGTTCGTCTTCTGATAAAACATTTTGTGCATATATCCACACACACATGTAAATGATGCCATTATAATTAGTAATGCATAAATTGACAAATTTGTACTTATATACAGAGAACATGACTGATGGAATCCATTAAATATTACGTTCGTCAAAGAGACCTTAAACTTTTGAATAAAAGTGAATTTATATTTTTACCTGTTTTGCCCTTTTCCTAAATTTTTTGTTGTTACATAGTTATCATTATTTGGTTCTTATATTTTATTTAGAGTTGTTTATTCTTAACTAGATCATTTAAAGATACACTGTGTTTTTTGTGTTTCTTACATGTTCTTGTGGCATTTTTCTGGTGATGGATGAAATATTTTAATGAAGAAAAATAAGCCTGAAATTGCATTTCTGAATTTTTCTTAATCAAAATTATAAGAGATGATAAAATGCTGTCTGGAAAAAAAAAAAATTTGCGACATGGAAGATAAGCATCCTGCTCTGAACTCTTTGCAGCATAAGCTGCTTTTGCCCAAATTCGATTTGTGGTAACAACATCTCCTCATGGAAACAACAATCTTGAAAAACTCGCATTTATCAAAAAAATGTCTAAATGTACATGTTTCGCAAAACTGCAATGGAAACATTTTTATTTTTTTATTTTTCAAATTAAATGAAATTCGACAGCTGAATACAACGGGAGCCAAAAGAAGAGTTCCCACAGCATCACGCAGCTCATCAAAATTTGAGCGTGTCATACAGAATTTTTGGATCCACAACTCCTCTGTAAAATCACCAACCACGATTTCCCAAAATTGCTTCATCTGTAGCTGCTCTTACGTAACTTGCCGCTTCATGACCTGAATAAGACGCCAACGTCTCCTTTGATAAATGATGATGAGCGCCAGTGACGTGACAGAAATGCGAAAGTATCTGGTGTAATTCAAAGCATTGTTCACATCTGTGACCATGTTTTTTAATCGAGTTGGTTTATATTTACGTATTCACAAAACTATGATTTAGTAGAAAAGTGTACAGAATTTCTGTTAACATGTTGTTAACTTTGTAAACATTTAATAAAGAACATTGGAATATTGCTAAACATAAAGATTTATTTTTAACTCAGAATGAAGAAAAACTGTGCAGCCGCGTACTTTATGACGCACATGATGAGTGACACTCTGTGTTTTATAATCAGGATCGCGTGCTTCCTCCTTCATCATATGATAAACACCTGCTCCATCAGGGTGATATATATCCTTCCGCGATTATTTTCTTGTCATATCAGAATTTTTTGGGTCACTTCTGAGTCAGCTGATGCCATTTCTCCATGCTGGGACATGAAGAGGTGGGGTAGCAGATAGACGCTTCGCCTTAGCTCTCCCAAGATACACCTCAGCGCCTCATTCGGACGCAGAAAGTGTCTTGAATTGTTGGATTTTTTTGTGACGAACCAGACGAGTCATGTGACTGAAAAAAATCTGCAAATACTTTAAACCGCGAATAACAAAAGACAAATACGCGGGGGAACACTGTAGTTGGGAAGTTGTGTTTTTTTCCGCATTTCTAGAATTTCTATAATGTTCTGCGTATATGGAATCGTAGCTACAGAGGGAAAGATGTTCAGCCAACAACTCAGACGCGAATTTCTAATGAACTACTGTCGCTCTACAGAAACTATGTCCTTGAAAACTACACGTTTTTTGGTTTTGGAATAGCCATGATTAAAAAAACACTGGGAATGCTTTTAAAACAGATCAAACGATGATTAGAGTGGGTTTTAAACAAATCCACAAATAAGAAAATATTCAAAAAAGATAAAAAGACATGACATTATTCTAGAAACCATTGGTGCATTTTTTTAAAAAACAATTTTGGTGCATGAAATTGTTGAAAATCATGTTTTTCTGACTTGTTCTTTTTTTCCCCCTTCTCCCTCTTTTCTCCGCCTCTTCTGCAGTCTGATGTGTTGGCGTGGTTCTTAAGGTAAGAGTCTCATTTCGTGTTTCTCCCCCCTTTTCTCTTCTTTCTGCCGGATTTTTTCTAACAATAAAACACAGCACGCCGTCAGCACTTGGTGCGCTGTGTGTATCATGGAAAAAGATGGGAGCTTTGAATTTTTCTGGCTCGGGTTCTCTCTCAGTGAAACACAATAACAGTGTAAAGAAAATACAGAGTTGAGCGCACATAGCTCTTCTATTGCATCAAAGTTGTTCAAACATGGAACCACAGCCAGTCCTACAGGTAGTAGGTAAAAAGATTTGTGTCAAAAGTTCAGCAGATTAATCATTTTCAGTGCGTGTGATAAATCGGAAATCGTCTGCTTAAAGTTTAAGAGTACACATCAAGCCTCCTTTCACACTCTCCTAGAATTGAGTGCAGTTATTACAAGGTCCTCCAGGAGAGGAAAAAAAAGGCGGTTTTGGACTACGGGTTTCACCTGCACCACACTTGAAAGTTAATCTTTTCTGGGCGGATTGCCCTGTAATAATGCCAGCAGACTCCCTATTTATTCAAGAGAGAATGAGATGTGCCACATTGCAATGAAACTGACCTTGTGTTTGGGCACACAGAGTGTATGCATAATATGTGCAAACTGTGATGGACATGAACTGGCCTTTCCTTTCTGACTTCTTCAAAGTCCTTCGGATTTTAAATAATCTTTTATTTTTCCTCAAAGATTGAGCTTTGCCTGGCTCTTCTCTCTGGATTTTAATTTTACACTTGTAAGTAATATAAATAAGAAACCTTTTACAGAAGATCATTGTTTAACAATGAAACTAAAGAAATTCTTTTCACAGACAAAATTAGGGCCGTTATGCGATTGATTTTCTTGTGCTATGAGTCAATGGTGACCTGTTAGTAATTGCTCTAATTAATCGCAATTATTGTTAACCTATAACAAATGATGTAAAAGGCCTCATTTTGAAAGTTGTGACTTTTTGGCGCAGCAAAACAACGAACTAAAATAAAAAAATTAAAAAAAGACTTTCAAGCTTTATTAAATCTTGAAAAAAAAACACCAGGTCTACTTTTTTCTAATTAACACATAACAACAGGAGGGACACTTTTCTGAGCAATACAAAGTTAAAATATTTTGTTCTACAGTTTACTGTCCCATGTGATCAGCCTTGCATGTATCCCCTTAATTTATGATCGTCGGACTTTATCACTTACATTATAGATAACAGCTGTGACATTGTGGGCTTGTTTGCCGTTTTTGTGTTAAGAACTACAAAGTCGCACATTGATGACATCACAGCTGTGAGCAATAGGCGTGTTTGAGATCCCCAGACGCTGTGCAGATCGCCTGGATTGCGGTGCATGTTGGTTAGTTTCTTGCACTGACGTCACATGTGCGCCATCACGAAGTATCGCGAGAAAGGGGCGGGTTCAAGGCGCCTTCCTAAGCCAGCGCAGCCAGAAAATAGGTACTGCGCTGGCTGCATGCCGCCTTGATGACTACAAAACAATGCATTGTGGGAAACTGTGTCCACACAGTTCTTGTAGTTCGGTGTGAAATAGCTGGCGTTAAATGAAGGACATCGGTGTATTTTTTTTACTTTTTCTGGAAGGTAGTGAATCACAGATGGAAAAATAAACAAGATTTCAAATAATCTGTGGTTATATTTGCTATTGTTGCCTCTAAAACCTAACTTTAATTTTATTTTATTTATTTATTTGGGACAGTGCACATTTAATGAATCCCGCGACTATTTTATTAACAGTTTTACTCTAAAATATGTAAAAAAAAAATAAAATAAAATAATATAAAAGACACAGCAGCACAAATCATACTAGGAGGAGTGGCTTATTAACTTTCAGCCGAATGGTAAGGACAACCCCCAACTCCTTGATCTCGTACAGTCTCGTTGTTCGCCCTCATCTCAGGCGCCTTTCTCCACCCCCTCCTGGAGCAGCTTAGTCTCGCCGACGATGCAGGCGAGGCGCTGGGGATCTCAAACACACCTAATGTGAGAGGCATTTTCAGCTGAGTTCAAATAAAACTTTCATGCAAGTAAACCGGTCTACCTTAGTTTAAAATGTTTAAGAACACATCAACAGTTATAAGTTAATGCGCTAATTTGCCTGTAGTTAATTAATCACGATTAACATGATATTTTGACACCCTTGGACAACATCTTATATTAAAAAAAAATACATTCCAGTAAAGTTTATGTGCAGTTTATAAAAAAAACTTATTGCACTACCAAAGATGATATTATGATGCAGCCTAAAGTAGCTAATACAGATAAAATAAAGACCCTCTCCAATGAAAATTGTTTTTTTAACATGTTCATTTTTCTGGTGATGGATGACATATTTTAATTTAGAACATTGAGCTTAAAATTGCATTTCTGAATTTTTCTTTATGGAAATCAAAGCAGACGATAAAATGCCGTTTGATAAAAATTGTATCTGTGACAGAAAATAAGCTTCCTGCTCTGAGGTCTTTGGAACATAAGCTGTGTTTCCATTGACTATAAAATTGCGTAAATTGAATTGGCGATAATAAATTAGCCTAATGAAAGCACTTCAATTTGGAGAAACTCACACTTATCAAAAAAGTTTTCACGTTTGGAGGAGGTGGATTTTGAGGGGTATCTAAATTGACATGTATTGCAAAACTGTAATGGAAACACTTTTTTTTTTAATTAATTGAGTCACATGACCAACAACTGGCTGGCCGATTCATGGCCTGATTAAGACGCCAACGTCTCCTTTGATAGATGATGATGAGCACTAGTGCTGTGACAGAAAGATGATATTACGATGCAGGCTAAACCAGCCGATACGATTAAAATAAAGACCCACTCCAACGAAAATTGTGTTTTTGATGTTTTTAACATGTTCTTGTGGCATTTTTTTTCTCATGATGGAAAACATATATTAAGTAAGTTAAGCTTAAAATTGCTTCTCTGTGTATTTCTTTGAAAATCATAATAGTGATGTATGATAAAGAGCTTATTTGTGACGTAAAAAATACAAGCCACAAACTCCCTAATACGAGCTTTTAGCAACGTAGAGGGGAAAGGGAGGCGGGGTTGCTTTGTGCCAGGACCTGGCTACAGACAGGATGGCGCCGCATTAGTCAGAATCTGGGGTATGAAACCGAAAGTCCACTTCCACCCCACCCCAAAAATGTTGGTCAATTTTTTTTTTGTTTGGGTCAAAAAATGCGACTTTAATTGGCAGCTTTTTTTTTTACTTAAAACTTAACAGTTTTATAAATCTGAACGCTTATTTAATATCAATTTTAAAAAGGAATAAAACTATTAACATTACTATAAGCTCATCTTACACATTAAACAATTTATTCACATTACATTTTTAGTAAAAGGTGCTACAATTTGGAAAACTTGTGGAATTTTCGCTTTCAGCTAATGATGTCTGGACGCCATCTTGTCTGCTGCCAGGCTCCCCTCACAGTCTTGCCCACACCTCAGTATTAAAATTCGTGTTTATTTTATTTTAGCTAGAAACTGTAAAACCACTGGGAACACTTTTACAATACAGTAAAAGACGACCAGAGTGGGTTTTTAACTGATGCAATGCATTAAACCAAACAATTGGGCTTAAAAATTGAAAAAGAGAATAGAAGGTCCATTGTTTAGCAAAGTGAGATAGACTCCCAGCTTGTGATGTCTCCACCAAAGGTCAGTGGGGGATAACCAGATTGATAAATCATGTCACTGCTTGTTACAAATAAAGTACAACCTATAGAATATTTGTGAAAACCCAGCAGGACGAGCTGAAAGCAGGTGGGCTGCAGCAGTGGGGAACCACACAGGTTGCCACTCTAGTGTCTATAAATAGAAAATACTAACATCACAATTTACATTTCACTGTCCAAAAAAAAAAAAAAAAAAAGAGATGTACAGCTTATGCTGCACATGTTAAAAAAGAAGGCATCTGAAGACAGGGCCTCCCAAATGTAAAAGTTCTTGAGTTTCACCGCTGTGCTTGTTATCCAGCCATCCCAGCTCCCTGCTGGTTAGTTGGATTAGGTGTTTCCAGATTCTGACTGAGAGAAGTCACCTGATCCGTGTAATCAGCAGCAAGTGGGACAACAGCAAGAAAACTAGTAGATCTGAGGGGAACCAGGGGTTGTGGGCGCTCTTTCCTAAAGTAAACTTTAAACTTCCAGCAGTAGCACACAAACTCTGATTAGTGGACTGTTATCCACCTTAAATCGATCTGTAGAAATAAAAATAAAAAAAATGTTCACAAGCATCTAGAAACCAAAATTTGTTCAAATTTTAACAGTATTTCTGTCAGAATAACCATTCTTGATCTGATACCCTTTTTTAATCTGCTTATCCAATTTTTTTTTTTATTATTTTCTTACGTAATTCAAGTTATAAATAACTGGCTGAATGAATGTGTGGCTTCAGTTGGCAATGTCTGTGTTTAGGTAAAAATTTCAAGTAAAAGACCACAAATTTTCTTGCTTTTTCCACATATATTCACGTCTGACCAGTTTTCATCCATGAAATATGCACAAAATGTACGTAGTGACTGTGTGACACAGTGGCTTTAATGTGGTTGTCACAGTTACTCAATCCAGTTCTCTGACTTACACAGTCAATGGGCTGTGGTCATACTATCCATGTTTACTTAACACATCTAGAGCATATTTGTTGACTTCCTGTTCTCACAGAGCACATTAGCATCAACTAGGGACGTGCCAAAATATCGATATTGCAATATATCATGATATTTAATCCTGTAATTGATTCTCGATGTGTTCTCACCAAGTAAATCTTTTATTTTCGTTTGAAGAGGCTGAAAACATTATAATCGTCATCCTTTGGTGAGACGTTCCTTTGGAGGTAGATAGGGGGCTCGTGTTGCAAGACTGTCTGTCGTGAGCACCAACGTGTCTGGCAGCTACTTCAATTTTGCACTAAGTAGTGGCACCATATAAGACACAAGTTATTATGATTGTTTTAAAGTTAAAAAATAAATGGGGATATGTTTTCCCCCAAAAATATGTGTTATTCTGTATAATGTGAGTTTTTAGAGATTATTTTTACCAATTATCGCAGTATCGCGATATCATAAATATCATTAGCCATGTATTGTGTATTGCATAGTATTGTGAGGTACCCACTGATTCCCAGCCCTAGTGTCAACTGGGTGCAACTGTTTGTAAACTCCCCTCAATAATTTAGGGGCTGGTGTTAAGTCCGTCCATCCATCCATCTTCAGAACTCGTATGACTCTTATGAGGTCCTGAGACCCCCAACTGTTGAGTAAAGGAGGGCACACCCTGAACAGGTTACCAGTCTGTTCCAGGGTCATGCACTCACTAGATGCACTAGGGTCAATTTAAAAAGTACCAATGAATGTTTAAAGTTTGTTTTTCCATTGTGGAAGAAAGCCGAGATCACAGACAAAACCCTCGGATGCATAAGGAGAACATTTTATTATTTATTAACCTTTATGTAACCAGGAAGTCCCGTTGAGATTAAGGAATCTCTGTTACAAACATGCAAATTCCATACAAAAGATTCCCAGCCGGGATCCGAACCAGGGTATCTTATTGTGAGGCGTGAGCCCAGATCACAGTTTTCAAAAACTGTTTAGCAAGTCAGAGGATCATTTGAGATCTGTGCTAAACTCCGCATGAAGTGATATCAAAAGTCAACTTTATGAGGGGCATACATCAAGTCTCCCACTTGAAGCACCCTTCTTGGAAACAACCGTTCAGACTGGAGGTGAAATGGCGTTGGAGGTGCTGACCTACAGTCTAGTATTGAGTGCCTGAAGTAAAATCGCAGACGTCAGCTGGGAAAGGTCCAGTTGGAGTTCGAACCACGAAACATCTCTTTCTAAGTAATGATCAGCATCATTTTCCCTCTATTTGTTAAATAAACTCTACTTCACATTTCTACACAGTGGATGAAACCAACTACAATCCCTTAGAGTAAACCAAATAAGCAGAATGGTTGTGAAACATCATAAAGTCACATTTTGAGCTTGATAGTCAGATAAACGGCCACCCAACTACCAAATGGATTTTTCTTCCTAATTGTGATGAAATGTTTGGTTGTATTAATAGCGTTGTGATTGGCTTCTAGTTCCTGGAAAATGTTTCATAAAGTGGGACAAAAACATAAATAAACGCTGAGAAACAAATATGCGTATCCTGATGGATAAATAAAAGCTAAAGAACAAAGAATCATGCAATTAAAAAACATCAGTCCTCTTATAGACGCTCCACTTCCTATTGCTGTGCTTTAGGTCCATTCTTTTGTCTTGTGCGCATTTGTTTCCGTGCACCAGATTTCCTCGTTCTTTCAAATGAAAGAGAATCGTCTTACCATTAAAGTTTTCTTGTTGTTCCCGCACTGCTAACATTTCTGACTCGTCTGTTCATTTTTAAGAAGACTGTAAATGATTTAAAGTCGTTTTGTTTAACTCAGCACAGTTCATCCCTGCTGCTGACAAAGAAATGTCCAGTAGGATTTCTTATTCTGTGTGTAAAAACTACCATCCATGAATTATAAATCACTCTTTCCCCATTCCCTTTATTGTTTGTACATTAGAGTAAAATGAACCGGTCATGAGTGAATCACAGAAAACATCAGAAGTCATTGCCGCCATGCAGCAGCATGTGCTAAAAAATGGACCAATTCTGTTCAGGAAGTACAGATGGAATTTAGTACAAAAACTGTAAAATTAAACAACTTATTACTGGGTTAATTAATGGGATTCCATCCAAACACAAAACCTATGTATTTTCTAAGCTTTTTTTAAGTGTCTTTTACGATTAAGTCAGAGTTATAAAAACCAAACTTGACATCAATAAGTTTTTTATATTTTATATATATTTTATATATATTTATTTACAGTCCGATGTTGGTGACGTCATCCAGATTTGCCTCCTGCTTGTAGTGGTTCTGAGTGTCCCCTCTACTTTAACAGTAATGTTTTGTCCATCCATTAAATACTCTATTCTGAGGCCTTATTGTATTATACAATATGTTCTAGTCCCATAGTCTTCTATTGAGAAATAAACAGCTATTACTCATATTTGTCAGAACCATTCTTGATATTCTTCTTTTTTTTAAACATGTTCTTACCAATAACATTTTTTCATGATATTTTGTTTTCTGTTGTGCAATTTTATTCAAGTGGCCAATTAAACGCTACATTACAAGTATCTGGAGCCTGTTTGGCCCACATCAAACGTTTTGACTGACAGATTTTTGCCCCTTTTAAGTTGGAGGAGTGCGGACTTCCATCAAGCTTACTTTTCTTACACTAATTCTAAACACTTTTTCATTGTCCGCCATTTTTAGAGTCAAGCACAAATTGTTTTAAAACATCCAATTGGTAAAATCGGCAACTTTAGTGTAGAGAAGTAGCCACCACATCCGCAAAACTTTATCGAAATTCTAGAAATGTCGAAGAAACACAGTTTTGCTAATCACACCATTTCTATCAAATCATAATGATAAAAAAAGCAATAGATGTGAGCAAAAAAGTGTTTAAATATGGTAATATATGCATAATATGTATATGTATAATATATGTTATATAAATATGTTTATTGTGATACATTTCAAAAGCCACTTCCTCTAAGCGCAAAAACTTTTTTCAGCAAATGTGAGTTTTTCTCAAAATTGTCGTCTTTCCATTGAGCAATTTTAGTATCGCAAATCTATTTGACGCAATTTCATAGTCAATGGAAACATGGCTTTTGTGGTACACATACGCATAGCTGTTGGTTTTCACAACAGACAAAATCCAAATTGAAACATCTTATTTTACCAATTTCCGCGGGATGAAGACAAAACAATAGATCTGCCAGCTCTCGGAAATCATCAGTTTTATAACTTTAAAAAGGTCATGGCTAAACAAAAAGTCTTAGAGCGCAGCCATGTGAAGAAATGTGCTTCTCCTCCGCGGCACAGCGCGACGCCGAACACCTTAGCCGCAGAGGACTCTGCATCCATCCGCGGCTAGGATTAGCCCTTAAAAGAACTATTTCGGACAATCCTATCACTTCAAATGCCCCTACAATTGGAGGGGGTAGGGAGAAGAATTCAAATTTGGCCTCGGTCTTGTATAATTCCAACTGGACACAAACTGCAATTCTTAACCTTTTTCCTCCACGGTCGGCCCTTCATGAAATAAAAGAGATGCCATCTATAGGTCACTACCAAATCCAAGTCCCTGATTGGCCAAAGTTTGACTTGGTTTAACTGTCAGGACGTACGTTTTTACTTAGAGCCTGAAAACGGTTGTAGAAACTTGCATTGTGATGCACAAATACTTATAATAATTATAATTTACGCGCAGTGGTGTGAATGTAGCTTTACATTTCACATAAATTACACATTCTACTCATTGGAAATACAGATATTATTATAATTACAATATTAAAAATACTTTAAATTGACCAGTCTTCCTTTAAATAATTACAAATGAAAGAAAATTATTTGTGAACACTCATTTTGAACTTTGCCAAAACAGCATGTTAATTTAAAAATTATTTTATCCAGATTACACACAAGAAAAAACAAGTTAGGAACCAAATTTGCCAGATAAAAGAAAAAGAAGATTAAAAGACTTTTGTTGTGAACATTGTGAACCCAATGTTAGGAAACACCATGTGTGTGTTTGAGAGCACAACCACCACCATCATCTAAGTCTTTGTTTCCGTCCTTGACCGTGTGTGTGTCGACTTCGGTGTTTGGAAACGCTCCCTGTTGGGACGTTGCGTAGAGCCTCATTAGTAGCTCAGGTTTGGTCAGCATGCTGCTACTGGAGACACTCGGGGCACCAAATCATATGCTACCTTACTGCTGGCCCATCTGCTGCACTGGCCCTCACTTTAGACTTCTGAGCACAGGAATCTTGGGAGGAAAGAACAGACAATTAGGTTTTATCTTTTTTAAGGAACAACTGATTTAAGTCAGGCACTGGTTTCTAACCAATTATGATGCCAAATTTACTTAAATTTGGCTGAATTTGCCATAAATCCAACTCTATCAAACTTACTGACTCAATTTTGCACAAAATCCTGCTTGATGATAGAGTTGCGTCAGCATTTTTTGCAGACCATTTTCCATTCACACTGTAGCTATTTTTATGTATTGGAAATCAACATCTTTTTGCTCCTTCTTGAGCTCTCTATGATTTTTGTGGTCAAACCAGATTTCCTTAAAGCTTTTCAGAGGTGAAGTACAGACACATGGTTCATTCTACCACTCTTCTATTTGGGTTCCCTAACTTGATTTTTTTTTAACAGTGCTTGGTAATAAAGAAGGTTATCATTGTCATTAGCTTTAGGGCAAAGCCTTAAATACAAAACACTCGACTGGTTATTTCATGCTGCAGGACTGACATTTCATTCATCTGAGTTTAAGGCACATTTATGTAGCAAATCATATATTAAGATTCCCCCTGAAAGAAAAAGAAAATAACCTAAAGTTGTGTAACTACAAGCAAAAATCTTAAAATGTATTTTTTCACAAAACAGGACAAGTACACAAAAAAGAGTATAATAAAACCATCAGGAAAAAATGAATAAGTAAAACTAATAAGAGATCAAAAACGTAAAGAATCAAAGCAAAAGAGAAAAAAAAGGAAAAATTCTTAACTTTTTGAGATAAAAATAGGTGTTTCTGCCATTATGGAAGTTTACTATTTTTAAGTTGTTCTTTAAGCTTTTCTTAAGAAAAGTAAGATTAGTGTAAGAAATACACTTTTTTTTAACACAACTCCTTTTTGCAGTCCTGGAGACAAATAGAAAATATTCTACTTGGACAAACAATTTAGATTAAATCGCACACTAAAGACCTAACTTTCCAAGATTAATAAACAAAAGCAATTGGGTGTTTTTAGATTTTTATTCACTGAATGTCCCAGTTTTTACTAGAATATTTAGCAAAAATGCAAACCGAACAGATTTTAAAGCATTTATGGCATAACATTTATTAAGATTGCCCAAAACATGGGAAAATAAAATTTGACGGTGAATACAATAAAGTCATTGAAAGGTTGTCAAAGTCAAATACACTGTGAACCAACATTCTTTAAAATGATACAAGTAAATAGTTGAACTGGTTCAATATTTATTCAGAGGATTTAACCTGAAATGGACAAAACCTGCAAAACATTTATAAAAAAAACAAAGTATTTTTACTTTTCATCCAGTGTTTTTTAAAGAACTTTCTAATAAAAATGAATCCCACAGGTAGAAATCCTTTTTAAAAATTACATTTTTGTAGTAGCAAGAAATAAAGTACAAAAATGAAGTTTGCGTCTTTATGATATATAGCAGTTAGCAGTAGAAACCGGGGCTGACAACACTTAGAAGACAGTTTGTGGCTAAAAACAACATTAAACATTAAATACAAGGAAAAATCAGCTGCATTTATTTCCTCAAGCTCTCTCTGTAGCTTTTCTAGATTCGTTTTTAACTGACAACATTTTTCTACAGGCAAAGAAAAACAGCCAAAATCTCATTTCTTGTAAGAAGAATCAAAACTTCCTGGAGCAACAATAAAAAAAACAGACATTACATTTGCTGCTCTGCTGGATGCTCACCTGTCTGAGGTACTTGGTTTCTCATCTTGGATACAAGTTCATCAGAGTGAGGCGTCGGGCTTTGAGCTGAGGAAATCCTCTATTTTATGAAGATGTTCATGAGGAAGACGACTCTAGTGCTTATCTTCATCAACGTTGCCAGGATTCGCATTTGAAGGCTTTAAAACACTGGCAGTGCATTTGTAGTGATCTGTGCAGGCCCCGTCCAGCCAGTGGGTCTGGAGTTTGATATGTGGGACAGAAGCTTTAACTCGGTACCTGACTTAAAACTAAACTGTAAGCTATGTTCAAACTGAATGCGATTTTAGTTTAGTTTCAAATTTAAGATGATGTACAGGCACAAAATTTCCAGATTTCAAATATCTGATTTTGTTTCATTTCATTTATTCCTTTCTAGAGCACATTCAGCCAAGGAGGCCCAAAGTGCAAAGAAAGCAGAATACATTATATAGTCATAAAACGCATTAAAGACATAAAAACTAATTTAAAACAGAGATTAAAACCAGCGTAATATAAAGGCAGCCAGGCAGATACTACAGCACGGTAATGGAGGAATAGTTTGGCTTTAAAACACAGAGTTTAGGAGCCAGTACAGCAAACGCACCGTCCTCCCCCCCAGACACGGCGGCAGCATCAAGTTTATGAACACACTTCGACTTGGTACTTGACTTAAAATGTAATCACTACGTTTAAACTGAAATGACCAACGAATTGGATGCATGATTGACGAATCGCATTGGAGAGATTTTAAAAAAATAGAACTTTTTTCTTATTTTTGTTCTTGTTAACTCATTTCTAAAGCAGCGCTAATGCAGTAAGCACTTCTGATCAATCTCTACCAGATTGTTTCACAGAGCTAAAGTCATATTTCATCCATTTCTCCTTATGACTCTTATCTGGGACCTAAAACCACAGAAATAACCAGAGGAGCTCTTTATGTGTAAGGCTTTCTGTCCTCCCTAGTAATGTATTGACTTTTTAGCAGAAAAAAAAATGGTTAAACTAATACATTTGTATTTTGTTATACAGAGATCTGTTGGCTGTCAAATAACCAACATTTTAGTCTTTACCTTTGCATTGTTTTTCATGTGTGTTTTTGTCTCTTTCCCAAGATATCTTTGACTTTCAATAGATTTTTTTTAAGTATTTCGACATTTTCTCCCCAAAGAGATGTTTGTTTGTGTTGGTTTATAACGTGATATTGTTGTTACTTATTGTCTTATTGCATCTGCCTCTTTTGTTTGCGCAGGACTTGTGGTCAAATCCGCGTGTAAGTCCATTATGCTGTGAAATGTAGCCGCTGTCATTCATTCCACTCACTTTCATCGCTCCAGATGGCAGCTTGGAGACAAAGATAAAAAGGTAGAAGTTATCCAACTGATGAATTGGATGTCAGCTGATAATATTTAGGGTGGTGTTTGAATAATTCCTCTTGATATATAAAAAAAAAAACAAAAAGCGAAACAGTTTTCCTGAGGCAGCACAGTTGGCAGAGGATTTAAAGACCTGCTAAAATAAAAATAGGTGTTTTAACATGCTTTTGTGGCATTTTTTTTTCTAATAGAGGAGGACACAAAAAAATAAAATTACCAAGAAATTGCATTTCTGAGTGTCTCTTTATTTTAATCGTTGGGATTCAGCTGCAAAAAATAAAGTATCAAAAATGTCGTATTTGTAACATGGAAAGTATGCTGGCTGGGCCACGCTCTCCCAGCGCCGCTCCATTTTACACTTTTAAAACAACTATATCCATAAATGATAATTAACGCAAGAATTTGATAGCTCTGGTTTAAGTGACTCAGACATTCAAACAGCAGAGGCAGAAAGGAGGCAGAACTGTCGGGGAAAACTGCCGGCACCAGAGCTGTTTCTGATCAATTTTATTGAATTTTTGTAATAATAAATTACAATGGTTTCAAATCTTAAAACAACAAAAGTACAAAAATAAATGATTTGTAGGAAGAAATTTAAATCCACTCCAACTATAGTTTTTTTTTTACTTTTTTTTGTAAAGTCATACCCAGCTGTCTTTTATTTATGAATATGCAGTTTTTAGATGAAATCTAAAAAACAGTGAAGTATTTTTAAAACATTATTTCAGCCGGAGTTCATTAGAAATTCGCCTGACTTGACGGAAGTTAGCTCTTTATTTCCCAGAATTGCTTTGTTTACACTCTCTTCTGTTAGCAAATAGCACCTCACAACCCCAGGCTAGCATTAGCATAGCAAAAACAATGGAGATCAATATCGGAGCGATGCAGCCGTACAGTTTTAAGCCAAATGGCAGCTCAGATTGTGAAAACAACGATGTTATTGGATCTGTTTGTCTGCAAGTAGATGCATCCGAGTGTAGTGGAGAAAGGAGCCTTTGGCCCACCCATGGTTTGTGTGAGCGTTTTTAAATTGGGAGTTTTTATCTGCTCTTCGTCTAACATTATTTTATAAAATAAATACTCAGAAATACAGATTTAATTGTAAAATATTTTTTATGTCATTTATCATGAGAAAAATGCTACAAGAGCATGTATTGAAGTGGGTCTTAAAAGGGTAAACAAACCTTAAATCAACGTTTTTTGGCTGTTGACCTCAATAAATGGGCCTTTAAAAGTGATGATTGTTGGTCCTTGTCAAATTTTTGTCAATTTAAATTAAACTTCCTATAGTTATAGTCTAAAACTGTTGATGTGCTGCCCCCTACTGGTTGAAATGAGGTATAACAGTTGAATTTTGTGATTGGTCAACTGGTGTAAGTCCCACGTCATTTTAGAAGTTTCACGTCATCATGCCCTACATCTCCAGTATAAAGCCCCGCCCATGTTTGATTCTGTAACGGCCGGTCATTATCGTGTTAGCTTTAGCATGGCTCGTAGCTGGATTGCCTTCGGTTATCAAAAATCTACTGGCTTGCACAACTTTCCAGTGGACTTGGAAGTTAGGAAACAATGTTTAGGTGTAATTGGCATTGAATCAAGTGAACTCTGTCCTGATGATGGATTTGCAATGAACGTTTCACTCGGGATTGTTTGCGTAAGCATTAGCCTTTATTAGCTATGATGCTAGCGGCATTTTACCACTGAGACATGAGCCCTCTTCAGTCTGGACCATGAGTGTCTGCCTTGGGAGAAGGTGGACGAAAAATGTCCTCAACCTCCACAGGAAGTTCTGTGGAGATACTAGCATCACTTTGCAAAGTGACTTCGCTAGCTCAAGCTAATCTCACTGTCAATCACAGATCCAAACCACACCTCCCTCCCCTTTTTTTGTTTTTTTTAAATCTGGGCTGAGAGTGGAGTCAGCCTCCAACTGTCATGTTGTGTTAACCTTTAACTGTTGTAATGTTGGTCACAAAGGGGAAGTGACGTAATATCCGCATGCGTGGACTAATAGAGTAGCCATTACAGATCGGGCAGCGACAGTGGCTATAAGCTAGCGGGAGAGATTGTAAACAGAGAGCCAATGGTCCCGCCTCAGATTAAAAATTTAAAAAACTATTCCTGCTCCACAAAAACTATGTTTTACTAAACAACAGTGTTTTTTTTTCTATTTGTAGCTAAAAACGACTAATCCAGATTGAGAAAATAACGCTTTTAAATGATGATCGGAGTGGCTCTTCAAAGTTACTTTAGCAGGTAAGTTTGCAGCAGATTCAGGCGATTGGAATTAAAAAGTGTACACGACCTGGTCAAGCTAACAATCTTTACAGCTTCCGCTTTAAAAAACTGAAGCTGTGTCATGTGTTTGTGAAGAAACCGGTTTACAGCTTCAGCTTTAATAGGTCCTCTCAGCAGGAAAAAGGTTAATTATCACATCCTGCTGCAGACAGATAGGACACCTCCTCCTGTCAGGCACACATACATCTCACTCTGAGGCACACAAACACAGACCGCCAGATAAACATTCAAGTGCTACAGACCTAATCTAGCGTCTGCTTGTCCTCATTTCCTTCATCAAACTACCCAGATCTTTGTTCTTTTTCTTCTCTTTTCCTCCCACCAAAAAAAAAAAGAATTCTCAACGTGAGAGGAATGAGGATTCTTCCCGATGAAGAAACGCAGACAGTCCTCTCAGATCAAGTTGACCTTGATAAAAAATTTGCAAAGTGTTTGCCTGATAACTATAAAACATCGGAAATGAAATTGCAGACGGCTGAAAGGAAATGATTGAGGAAAAATCGTGGCTTCTGTTTTCATCAAAGAAGAGGAAGAACATTTGTATTAAATGAGCATATTTTTTATATTTTTATAAAACTTTAAAATGCCTTATTGACGCAAAACTCTGTCGTTTTTGCATTAAACACACCTTTTTTTTTTCAATCTATTTATTTTCCTTTCGGTGTTGTCCCCGCCCCCTCGCTCTCGGGTTCCTCATTTCATTGCCAGTCTAAACAGCGTCAGCAGCAGGTGCCGAGTCTTGGAGGGGATGAGAAAATAGGGTGAGAAAAAAGGGGGAGGGAGGGGAGAGGGAAAGAGCCAGGGGGGGAAATAAAGAAGAACAGAAGGAGATTAATAGATCAAGTGGAGTGGCGTATGACGAAAGTTTAGCAAAGTATTGAGAAGAAAGGAAATTAAAGGGGTGGCTCAGGTTAAGGTGGGATTGGAGCCAAGAAAAGACAAGAGGGGTTTGAAGAAGACGACAAAAATAAATAAATAAAGGAAGAGGGTTATTTTCATACAGGGTGGAAATCAGATGCATCTACTAATTATTATTTCAATTATTTAAATATAATCCTTTATTTAAAGACTGAAATGTATTAAAACTGACCTATTCATTTAATATTTAGCAATTAACGTACATTAAAAGTTATATAAATCATAGGATAATCCACCATGAACCACACTCTACATATTTAATAGTGGATTTCACACATCAGTTCTGTTGGGTTGAACAGATCAAATTTGAGTGTCGGTCTTTGGACAGATATTTACACCTCCTATCCTTATTTTGAAAAGATTTTTGAATTTACTGGGCTGCACTGTGGAATAGTGGTTAGCACTCTTCAGAGTGAGAAGGCCTTTTTGTTTGATGGTTTGAATCCCATCTGGGACCGTTCTCTGTGGAGATCCCCTGATCGCCTTGTGCATGCGCGGGTTTGGTCCAGGACTTGTTGTTTTCTCCCACATCCCAAAATCATGCTTCATAGGTTAATTGATTCTGGTGACCTCAGTGCCTTTTCCCAACAGTGGCTGGGATAGGCTCCAGCAACCTCACGATCCCAAAAGGGATTCTGTGGGTTACGGAAATGGATAGATGTGATTAATATGTTTGTACCATGTACTAGCCAGTAGATGGTGGTATTTAATCTTTTTATAGTACTTAATAATACTATATGATTACAAGTACATATTTTCCAAAACTACTTAAGCCCTAAAGGTGTTACATTAGGTTCACACTGGCTGAGTAGAGTCGCTGTGTTTTATTGTGAAAATTTGATTATATTTTAAAAATAAACCACATTTTTTCATGCGTCTTGATGCAACTTCCTGCCAGAATTGACACTGCCTGCCTGCAGCTTGCACACAATATAGACCAAACGCCAAAAAAATCCGCGGCACTCCACGCCTGGTATGAACTACTACACCATAGGTTAACAAGGGCGCCCAATGGAAGTGGCCTCCATTCCGAGCTTCCACTTTCAATGTGAACGAGGCATTAAGCGGTTACTGGAGCCTATCCCAGCCACTTTTAGGTTGGGTACACCCTGATGGTTTCCAATCTATCACAGGGCCACACAGATACAAACACACATACCTAAAGGACACTGAAGAGTCACCAATTTATCTACAATGCATGCAATATACTAACTCCATACAGAAAACACCTAGCCAGGATTTGAACCTGGGCCCTCTTGCTAGGTGAGAGTGCTAACCACTACACACCTGTGCAGCCCAGATAAAACACATAGAATGCACATTATTTTAGTTTGCATTGTAGTACTTTCTGTGTACCTCAACATACTTTACATACAATAAATATGAAATTAAGCACACTAATCATCTTAGCTAGACTTTTGGAGTCAAACCAACGGATTCTCACTCCCAACTCATCATATATGGACATATGGTTTGAGGCCCCTCCATGATACTTTTTGGGTGTCCCCAACTTGTCATTTTTTTACATGCTGGCTGCTCCCATTACATCAAGGGTCCCCAACCTCTGGGCCGCCAACCACTAATGGCATAAATCCATATATGACGAGTTGGGAGTGAGAATCTGTAGATCAAACATATTTAGGTCATTTAAAGACTTCTTAATGTGAATACATCTTTATGGTATGTCTGTATGGTTAAAAAAAAGTGCATGTCAAATAGAACACTAGATCCTATTGGTCTTTTATTATAATAATGCAATGTTTTGGCTAAAATCATAAAACCTGTGTTGTGTTCTAGAACATACTTTTAGCAAAGAATTAGAACTTTGCCTCTGAGTTGTGGGAGGGACTGTTGGCGCGGACTAAGCCCAACTCCTTCTTGTCATCCATCTGTTAACAGGCTCTCCCACTAGCTTACAGCCCTTCAAGACTTAACGTTACCATCTATCATGAGAAAAAGACCACAAGAACATTTTAAAAACACCAAAAACACGATTTACAATTTAAACAGATTCCAACCTTTATATTCAAAACTTCATAATAATTTAAAATTTTTTAGGAATTTGATAGTAAAGTCAGGACAAACATCCCTTTTTTAAAGTCAGAATTAATCCAGTCTTGTCCTTTAAAGCGTAAGTTAATTTACTTTCTATTAATGCAAAGTTTCCACTTTGACATTTCCTCCTCAGAATGAGGACTGACTCTTTTAGGCTGGACGGCCCCAAGAGTCCAAACCAAACCAAAGAGGATTTCTGTGTCTGCCTAAATAATCTTTTAACTAAATGAATGCATTTCCACTGCACTGTTAAGAATTTAGGGCATCTGTGTCTCTTAAACAAGGAAGTCGAGGGGGAAAAAATGGGTCACTTTGCAGTGGGACTCAGACTCTTCATTAGGGCGCACATAGCAATCGTCTCGTGGCCATTCTAATTCTGCCCATCATTCCCAGTCAGCACTCGTTGGATTCCAATATGTGGCTAACATTTGCGACCTCATGAAAAGTAAGAAATAACCAGGTGTCAGGTCATGCTGGTCTCTCCCACCTCCACAATGGTGACATTCTGCCACCTTCCTCTATTTATTCAGCCTATATTAAAGCTCCATCTCATTTTCTTTTGAAAGGAAAAATGTCAGCTATGCAAACTTCAAAAGTTTACAAGTTCCCGGTGTGGAGCAATGAGAAGCGTTTATCATAGCAGGAAGAGAATCCGGGAGTTGGAACATAAACTGTTTTTATGTCTAAAATGTACTGTGCAATTTAACTTTGGATAGACCAGGGGTCGGCAACCTTTAACAGTAAAAGAGCCATTTGGGTCTTTTTTCTGCTGATCAAAACCTAGAAAGAGCCGCATTGTCTTCAGCCTTTAAGAAATTTGGATTTGCATTAATTACCTTCTTTTTTAAATAATAAATATGAATTAATGCCAATTTTTTGGCACACACAAAAGCAAAAATATAAAAGTTATTATTATAAATATTATTATTATTATTATTTTATGTTTGAGAGATCTGTCCCAAACAGGATCGGGACAGATAGTAACCAATATTGTGCAGCATAAGATAGTATGTGCTTTTAACCAGTTTTATTTAGTCTGTTTTGTCTTTAGCTATTTTTTCATATTTTATGACTAACTTCTGCATCTTTAAAATTACTTGTGTGAAGCCCAATGAGGAAAATTTTCTTTGTGATTTTGGGCTATATAAATAAAATTGAATTGAATTGAATTGAACTCATAAAAGATCAAACTTTTACCCAAGTTTTGCTTTGCATATAAAATCTTTGCATCTTCAGGTCAAAAGGGATGTAAAATAGTTTATCATCTATGTGTACCTCAGCCATCAATTTATAAATTTAACTAATCCAAATTACAAATACACGAGTCGTGCTGGAATCACTGTTTATATGTAGTTAATTTGTGATTCGTGCATCAATTACGCAGTTTTAACGTGATATGTGTGACATACAGTGTTCCCCCTCATATTCGCAAATTTTTTTTCCGTCCTGTAACTCTTCCAGTTCGTCACAAAAACTCAGACATCAACTGAAGACGTTTGAATTAAACTTTTCTGTTCGATAAATATCGTGTGGTTCTGAGGTGAGAGAAAGAGCACGCTGACCCGTCAGCTACCCCTCTTCCTCACTCCATGCCCCTGCATGGAGAAATGGTATCAGCTGACTTGGAAGCCGCTAAAATAAATCCTGATATGCTGAAGATGATATTTGTGAGTATTGATTGGTAACAAACATTCTTTGGCTGCAGGGGGTGAGATGGGGACCGGCAGGTTCTCAGTAGTTGCATATTTGGCTTATTCATGGATGTCTCCAGTCCCTAACCTTTGTGAATAAGGACGTGTTACTTCATACAAAATGTAAAAGTTATAGATTGATATACAGTAGATGCTTAAAAGTCTGTTAGACATACAAGGACATACATGGAAAGTCATCGAAAGCCACAAATTTGCATATACATCTTGCAGAAATAATGCACAATTGTGTAAGATGTGCATAACTATTGAATACTACGTATAATACGCATTAACTGCATAATTTTCAACTGGCCAAAATTTTTGAACAGCTCAAAACCAAATCCACATACAAACCCGTCGGCCAAAATATTAGTCTGCTCCTAAATCTTCATTCTAAATGATCATTTATTGTCTTTAAGGGGCGTGTCACTCCACCACTACATACATTTTGTGCATTTTCCACCTAGGAAATGTCAGTCTTTCGTCATACATGCATGATGTATTCCAACACATTCTCATCCCAAGTCGTCACATATTGGCGTTTGGTTAATGCTCCTTCCATGTCACTTTTTGACCATTTGGGTGTCCCCAACTCATTCGGGACGTGGTGCCAGATGCACACTCAATACCGGCAACCCAGTACCAGTACCCTAATCTTAAGCCGGTACTGGTTTGAGTTCAGTACTGCGTCCAGTTCGTTCTCGGTACCGCATCAGATACCAGTTCAGGTCTGATACCGCATTTGGTCCGGTGTCAGGTTTGGGTACCGGTGCGCTACATGTCGCGGTACTAGACCGGTTCTGGTTCAAGGCCTGGAGGTTGGGGACCCGCGATTTAATGGGAACAGCTAGTACGTCTAAAAACGACGACTATGGGACACTCAAGGCGTCAAAAAGTGATGCTTGGGGTCCTTAACCAAATGTCAATATGTGACGACTTGGGAGTGAGAATGTGTTGGAATTACGAATCAAGAATATCAAGACTGAAATTTCCTAGGTGGAAAATGCGCAAAACGTACCTAGCGGCGGTGTGACACGGCCTTTAAAGGCAATAAATGATCATTTAGAATGAAGATGTAGTAGTAGGCTAAGATTTGTCTCTACAGTTCTCCTTTAGTCTACTTCTACTTTTCATCTCTTCACTCTGTAACTCCATTCACATTTCTTACTTACCTCTTCCTATTGTAGACTCTTTCTTTGACTTGTTTCGCTTCCTCAGATCGTCGCTCCGCTGGCCTCCAGCACTGTGGAGTTCAATACGTCTTTGAAAGTGGGACATCACAGCGCAATTTGTTGCTCCTACAAAGCGATAATTCAGAACTGTCACCATTTATCCGCGACTACTTTAGACCCGCCTCGAGCCGACAATTGCATCTCCTGCTCAGGAGGACAGCCGTCACGGTTTTCGCGGTTCAGCACGGCACTTCTGTCACAGTGGAAGTCGTGTCATTTTACTTCCATTAAACATTATTTTCCTAATGAGAATTGTTTGCAGTCACAGTGTGTGATAGTGTCATCATTCCTGTCAGTAAATTAGAAAATTATTTTGTTCCTTTTTAGCACGCTGTTTTTTTAAATCAAGTACTTCAAATTTGTGACATTTATGCAACTTTTTAGTTTTTTCTCTGAACACCACATTGATTCATCGGAGTTCATTGTAACAATACATATTTTTTGGGGCCATTCACATCATAAAAAAATAAAATAATTGGACTTCTCACACAGGAGGGAAGCTTAAGATAGCATCTCTCCTGTGTGAAGTCTGTTTTTTTTTTAGTGTTTCTCCTGCAAGTTATCCAACTCAGATGTGTGAAAATGGACCAATTCTGCAGCTACAACAGATGAAACATGGTTTTGCACTTAAACTTGCATTAATACATATTTCAGGGGGCTGCACAACAAGCTTTATCTGCAACCTTGACATTGTCCGTCAAACCTCCCCTGTTATTCTGGTCGCATTTAAATCTTTATGAATCAATTAATGGAATCATTCTTTTTAAAATGATAAATAAATACATCCAGGATCGAGCCAATTTAAATGATCAAAGAAGGAAATCTACTTCTGTTGGAATTTTGTGAAACAAGGAGAAAAAAAGTGTTTTATTTGAGGATCCATACTGCTTTTGACTTTGCAAGAACAGATCAACACTTGCACAGTACACCTCCTGTTGTGTGATGTGCTTGCAGTCCATTCACTCATTTTCCCAAACCCACTTTGTTCTATGCAGAGTGATGTGGATAAACTGGAGCCTTTCTCAGCAGGAAACCCACCATTTTAACAATAGTGTCCCATTTCTTTGTGTTATAATCGATGTTCTCCGAGGCTTGTGCAGCTGGTCATTGTTGGGTTGTTCTTTTATTGTATCTGTTATGTCACAGAAAAGAGTCGATGATTAACAAAATCAAAGATAATCTCATTTTAGTTTGTTTTTTTTAACTGTAGAGAGGATTAGGATGATTATATTGCTGCTCTTTTCCACCTGCTGTTGTCAATACACTGACATTTTGGAGCAGGTCTAATTAGTCTGGAGTCCATTAAAGTTGGGTCGGGCGGGCTTTGCTTGAGTGAATGAGGCCTTGTCATGGATTCCTACTGAAAATGAGATGCAGGAGCGGCAAACTGAAACCCTGCAAGTCCTATTTTAGTATCAACTGTGGCTCATGTTTAGCTATTTTAGCAAGTTTTTGTTTTATTTGCAATACAGTATATCATAAAGCAATACGACACATCACTGAGTTTGAAAACTCAGCGTCACTCCACGTCTGTTAAAAAAAATCTTTTTGCAAATATTTAACGACGGTTAATAATTTATACGCCATGCCACATTGTGTTGTTTATTCGTTCGCTTTGAAGCGCCCAAATTTTATCTGGGGCATCTCTGTGTGGAGTTGTTCCGTCCCCCCCATGTGACCGTGTGGGTTTCCCCCTCCCACGATCCAAAAGCGTTCGGTTTGCTCTAAACTGTCAGAGGAGTGAGCGTGTGGAACCTTTTCTGTCGTATTCGTCTCTGTGCGGCCATGTGATGGATGACGATGTGTGACCTGCCCCCCGCTGGATGACAGCTGGCATGGACTCGAGCCCCCCACCCCCGTGACCCTGATCAGGGGGACGTGGGTTCAGAAATTAGATGGATTGTTTGGTGTCAGAGGGAGAAAATACAAGACAAATATTTAAAATAGTAGTTGATGAGCACTAGAAAGCGTTGGGTTGCATCACTTCCTCTGTGCTGAGTTGGCCAAATTACTGGACGGACAGGCATCTTTCTGGGCTGGAGCCAGCTCCTGGAGAGTGAACACTAGTGGGTCAACTGGCTTGAAGAAACTGGCCTGTAGTGACAAATTCTGCAGCACACAGGTGTTTTGAATCCCGCTGCCAACTTTGATGAATTTGACTTGGATGTTCTCCCATAAAACGACAATACAGCAGGTGAGAAAAATGGAAAGGCAACTCTCTGTCATCGGTGACTGCAGCAGATCCAGAAGCAGCATTGACTCCTAATTGGCAGAGCGCATCTGTGTGGATCCAAGACTTTTGAAAATTTGGAAAAAAACCAAAGCCTCTCACGTGTTTGTAAAAAACCTTTAACTAAACCTTATGAAGCTTAGACGAGGTTTAAAGGCATCAGAAAGGAATCTGACTGGTCTGTAGCTCATGGGGTTGGATGTAGGAGTTTGCTGTAGCTCATGGGGTTGGATGTAGGAGTTTGTGTTAGAATAATTAAGCCAATACCTGGACCTTTCACAGATGCTCAGTAATAAGCATTCATTCATTCTTTCCAACTCTGTCATCGCATCTAAATAGATACATTTCAACTAATAAGTTCAGCTTCATCTACAAAACAGGTTTTATAGCATCACACTTGAGGAAGTATCACACAACCCTGATTGTAAAAGTAAGTCATGTCCGACAGAAGAGGCACTTTTCTGAAATCTACGCCAATCCAACGCCAATTGAACTAAGAAATACTCAGAAATGCAGTTTTAATTGGAAATTATTTGATATAGCTTCTCAACTATGAAAAAAATGCTACAAGAATATGTTAAAAAAACACACAAAAAAGCTATTTTCATTGGAGTGGGTCTTTAGGAACCTGCTGAAGCCGACCCTGCTGCTGTTGGGTAAAAGTGGGGTACACCCTGAACCGGTCTGTTGCAGGGCCACAAACTCATATTCACACCGTGGGACACTTTATTGTAACCAATTAAGCTTGTTTTGGGGGAGATCATGTGAACTCCATGCAGAGAAGTCCCATCCAGGATTTGTAGTAGGGTTTTCTCTCTGTGAGGCGAAAGTGCTAACCACTATTCCACCATGAAGCTCCAAAATGCTACAGAAACTCATTAGTTCCACCAATTATGTCAATTACTTAAAGGAAAGTGTTGGTAAAACCACTCTTTTTTTGTTTGTTTGTTTGTTTATTTTTGACCTTTTGACAAAAATGAATTGACCCTTTAACACCGGAGCTCCAGTGTTTACGTTCTTTGATTTACTGTAATTTTTTAATTGTTACCACGATCAACATAATTCCTGTAGATTCTGAAGGAGAAAAGCAGCATGAGCCACTTTTCGGTTGAAAAGTATAAGTATGTTAAAAATGTTGTGTTTGTGAAAGGGTTAATAATTGAAGCTCCTTCAATTTGACCTTTTTTTTTCTTGATTTGAAATTGTGTTTCTTATTAAAGCGTAGCGTGAAATGAGGGAACGTTTTAGTTCGAACTTCTACAAGTTTCAGCCGAGGTTTGCTTTGTGAAACCAGGACACGAATGCACAGCGGAGCGCTGTAATCCACCTCACTCCAAATGCCAGATGTGGCTGTACTTATTGTACTTTCAGGCCCTAAGAACAGTTTCTTCACGTAGTCTGGGATTAAAATGAGGCACCAGCTTATACCTTTCAGTCTGTTCCACTTTCCAAAATCGCTGCAGTTGGATACTTTTTTTTTCTAAAAACATCCGAGGCCAGAAGGTCACTTTTGACTTTATGTCGGGATTTTTCTAAATGTGCCTCACACTGGCTGTCAGGATTGATTCCCACACGGATGTTTTGCTGTACTGGCCATGTGCAGGCCAATCAAAATCTTGGGTTGTTTATGCAGAACTGTGTCATGTTGTTCTGAATCTCGATTGCCAACTTGGCCAGCAGTACCTTCCTGAACATTCTGGGCAAATGTCGACGAGCGCCGCACGCGTACCTCAAGACTGTAAACACAATTTGTTTGCTGTGCAAATAAAAAAGATGTTAGCGAGCCGATTATTCTGATATTGAGCAACATCTCGAGATGAGATGAAGGTTGTTGGCCGGCGTGTCTGGGTGGCCCTACTGTGCTACTACATTTTAAGCAGACTTAAAGGATCAACATCTGATGCCCACTCTGCTGCCCTGCTTACCCACTTGCCTTGATGTTGAGTTCAGTTGACAGAAGCCGTTCACACATGCTGAGTGAAGCCAATCCAAAAGTAAGCCAAGTTCCTTTGAGCTGCCCTGTTTAGGGTTGAACATCAAAAAATTATCTGGGCCATCGCTGTGCAAATCGCTGCAGAAATTGTTGTATTTTTTTTTTTCTGAGAAGAGAGTTCATGTGAATTTGCTTCGGTGACCTAAATAATCTGCTGCTTTGGCCTGAATCGTATCCAGCACCAGCCGATGTGAAAGAGGCGTCCAGACGCAGCACCTGGAGACACGGCTCCTTCTAATTATGAGCAATATTTGGGGCCCCGAATTGTCACTTCAGCCATTAAGATTAAAGGCCTTCAAAGGCTGCTCTGAAGGCGTCCTGTGGGAGTCCTCGTTGAGACTCTGAGCTCCCCCCCCAAAAAAAAGAAAAAAAAAAGTTTCCAGGCTGATATTCAGCACCACTTTATCACACAAAAATCATGAAGCAATGTGCAGTGGTGTTGCGGGTAAATGAAACAACACACGCTTTCCGAATGATCTAGTTTCAAACCCCCTCTCCGGCACAAAGCTGCCGAGGCTTTAATTACTGCTGCTGGGCCAGCACAGGTGAACTCACTAACAAGGTTTTTTTTGTTTTTTTGTTTTTTGTCAACCGCCGAGCTCTGAAATCTAACAGGAAAATGACATTAAGAAACGGGCCAGACCTTTGCTCCTCGACCTCCTATCCGGTCAGTCCAAGAGGTCATTCGAGTAAAACATGAATGGGAAAAAAAAGCATTTTACCACCAGTGTGGTACGGTTGTAAAAAAGAACTAAGAAAGATGATGCAACCGAAAGAGAAGAAAGCGAGGGAGGGATGTGTCATCAACTGAAAATAAAGTGTGAAGCAGTTCTCACACGCGGCACATAACCATTTGCCACAGCAGATATGATATAAGCAAGCCGGGGCTGTGATGAAATGTAACACAAGCAGATTCTTCAAAACGGGCTTCCGATGGCATTACGTAAGGCGTCGGTGACCTCAAAATCCAGCGGCGTTTATGGGTCAGGAGGCGCCACAAGCCCCGCTTTCCTTTTTTTTTTT
>NC_050512.1:21762517-21795467 GCF_002922805.2 Oryzias melastigma
TTATTTTTGGAATGAAATCATCCGAGGTTTGAGCATCACCGGATCCTGGGTTTAATGTATGCTGCCATCATCGCTTGTTAAAGTCGGTCAGCAGCATGAGCTCCAGGCGCGGTGTGACAGCACAGACTGGTGGCGGCTCGCCGTCATGGCAGCCTTCAGCCAGATTTAGTGATGTCATCCTCACGTTTAGCTGTAAAAAATAGCTCCTCAGGATCGTTGATCCTAAAATGTTGTCTGAAACAATTAAAGGACAAGAAACAAAAACAAAATAATTTTTTGGCAAAATCACAAAACACTTGAAGTATGCATACATTTCACACGCCTCTTTGCTCGCATGTCCTTATGCAACCCCCCTTTTGATCTGTCAGAGTGCGTACTTCTCATGGACGCATGCTTTTCCCACCCGGGTCTTACAGGCCCTCTTTCCCTCACAGCTCTTAAGATCTCTAAGCTGCTGGCGTGGAAACCTTAAAAGCCTTAAAAGCTCCCACTGCAGGAGTTGAGCCAGGGAGGTCCATTTGACCCGGACTGCTTTCGGAACAACTCGTCCGCACTAGCTCAGAATCAAGAGTTCGCTTTTGAAGCCTTGATCTGAATGCTATGACTTAAACATCGGCTCTCTGGTCTCGTTCTCACACACACACACACAGGTGGTGTAATGAAATTTGAAAGGCAGAAAGAACTTAGTAGAAGGTCAGAGTTGGATTTTAGGTCTGAAAAACGGATGCTTTGCTTCTAATCCTTCTTCAACTTCCTTCTCTTCCTCTCTTGTAGGAGAATTCTGGGGAGATTTCTTTCCTCTTTCGTTCCTCAAGGATGAAGGCTTACGTCGGACCTGTGCACTAAAACAGGTGAGGACCTTTCATCACCACACTGACGGGAAAACCAAAACTTCCTTTAGACTGCATTCACAGAGCAACACACCTTTAAGTGGCCACTTCTAATGAGAAGTCTATGTTAACGTGCATAAATACATGTTCATAAACCGTTCACACAAGTTTCTACAACTGTTTTAGGCTCTGCCATTGAACACACGTTGAAACAGTTAAACTTTGACCAATCAAGGACTCAGATTTGGTTGTGACATTTTATTCATGGAAGTGCCAACTGTTTGAAAATGGATCATGCTGGACAAATTAATCATTGCTGTTTGTGTCCAGTTTGTATACGTCATGTATCGGAATAGAGCTGTAAAAAAAAAAAAAAAAACTAGTGCAAGATTCACAAATTTGCACCACTTTGACGTTTCACACCAAGCCTCTTCCAACTGTAGATGTATGTATCTGGACAAATAGTAGATAGTAAATATATTAGTAACAGGTAGCGACAGTCCACTGTGAACAACGTACACTAAAAGCATGTTCAAGAATGCGTTTAGCTCGTTTTTGAACAGTTGTCCTATAACTGGTGTTAACATATCATCAAGCTAACACGTTCTTTAAGCAATGTTCAGACCAAAACTCGTTCAAGTGGCCACTTTTGATAAAAAGTCTATGTCAACACGCATAAACTCTTGTATTCACATGTAGCTATGCAAGTTTCTACGACTGTTTTTGGGCTACAAAAACACGATTTAAAAGCTAAATCAAGTCAAACTTTGACAAATCAGAAACTCTAATTTGGTATTGACATATTAGAGCTGGGTTGATAAAATTGATCTGAATCAATCTGAATCGATCTAAGATTAATAGATCAATAATCGATCCACGAAAGTAGAAATCGATCTAACGCATAATGCTAAAGTCTGCTAGCTTGATGCTAACGTATAATGGGATTTCCTATAGGACGGCTAATGCTAACGCTCATTGACCTAAAAATACATTGCTGACTAAATGAACATTTTTATAAACTCACAGATATGTACTCTCCAAACTCTTTTAAGGAAATATATATTTTTTAAGTATCCATTTATGGTCTAAAGCAGTTTTTTGCGCATAGTTTCTTCTTCTTCTGGAATAAGGTGTAATGCTAAAGCGTAATTGCCACCTAGTGGCCAAACTGAGATGCCCTCCAGGAGACGCAGAACAATTGTTGGAGCTGCTCTGATTGAGAAACCATGTAGCACTGTATGGTATTTTACAATCTCATTATTTTACTAATACATTTTACAATATGTGAACTTTATCAGGTCAATTTGAAAATTTTCAAAACATATATAGATTATTAATGTATTTCTAAGCAAATGTGTCTAAATGTCTAAACCGTGTGAACTCAAAATTGAATTGAATAGAGTTGAGGGGGTCCAAAGAATAATAAAAAAAATCTGTGAATCTGGTGAATCAAATCAATTTTGGAAATTATTGTCGATACCCACCCCTATGACATATGACCTATGAGCTGTGAAAGGAACATTTGCACTGCTTTTACATTTTGCACAAAGCCTCTTTCAACTGTAGGTGGTTAACATGGGCTGGTAAACAGCAGAAAAAGAGCAACAAGAAGAAGTTCCTCTCTGCTTTTTCAGTGTGATACTGAACAAAGACCCTCGTTTAGCACGTATCATATTCCTGCTGTTTCTGTAGCTTCACTCAAAATCAGGTTGAGATTGATTAAAAGCAAAACCTACAAGAAAAAAAAAATAAAAGCAGGAGGTACCATTTTTTTCTCTCAAAAAGAGTTTATAAAACTCAGTGGGAAACCCAAGCAAGCAAAGACACTATTGATTGGCTGAAAGTTTAACCGAGCGCAGTTGTCCCCGTCCCCCCCACAGAAGCAGCAAACCTGCTGCCATCACAGCAAACACACCCGTAGGACAGACATATGAGGAGACAGACGGGTAGACAGGACAAGAGCGAGCAGCGATCCCCAGCTGTTCTTAAAACGCTGCCACCGATACATAATTGAAGACGCGGCTCTTGAACGCATCGCTGAGCCTTTCTCTCGGGTTAGCGTTGGAGTTTGCATAGCGTCACCGCTCTAAATATAAAACCTTCGCTCATCCTCTTTGAGGTTGCTAATAGATGCAGAGGTTGCACGCAGCTGTCTGCGCCCTGCCGCTTTTAGGGCCACTTTTCTTTCCAGTTGGTCTGACCATCCTGATGCCTGCAAAAACTCTTAGTCATCCAGGTCATGTCATCCTAGGATCTCTGTTCTTCACGCAAACTGGACTTTTTTCTAGAAGACTGCTCATCGGAGGAGCTTCAAACCCCTTAAATGAATCATGTTGAGCTTTTCAAAGAGTTGATAAGTGATGCTTTGGTTAGAATGTTAAAACTAATTTTTAAAACACCTAAATTCCTTTATGTTTCACCTGTTTTGAGATTTTTTTGTGTGTGTGAGTGGAGTACCTAATCTGACCTATAGGTGGCAGCAGAGCAACATACCCAACACTGATCTCTCTGAAGCAGAACTAATTTCTCCTTTTGATTTTACCAGCTTTTTCTTTGCACTCCTCACAGTTATTAGTCCCGTATCACTGCAGGTTAATAAATGACTCATTCTCTCTATTCCTCTAAAAAAATTTTTTTTTAAAGCCTCACATATGTCTTTTTTTTGTTGATGTGGGACCAATGCCATTCCTGTTTCTCTTTCAGCTCCAACTTTCCAGCTTCAAGAATGAACCATGTGCAAAGGTAGGATTTGGTTTTCCTCTCTAAAAAAAAAACCTTACAACCCTTTGTTTTTGTTTATGCATCTCCTTCTTGCCTGGCTGTGTGCATCTTTTTTTATGCGCACTGAAGATACACTTCACCGTGTCATTGGGAATTTGATGGTAATGACTCACTCAGCCGCGCACTGACTCTGCTTTGAGGAGATCTTGCGACGGCGGCGAAATGTTCCGCGGGTGCCCAGCTCACAGGGGGGTTGCACTTTATGTCATTTTGCACTGAAATTGCACGATCAGTGAGACTGTTGGGCAAACTGGTCTGAGCACTGAAGAAATTGCTGCCTTTGGGAGCAGTGATTGTAACACTTTAGGCTTGAAGCACCACTCAGAGTCAAAAAACAACTCTCAGCTGAAAGAAAGCCAGGGATTTCTGCACTCTGTTCTAAGAAACTGGGGACTGAAAACCCTGGAAGGGGATGGGGTAAGAGATTACCAATGTTCAAATCCCATAATATTAAAGTACATTTCAATGAAAAGCAACAAAACAGAGAAATATTAATTATACTTGATGCACCCCACTGAGCAAATGGCAACAGTGGAAAAGCGCTATGATTTGAAGAAACATTGAGCAGAACCAGGCTTTATAAAAAGGACAGAAAGGGGTGGAGCCAAGAGGGGCAGCAATAATGTTTTTGAGTCAATATTTTTATCATTATTAACAAAGATTAAGGATTCCAATTGCTTCAAAAAACAACAAAATCTGTGTTTCTAAATTAAATCAAGAACCCCTCAATTTATTTTTTATGTATTATGTATGGTGGCTCATCTGGGCTTCCACACTTCTGTTCCCGTCTTCTACCCCTCTCCTGTCCACCCACACAAAATGTTTTAGAATAGAGTCACAAAAAAAGCATTCTTATGTAGAAATCATATTGATATAGTTTTAGGTGTGTACTCATAAAACTACAAATACAAGGATATCACTGGTGAGATAGATAGGCAGGTTGATACCAAGAAGAAGAATACAAAGCAAATGAACTAACACAAAATCCCTGGAGCATCTGTTATAAGACAAAAGAAATATGTTGATGGTTGCAGCACTTAGGGACCAGGAAGCAGTTGAGCATAAAGACGCTGAGCATCTGTTATAAGAGGAAAGAATTCAATGATGAGAGAAGATGATGAAGACTAACTAAACACAGAATTACTGCAACATGAAGCAGAAAATGAGTTAGTGGGAAAACAAACGGCACATACGGGTGAAACCACTGGAATATTTGTTATAAGACAAAAATAGATTTGTTAACTACAACAACAGAAATTCATAATGGAGATCTCTAAAGCACTAATAGCTGTGAAGACAAAAGAAAGTTTTTCAAGTGGTGCATATCATCTATTCTATAGGTGCGTTTACATTGACGATAAAATTGTACAAATTGAATTTGCGATAATACATTTGTCGAATGGAAACTTGAAGTTGAGCCTGTCATACAGAATTGTTTGCTCCACACCTCAACCAAAATTCATCAAAATCTCTTCATCTGTAGCCACTCCCTTGTAGCTTGCTGCTCCACATCCTGAATAAGACGCCGGCGTCTCCTTTGATAGATGATGTGACAAAAATGTGAATGTATCTGCTGTACTTAAAGCATTGTTCACATTCATCACCATGTTTTTGAATGACTTATTCACTGGCAATTAAAACAGCTGGTCAGGATAACTAAACCTTTGAACTATTTTTTCTTTAAAAATACTTCTAGATGTTGAAGCGATTGGGCAGCTATAGTTGGTGCTCCTCTTTACAGACATCTACACAGATTTTGAGGACAGCATTGGAAGTAGTTTAAAGAGCACCTTCTTCTCCTGAGTTCTGCCGGGCTCTTAACAGAATGTTTCCTTTTAATGCCCTCTCATAAACCTTTTAGTGCCCTGCTTTTTGGTTGCACACCAATAATCCTTGAGAATCTATCATTTTTTCTGTATTCAAGATCTTTTCTATCCCAGTTATCTTTCTTCTAAATGAATATTTTTTGCTGACAAAGTAGGAATATATGAAAAGTGTAAATATACTATAAATATACTATATATACATGTATCACCCACGGTTTCTGCTTTTAAAAGCTTCTGTTTGTTCTGACAAGATTGATTTATAAAGTTTTGAAATGCACAAAAGTATGTGTCATAGGAAAGACAGATGGATAAAGTAAAATACAGAGTTGTATTCCCTGTTCGGGGTTTGCTGAAAACGCATCATTGCTGTTGCATAAGCAGCTCATATGGCATATGGTCGATCAGCACACATCCATGAATAACTGGGTGTGAAATGGAAGCGAATGCCTGTTCCTTAAAGACCACCTCACTGAGGAAACCCAACTCACTGCATTAAGTCTTTCCTTTGATTTGATTTAAACCTCCATCCCGAGCTGTCATGAGGTGGAGGTTTGCAGAGAAGAGGAGGAACTTCAGTACCACTGGAGAGACTAAAGCTGAATGATAAACTAAGAGAGGAAGAACGAAGAGAAGGAAGGGCAGGGCACAGAAAACAAGGCAGCGATAACTGCTGTGGGACAACATAGAGACTAAGTTAATTACAGCAATAACAGCATATACATTATGTATACATGATGGGGGATAAACAATGCAGAGTTTCTCAGCATCCTCGGACTCTGGGATCACATCTACAAGAATGGATGAATAATTAAACCCTAGAAACTTCCATTTAAACTTTTTTTTAAGTTAATGAAATGTTTTAGAGATAGCTGCAATGTATTGAGAAATGATCAATGCGCATATTTTGGTTTCTGAATCAGTCTGAGCAATCTTTGTTTTTTTGCTAAATGGAAATAAGGGGTGCTTTTGAGAAAATGTTTTATGTGCAACTTAAAGGACATATCAAGCTCAAAGCAATGTGGCTGCAAAGGAGAGATGAAAGTCAATGGAAACAGGGAGAAAATAAAAAAGAAACTATCTGATTTTGACTGGAGGACATAAAGAGTAAAACTGAAGGTTAATAGCAGTACTGAGACCGGCTATATGTGGTGCTGATGGAGACAGAATCATGTTGGTTAAGCTCAATCTTATGAAGTGTTTTAAGGCAGACAACAGAAAGAGAAATGTAAAAACCATAAAGATAAACTCCCTCTTGTGTTTTTATTTAATCTTTCTGCACCTTTTTTTATGCCTTTTTTTCCTTTCTTGTACCCTTGTATCCTATCTTAAACATCCTACCCTTAGTCTCTTCTCTGTCTTCCAAAAAGAAATGCATAGAAATACAGTCAAAATTAAGGTTAAACTCAAGTACGAGGGGAGTTTATACAAATATACTCTCGTGTCTAAAGCTACTAATTCCTGTCTGTCTTCCAAAAGGAAATTCTAAAGAAATTCAGTAAAAATAAAGGTTAAACTCAAGTACGAGGGGGGTTTATACAAATATAATCCTCTCGTGTCCAAAGTTACAAACCCCTGTCTGTCTTCCAAAAGGAAAGGCATAGAAATAGAATAAAAATAAAGATTAAATTCAAGTATGAGGGGGAGTTATACAAATATACTTCTCTTGTGTCCAAAGCTACAAATCCCTGTCTGTCTTTCTAAAGGAAATACACAGAAATACAATAAAAATAAAGGATAAACTTAAGTACCAGGGGAGTTTATACAAATATACTCCTCTTGTGTCGAAAGATACAAACCCCCCTATTTTAACATTAAAAGTTGTCCAACAATAGAGGCTTTCAGCTCTTATCTGTTTAGGGTGATGGACTGTTTTTAAAACATGAGGGGAAATTTATGTAATTATTGAAAAAAATGGAAGGGAGCTAAAGCTCGTGCCATTAAAAGTATATTTCTAGTATTCAAAGGAAAGGGGAAAAAACACATTTCAAATGTGATTTGTTATAAATTAGATTTTATTTAACTAGAAATCCACTGAACAAACCCAAAGCAAAAATTATTCTGTTTAGGTGTACTACAAGCTTATACTAAACGCAAGGCAATACACTTGAACTTTACGTTTTATATACTGTTCATTTATTGTAAACTCAAAATTCAAATTTCCAAAAGAATTCCAGAACAATTTAGTCTAAAGAATTCACTGCACATACATGGTCTATAGCAGGGGTGTCAAACATATGACCCACGGGCCGCATACGGCTCGCCAGATGTTAAAATGCGGTCCAGTCATGAAGAGAAAAAAATATAAGGATGTTGAGATAAAAAAGCAACTTTCTAGCCCATTCTTGTGGGAAGTTATGGTTCTTCATAGAAATGGCTGTAATGATCAATTTCGGAAAGAAAAATAAATAAGAGTATAATAAGAGATCAAGAAATAAACAGCATTTCTTTGCAAGCGTGTGCCACTTCTAGGTAATATGCAGTTAGGTTCCCTGGCAGCCTTGCTATTATTAAGTTACCATAAAAATTATCAGGTGTGGCACCACAATTACTAAAATGTTGTTGTCAAAAATAATAACAATGATGGCTCTAATAATAATGTTAATAAGTAATTAGGCTGCTAGGTTGGTTGAGGCATTTTTTCCAACATAGGAAAAAAACAAAGCTACAGATAACAAGTTGACCTTTTAGGTTATATTGGTATTATGTTACTGGTCCGGCCCACTTGAGTTCAGATGGGTTGATTGTGGCCCCTGAACCAGAATTATTTTGACCCCCCTGGTCTATAGCATACTTGCTATACTTATACTCAAGAATATTTAATAAAATAAACTCCAAGTGTAGTACTTTTTACTAAGGGAAGGACAAGGCATTGTTATATTTATGAAATGGTGCAGTAAACCTTGCCTTGAAAAAGCAAAAGCAGCAGAGATTGAACAATAGTATCAATTTTTGGTGGATAAAAGAATCCTCATCGACATTTTTTGTTTGTCTCTTCTTTCTTTAGAAATTGCAAACCTAGAAGTATCCTCCTCTCTTCAGCACACTGGAGACAACTGTCAAATTGGCAGTGTGTTGATTTATTTGTTCCAAATATATTGTGTCTCTGTCCTTGTTTTATGCAGTTCTGAGCCATTTCTTTTATTGCATCTTTTTTTTTTGTACCTTCGGGTGATGAAAAAAGCTCAGGATCTTAATAATTTACTCACACAAGTAGCAGAAACCGTTCAAATCTTTCTCCTGTATTGTGCTTGTAATAACTCTTAAATGCAGTGCTTGATATTTACCCTCATGTGTGGATTTTAAGTCTTATAAAGCCTTGCTCACACAAATTCCAAAAATATTCCCAACTTTTGTAGCCCTCTACTTAGAAATCTAGGATTCCTCCTGACAACATTTTGAAAAAATGTAAAATCTTCTGAACTTTTGAGCCCTTTTTTCTAGTAATTTAACACATTTTTGTATCTTTTGTATTAGATATTGAGATAAATGAGATAGGACATGTCTACAATTGAGCACATATTGAAAGCTGTAACAATTGTTTTTTTTATTTTGTTAAAAATTTCGTAAAAGTGGTTAACATGCACTTTGATGCAGAGTGCGTTTGGATGTCAAGAAGTTTTTTTGTTTTTTATTGGACTTGGTGTAGGTGTATGTAAATCTTTCATCCCAGCTCTTGTCCCTTTTTCTACCTGCTCCTGCCCACGCTTCCCAAGCATTTATTACCTGTACCTCTATGAATCAGCCGTTTATCACAGCGGAGGGGTTAGATTGCCGGCAGCGATGTTGTTAGGGGCGGTTTGTTTCCAGTAGGTCTTTCTGATGTGCTGACTTTAATGAGGACTGTATGTAGAAAAGATAGTTTGGTCCTGACTAATACCTGGTATGGTCAGGTAGTGTCGATGGGAGTAGAGATGATCTTAGTAGTGATTCAAGTAGTGAAGCAAAATTAGATTGGTTGATTGGAGAATGTGGGTCTTAACATTCTGGTAACTTTCAACATAATCCTTCCATTCCAACATTTCCTCATTCAGAGACCTTATTGCCCAAAGCAAGAAATTATTAGAAATAAAAATAAAGTTAGGAAGAAACCTTAGTGCTTTTGGTAGAGTTGCCTACATGTGAAAACATGTTTTTATCTCCTCACCACATAATTTTACCAATAGAAGACATATCTTTAACCTTGTTTTATGATTTAAACTTCTTCCAGTTTTTGCTATGGGCTATTTTTTCCCAGTACTTGTAATTCATCACACTTACCTTACTGACTCTTTGTTTCACATGCACTTCATGTCCATGCTCAGTCTTGCCTGAAAGCCGTTTTACACATTCAGTTACTAACTGGCAGTACATTTAACTCACAAGAACCGATAGTGTATTCCGTGGTCCACTTGGTCGTCAGGTGTGTCTCACTGGGTTCTTAGGGTCAAATATGGACCACAATTCTATTGGTTGTTCTCTCGTATTACTCTAGACGAATAACCTCTGACATTCTCATTGAATTTTACACAAAGAAAGTCAAGTTTGAAGTTCTGAAGCATTCACCTATTGGACAACCTGTATGTCAATCCAAAAAAAAAAAAAAAAACATTCCCCACGAAAAAATATTAATTTGATCTTCCATTACATACAAAAATGAGACTCCCGAGTTGCCCTGAAATAGAAATAAAATAATAAATATTTAAAAAATCTCATACTGTGCTCACTTCAAGTGTAAAGATGGACTTTTAATCAACGTCTCATCGGAAAGTCTGAGGTTTGGTTCCCACTCTACCTACCCATTTGTCTGTGTCAACCACTGAACGCCACATTGCTTCTGGTAGTCTGGCCAGTGTAGTGCATGGCAGCTCGTGTGTATGAATGGGACTGTGACTGAAAAGCATTTTGGGTTTTCATGAAGGTAGAAAAGCGCTTTATTAGTTTACCCCACTTCCTATTTACCCTCGTACAACCTGCCTCACGTGGTCTCTGGGACTTTGTAGTGTCAAAATGGGGAATGAAAAATCAGGGATTGGTTTATTCTTCCCAGAGTTACATCTATCCAATTTTTTAACGTGGGGTATACTCTGGACAGGTTGTCAGTTTGTTGCAGAGCCACACCAGACTTTAGCTTTTAAACCTAGATAATGCAAACGGAGTATCAAAGAAAACATAGGGCGGACCAAACAGTCTTGACACATGACCCAGAGCTACCACAAGACCAAATAGCCCCATAACTAACCTTTAATTAATTTTATGAATCAGATGCAACACAAAGATAAAACACAGAAACCTCTAAGATTATCTCTGAGTGGACTATTACATTTTTGTACGAAAGTTTGTCCCTATTTTCTGTACAGAAATGACATGTTCAGATTCTCTCCCTACAACTTGTATTTTAATATATACCAGTACTTAACTGGAATACTCGAATACTTACAAAAGTGAAGGAAATCTAAGAAAAAGCCTCCCTAAAATGTAAGAGCAGCTGGGAAATATAGGAAGACACAATTTTTCTAGAGAACTGTAAAACAATTTTTAAAATAGTGATTACATTTGTGACAAACAACCCATCAGAGCTCCGAATGAGTCTGCTCCCATGAGGGCTACCTTGGCTGAACCAATCTCATTTTATGTAACAAATTAAAACAACCCTTGGGCGATACTACCAATACACGACTATGATCATGGGTGTTTCTATTGTGTCTCTAGAGTGCTTAGTCTTGTGCGCTTGATAGTTATTGTGACAGGCACAATGTGCCGTACCATACAGAGCTGGCTTCACAAAGGGATTACACCTAGATGATTCCTCAATAGAGAATTTAGTCTCGGCTAGCCGAGCCTAATCGACGGCTGTGGGGAGCGGACCGCAGCACTGTGGAGCCGTGGCCAGATATGACAAGAACAGAGAGCAGCCAGATTAGTTCAAACTGAGCTCCAAGCTGGCTGACTGAGCATCTCCTGACAGCTTCTCCCAAATCTCTCTGTAATGCAGTCTGAAGGAAACACTGTTCTCCCATTGTTTCCTTTTGTTGAACCATTTCTGTCTCCCGATGTGTCGCTGGACCTCATTTTGAGAGTGGAACCTCGGGGAAACAAATTGCGGGTACGCATGTGAGCCATCGCCTCATTAGCCGGTGGGTTTCTGGGTTGGTCTTTTCGCCTCGTTCCCACCGTCTCATAAATTTTAATTACCCCGAATGTGGCTTCAAATTTGATGATTTTGGTTGGGTGGTTAAAGCAGGACTCCGCTGTACTCATACTCATTGCATGTACACACATGTTTACACACATCATTATATACATCAGTCATTAGTGGAGAGCTTAACATGCACTACATTGCTAATGAGATTATCGCCGCTGAGGGCTCCACTCATCAACATCTTACCCCTCTGTAGCCCTCATTTAACAGGTTCCTTAAACACTCGGATTCTGTTTCTTGAGGAGTTCTCTTTCTTCCTGTCTGACAGTACACTTCTTGATATCCTGTTTTACCCTATTGTTTACCTTTCTTATCCAATCTTAGCACGTGTAGATGCATGTTTTGTTTCTTTGTCTGCTTTCTAAGTGACCACTTGTGTTTATATGGACTGTTTTTTAACATTGCAACCCCTAAGGAACCATTTGTGGCTAAGGAGAGACGAGTAGACTATGAGAACAGCAGGAACATTGTTTTCCCAGAAAAACATCATGCAACTTTATGTATCAATTTAGGGGCTAGTGAAAGTCAGACTCTCAAACTTATCATCAACCCTTCAACACCAGAGCTTTATCTCCAGTGTTGACATTCTGTTGGCTACCACAACTCCTCAACCATTTACGCAATTAACGTAAATCCAGAGGTTTCTGTCGAGGAGAACCACCGCTTTTCTTCGCATCAGAATCATTGGATTCATGTTGTTTGCGTAAACAGTCAAGGAGTTGCAGTATGTCAAGGAACGTGTGTCTTTTAGGAGTTGCCAGTGACATCTCTGGTGTTAAAAGGTTAATTACAGGAGTTTCTTGGTATAAATCCAGCAGGGGCTGGCAATGCATACAGCTCCAACCTACTTCTAGTAACTCACCTGTGAAACGCGACTCAAGTCTCATGGGTTGCAAATCAAGTCTTGTGGGTTGCGACTCAACTCTCGTGTGTTGCAACTGAAGTCTCATTCATCGCAACTCCAGTTTTGTTCATCTCAACTCAAGTCTCGTTCATTGCAAGCCAAGTCTCATGGGGCGCGACTCAAGTCTTGTTGGTTGCGGCTCAAGTCTCAAAGGTCGTGACTCAAGTCTGGTTCATCACAACTCAAGTCTTGTTGCCCGCAACTCAAGTCCTGTGGGTCGTGACTCAAGGCTCGTGGGTCACGACTCAAGTCTCGTGGATCACAACTCAAGTCTTGTGGGTTGTGACTCAACTCTCGTGGGTCACGACTCAAGTCTCAAAGGTCTCGACTCAAGTCTCCTGGGTCTTGACTCAAATCTCTTGGGTTGCGACTCAAATCTCGTGGGTCGTGATTCAAATCTTGTGGGTTGCGACTTAAATCTTGTGGGTTGTGACTACAGTCTTGTTTGTCGCAACTCAAGTCTTGTAGGTTACGACTCAAGTTATGTGGGTCGTAACTTAAGTCTCATAGGTCGCAACTAGATCTAGCGATTCACAGCCATGAGCTGCAACCCGCAAACCAGCTAACCAAAGCTTTCATGCAATTTATGCCATAAATTGAGCGTCGGACTTTGGGTTACAGTTGACGGGCTGTCACTCTGCAGGTATTTCTTCCCTGGAGTGGAATCCACAAAAAAGGCCAGCCCAGGAAGTTTAAACTCAAGATCATAAGATTTTCTGTTGGCCTATGATCAACAAAAGGGTTAGAATTCAATTAAAGAAACAACACAAAGTTTAGATAGTTACTAATCAAGAGTTCTGGTCTTTCATTTTTCATTTGATAACTGTTTTGTCACGAATGCCATTTACTTCAGGTTCAGTTATCGTGTTTTATGATGGAAGAAATTGGAAATGATGACATGTGAGTCATATTAGCCACTGGTGGAAGGTTGGAGCTGTTTCTAGCGCTTGTCTCTCTAAAAATCTATTGAGTTTGGGGTGATCATTTTAATTACAGAACCAGTGTTCTCTCGTTTGTCGCGGAAGTTACAATCCAGGTAGGTAAAATCTCCAAACTAGGGTAATAGATGTTTTAAGGCTGTAAAACTCCTCACTAAACTTTTCTCAAACAGACATGAACATTTTCACACTTTTCTAAACTCTCAAAATTCACACTTTTGCAGAAAAATAAGTCCAGTACTATTGAATGAAAACTAATATCTGCTTCCGATTGAAGATTTATGTACATTTGGCAAACTGACAGTGTTCTGTTAGGGAGACACGTCACGGAGGACATTGATTGACAGAGCTCTATAGCCAAACACTGTTTAAAAAAAAAAAAGTCTAAAAAGTTGCACTGAAAAAAATCTATGAAATAACAAGACCGGAAAAGATGGATCGCGATACAGCAAGGAAATACTATCAACAAATTTCTATTAAATTGAACTCAAGGGGTAAAATTATGTAGCACATTCAATACTCATTATGGATTTGAAGTCTTTCTTTTAGTCTTCAATCAGTCACAAATTAGTATTATAGACCACCACATTTTTAAATAGTTTTCACAGATTTCTTGCTCTCTTCTCATTTAAAATTTCATCTCTCCGGATTCCAAAAGCTGAACTGTGAACATGTTAAAAAAAATGTGCCAAACAAGTTTCTAAAAATAGTCACCAAGTCGCTGCAGGTGTCTCCAATCCACCTCGAACTCATTTTAAACTATTCCCAATTAGGTTTCAATGAGTCATGAAGTGCCACGAATGTGGGACAACTTTGTGAAAAGCTAACAATCTATACTAACATGATGAGTCACAATAATCGTGACTGATTAGAGACAACAAATAGAGAGACTATCCTGGCTTGCAGCTGCAGCCATAATTACCACAGAACATATTTGTGAACAGCTGGTGAGTTCAAGGACCAATTTTACCATAGAGTCCAGATGTTTGAGCAAAGTCGGTTTAGCATAATTCCCTTTAAAGATTCCCATTATTCCTTTAAATTCTCTAATTAAATCTGTGTCTTTAGTTGTGATTTGGTGCAGCCTACAGCGGGATACTAAATTGAGAAGAACTTGATACGAATTTGAGACAAATTTAAGGCACTTCCTGTGATGCTGAAAGAGACTTTTGGAATGAATATCAGGTATCTTACATGTCATACAAATATATGTATACAAATAAATACATCATACAAAAGTTGATTTTGTGATTGAGGTGATTTTGTTTTCCCTTTTTGATTTCTGGAAGTTTGTTTTGTTTTTCTAAAGTTTAAAACTGTTTTATTTATTTATTTATTTTTTATTTGTTACTGTGATCTTTAACATGTGTTTGCGTTGATGTGATTTGAACTTCAGGGCCACCATACTTTACTAAAGCAAACACAGATCTGCTCAAACACAAACAAATACATACAACTGCAAATATATAAACAGTAGTTGCCTTATTATATATATGCATGTTTTTTTTAATTTATATTTATTAAAACGTCGCCACAAAAAACTGAATATGACAAAAAAAAGATTAAAAAAATATGGGGAAAAAAAAAACAATCCTTGACGTTCCTCACATAATGTCCTGAGATTAAAAGGAAGTGCGCTCCACCTTTCTAGACCAAAACAGGACTTCTGCCCTGTAAACCTAACACAAAATGCACTTACAAAGCCAAATTTAGCTGTAAAGTAGTTAATTTTATAAACATTGTGAATTTCTCTTTATCCTCCTATTTTTATCACAAACACACAACTGATCCCATCCACCTCACTGCAGAAAATGTCAACTTCTGTCACCAGTTTCTTCCTTAAATGGAACTTACAACATTTTTATTGAATCCATTGATCACCTATATGTTATTGTTATAACACATTCCGGATAATCTGTTCATTTGGGAGTGGATTTAATTGGATTATAACAATATGGAACGTTTGGAATGATTTGGATAAATATAATCACAAATACTGACTTCTGTGTAGCATCTTCAGAGTTTTGAATTAGTATTTTAGAAGTACAATATATTGAAATGAATTAAATGAACTTGATTGAGTGTCAAAAGCCATGTCAGAAGTGATAAATGAAACAAGTGGTTATGGAGACAAACGCTCCTATTTTATTCTTAGTGACCATCCACCAACTCTATCAGGTCTTTTATTACCCACAGTCCTTTACAGGTCATCTGTGTTTTCTGTTGATGGAAATATTAATGCAGATATTGGCAGCAGAACGATTGTGTTCAGGCCAGTGCTCTGAGTGGTTCAATAGAGTGACTGGAAGTGCAGCTACACACGTTCTTTCAGTGATGGAGCTGAGTGGGGACGGCATTGGAGAGGAGAGATCCTGTGAAAGCCATAATCTTAAATGCCAAGCCTTACATGCACAAAGATATATAAAAAAAAGGCAACATGCACAGGCATTGGATTAGGGCGGGGATTATGGAAGCGCAGCTGTAAAACAGGCAGAGACAGATCGGTGTCATACTTGATAAGGAACACACATATACACACTGTATTAAAAGTGAACAGGGGATGGATGATTTTTATGACTCACAACTGTTGAGCTTGGATGCAAAAAAGAAAAAAAAAGCAGTTCAATAGAGCACCAAAGAAGCTTTAGCAATCAATTACCGACCCAGAAAGAAGATGACATGAACTAAAGGTCAACGATCTTTCATGTGGCGTTCACGTGACACTAGTAAGTTCTTATTCTGATGTAAAAACGAAAAGCCTGTTACATAAAAAGGTAAGACGGACGGCTCCTGGCAAAATGGCAGCCCTGCTTTATAAGGAGTTGTCTTACCAGGCTGTCATTCATTCATCTCAAATTACATTTCTGCCTGTGAGAAATGATGAGCGGCAGAAAAATGTTTCCATCTTTCCAGCTCGATGGACTGCCATTCCTACTCTTTAATGGCCTTTTCAGAATAAAATAAATAAATAAATAGAATTTGAAAACTGCTCAAACATATCAATGTCATGAAGGATGGCATCCGTCATGGCTGGAGGGTGTACTTTCTAAGTCATAAATGTCATAATGCTAAACAAACTATGTGGAAAAATATGGATGTGCCTCATCTCCTCATAAATTGCAGTTTTGGTACACAATTTAGTACTTAATAGTCATAAATCGTCTGAAAATCAATCTGATTGTTGTGGTGGAGAGGCTGAAACTTCATCGCTAGATAACAATCGTTCATGTCTTTAACAATAGCATCGAGCTATTAAAGGTCTGTGACATTTTTGTGGAATTGTAGTAAAAACAGGGATTTGACAGAATCTTGGCTTTAGGGTTGGAGTTATGTTCTCATAACATACCTAAATCCCCAAGTTGTCAATGTTTTGCTTTAACATGGGTTAAAGCAACCACTTCCAATAACTCTTTGTAAATGTGTGTTTTGGGTTTCTTCGTTCAAAATTCTTGCCTTCATGTGTACCTACCATTGACCATATATTTCCTGGACATATCAACTCTCGTGTTCCAATAGGATCAAAATTCGGGGTTTTTCTTGCTACACTAACATTCAAAATTGTCTGGTAACACCCCACTCTTGAGGCTTTCACACAAAGATGTTAAACTATTGTTGGCTTGTGATGGTGACCCATAAACTCTGTATTTTTGTTACAACTGTCCTTACGGGTGGATTTGGGCAGTATGCTGGCCAAATAATGGATAAATCTGTCCGGATGGCCTACGCAAAAATATAGGGTCTTAGACCACTCAGTGAGGCTGTAGAGCGAAAATGAGACACAGGCCTGTCGTACTGGTTTGTCTTTTTTCAAACCCTCCAAATCCTTACCGCGGTAATGGTGCTGTTCAGGTGATAAGTGGGTGCTCCTTTCGTGCAACATGACAGTAAGAAGGAAGGAAATTCGGCCATCAGCGTCCTAAGGGAAATTCCGTACGTGCAGCATGTTTGTGCGGTGAGTAAGGAGTCATTGCGCACAACTTACCAATACTTAGGTCCAATCCGAATTCTTCCCTTCTCCCTTCCCCTTAATTTGAAGTGGCAATTTAAGTGAAAGTCGTGTCTAGGATTCTTATTTTTTAAATTTCACCCTCCAGACGGAGGGGTCCAAAGTCTCATTTCTTCATGACCTTTACGTTTAAATGTTGTAGCCAGACCTTTTTAAAGTTAGCTAATGCTAGCAGACCAGCAATTATTGATGACGTCATTGAACGAAAGTCACATCTGAAATATTAGACACTATTTTTTAATAACCCTCCGTTTGGAGGGCTAAATGAAGGGGAAGGGAGAAGGGAAGAGTTCGGATTGGGCCTTAGAATCCAGTGTAAGGGCATCGTATGACAGTATCACTCGTACACTATAAGTTTGTGTACAAACACTTCACGGTATACTTACTCTTCAAGGGAAAGACACACCTTTACTATACAAAAACTTGATATCCAAAAACCTTATAGGTTAACCCCCATGCAGGTGTATGTGACCAAGACCTTCGGCATAATTTTGTCTATTATTAGTATTAATTTGGTTTCAAACTAGCATATGTCAGGATATTACTCAAAAGCTGCCTTTTCTAAGCATCAGTGTCATACTTCTGAGCCACACATTTCACAATTTTTGGTTCAGCACGAGCTCCCGAACTCCCAAATTATTTTCTTTTTAGAAGGTAGGCATTCTCCTAAATCTGACCTTGTCTGTTTAATTCCATACTAAAGATGAAAGAAATATTTTTTGGTAAATCGCTGCGATTGGCAGCAAACTGATGAATGATATTCTAAGCTTTAGAAAAGAACTTTGAAAGACGTTGAGAGTTTTTCTTCTCTTTGATGCAGGCTGAATTCTGCGACTACATGTTGCTTTTTTACACATTAAAACTATTCAACTGAAAAGGCAAGCGTACCAAATGTGGGCTTTTCATACTAATTGGCAGGTGTGGGCGATGATGTTAATGCAGGACCAGTCCTGTGTGTCCTTTAAAAGGAACTCCAAGGAGATGCAAAGCTAATCAGGATTCAAAGTTTATGCACGCTCTCCATTGATAGTCAGTCACATGCTTTTCATACGTGATGAGCCATCGGTCCTGTGACGCCTCCGTCTGCAATACTTTGGCTTTGCTGCGTCAAACACGTCCTGGTCACCAGAAGAATCTGTCATGAGCATTAAACGCACTAGAAGTCTGTGGCTTTCTGGGATCCCATTTAATCTCCAACTGCCAAAAAACATAATAATCAGCCTTATCTTCGTGTCCTTTTAATGTCACTCAGCATATTTCGGCTCGGCCTTCTCCCCGCCGAACTGAAACACAGAACCAGCAATTTGCCAATCTCCCAATCTCGAACGCAGACACACATGTGGACGCGCACGCCGACACGTGCTGAAGCGCCCAGACCTCAAGTGTTGCTGTGGTGCATAATGACAGATAATTGGCTATTGTGGGCTCGCCCTCGGCAGCGGGAACCAATCACAGTGACAGCTGCTTCTTCATGACCCATGTGCACAAGAGTGTGCGTGTTCACCGTGTGCGCACAATATGAGCATCAGATGTCTGTGTGTGTTAGACATTGATAGCGGTTAATTTGGCTGTGCGTTTGTCACTCTTTGCATCAAAGTAATAGTTAGCTGACATAGCTGACGCTTCTGATACCACACACTGTGAGTCATTGTGTTCTTTTTGTGCAAAATCTAAACTGTTTATACAAGAGCATGTATCAATACATTGATACTCTAGCAGTCGTAAAATGTCCAGCCTACAACAGAGTAGGGCGGCAAAAAAAAAAAAAAAATTTGTAATATTGAAAGTATGAACTTAAACATTTATGGCAAAATAAATAAAAAAAATGTACATGAATATAGTCATACAGTTGTGAGAAAAGCTTTAATCTTACAAGAAAACAGCTAAATTTAAAAGAAAAAAGGCAAAGAAAGTAGATTAAATAAATCATAAAATCTGAAAAAAAAAATTGAATTTTAAATAAATAGAGTCAGAAATTTATGAAGAAAAATGCCATAATTTTAGGAGAATAAACTTGTGAATTCATAAGGAAAAAAGTAAAAAAAAAAAAAAGGTTTTAGAGTTATGAAAAAAACTAATAATTTTGCAAGAGTACAGTCATAAAAAGTTAGGAAAATTTGTATTTTTTCAAGAAAAAAAAATACATTTGAGGAGAAAGGACAAAATGGTAAGCGAATAAACTCATGAATGTATGTTAAAAAAAAGTAAAAAAAAAAAAAAAACACAAAAAACTCTATGATAATGAATTCCTAAATTTTGGTGAAAAAATTGTCAAATTTTGCAAGAAGTTCTGAAATCTGCAGCCTATGACTGAGTATTAGGGCCACTAAAAAATTACAAAAACTAACACGAGTAAAGCTGTATAATTATGAGATTAAAGTTGTACCTTTAAAAAAATTAAATGTCTGCATTTTACAATATTTTCAATAATTGCATAAGTTATACGTTGGGAGTTTTCAAGATTAATGTTATAAAATTCTTGAGGCAAAAGTTTGTTTATTAAGAAAAATATAAACTAAAAGAACCAATATTGTGTTTGACATCTATGATCTAGTTTATTATAAGCAGTTTCTTCAGCATTGGTTTCACAAATCAAATGTATTTTCATAAATCTATTTTTATTAATTTTTCTAAGATTACCCCAACAGTATGTTGTAGCACCCCTTTATAACTAGAATTCCTCCTTTTTTTGTATGTTTGCAGACATACAGAGTATTTTTTTGACAAATCAAGAATGAGTTCTTCTCCCTTTCAAAAAGTGTGTTTTTTGTGAACAATTTTCATGTTTTTGCCATTTCATTTTCCTGTATGAAGCCTCCCCGTTTTTTAAGAACCATCTTCAGCCCACAAATTAAATGAAAATCAGTGTTCATGTGTGCAAAATTTCTGTAGCCTCTGTTTATTGCAAAGACAGTCTGCTATAAAAAAAAATAAAAAAAGAGAGAGAGAGTAGTGTTTGCATGCACGTATGGAGAAGCGCTTGTGTACTTCATCATAACAGCTAGCTCAATATTCCCAAATTCAATTTCCTCTGAGTGAAAAGAGCGGGCCGGGTATTCATCATTCCTTTCTAACACTCAATAAAGGCTGCTTTAGGACTGTCAGGCTGCTTGCTCTCTTGTTCTTTTCATTTTGCATCACTCATTTTATATCCCTCTTTTTTGTGTGTGTGTGACACAAGTGCAAAAGATTCACCTTTCGGCATCATCTGTCTCGTGGATGATTCAAACTCATGTAACAGCATGTTCCCTCTGTGTTTCTTTGTAATCCTGCTTAACTTTATCAGCCTGCAACATACATTTCAGCCTCACATTCAATTCTGCCCACGACGCTTAGGAAAGTCTTTCGATTTTTGAGCTTTTTTTGATCAATTTGTGGCTCCTGTTTGAAAGTGATTGGCCTGGATACCAACACGTTGGCAAAAAGTAAAACTGTTTACATGGAAGAATTGCATAAAAAATGCCCAAAATCCCTTCAGTTCAACTCAGGATATGTGTGCACAATCCACCTTTCAGCTTTTGCTTTCCCCCTCGAGATTTCCCCTGACTGTTCACGCTCTCCTCGTTAGCCGCATTAGGGTCTCCCTTTATGAAATTACGATTTTAATCTTCCAGGTGCAACCTGGGATGTTGCCATCTCTTATAGCAGCCGAGTCTCTAATGGTTAGCAGCCCACTGCAGCGTCTATCTGGGTGGAAAACAAACGCCTGGAGAACTGACAAGTGCCAAGTCTGTGCCTGAAGGTAGTCAGGGATAATGATGTGATGTGTGTGTTTGGGATGTGTGTGGCATGTGTGAGCGCTCCAAAAATATGCAAACTCCATGGGATTTTTATCTAAAAAAAAGTATTTTTTTAGGAACGATTTCCTGAACTTTTTCTGTTTATGGATGCTTTCTGTTTGTACTTGAAGCATGTGATCTTCTCTTGTTCTAGCGATGACTCAAACATGCAGCCCAAGTTTTAAAAAAAAGAAGTGCAGCAGTTGATGGTCTCAGGAGATTGACTCCATCAAATCAGTGCAGCATGGCATGATGGGAAAGCAGCAACCTTCACTAGAATCCAACACAAGGATGACTGCTTTATTTTAATGTATTTATTTTTTTAAATGAAGTTATTCAACAGATTAAAAGTAAACATGCTCGCCATGGTGTTTGAGAAGCATCCATGCGTGCGTGTGCAGCGCATGAATCACTGAGTTTCTATAATGAGGACATAGGTGTGTGTTTATGTGTCGGTAGAGCAGGTGGGTGGCATTGAGACCATCAATGATGCTGAGATTAGAAGCAATTATTGAAATGTCATGTCTTTAATGGACCTCCACTCTGCCCTGAACGCAACCTTCACATTCAAGACTGGGAATTCATTTTCACTTTTATTTTATTTTATGTATCTATTATTTTAGTTTAGCATGTCACCATACACTCCGTGCACTTATTTATTTTATCTATTTGTTTGGCTTTTTTTTATCAGTTTGTGGTGATAAATGAGTTTTAGTACCCTTGTTTTTAACGCCCACTACCATGAAAATTGTATTTTTAACATGTTTTTGTAGTGTTTTTCTGATGTTGGAGGACATATATCAAGAAAATTAAGCTTAAAATTACACTTCTGAGTATTTTCTGAATTCAAATTGTTGTAAATCAAAATACCGTTTGAAAAAGATGGTATTTGTGATGTAGAAAATACAGTGGGCGGGCCACAGGCTCCCTGCTCCGCCCACTTCTGATATATCCACGTGTTCGTCTTTGTTTTTCCTCATCTTAGCTAACATCTGACTCAAATCTATACAGCTGGAAAGCTCCAATATTGGTATTCATTTTTGTTTCACCATGTTAGGATGGAGGAGTAAGGGGCTGTAAGCAGCAATGGCGAGGGAAAGAGGGGTGGTATTGCTCCGCACTCAGATCAAAGGGGTCTTTAAATTTTTTTTTTTTTTCATGGACCAAAAACATACTTTTACATTGTGTTTATATTTATGCTGTTATTTTTCTTTATTGTAATATTCTTTTTTAAAATTATATTTAGCTTAATTTATATTTAATAGCAAGTCGAGAATCCTAATTACTTATTTAAAATGTTTTTAATTAGTATTTTTGATAGTATTTCTGCTTTCTTAAGTCAGCTGACTGAGAAATTTCTTTTTTTAATATCCACCTATTTTTCCCTTCAATTTCTTATGTATGTGTATATACTGTATATATATATATATATATATATATATATATATATATATATATATATATGTTTTATTGCTAAATTCCAAATTCTCAAATTCTCTGCTTTTGTACTAAAAAAAATCTTCTAGTAAAATCTTTTTTTTTTTTTTTGTCGTAGTTTTCTGTGACCGATTTGTCTCAATCCTGTCATTTTTTTTATCTTGTTTTCTTGTAAATTAATCTGTTTTCTTTTTTATGGATACATTATTTTTGTGTTTGTTGTTAAACATTTTTCTTAGTCAACTTTTATGTCTTGATCCCTTAGACTCGGGGCAGGTTTGCCCATTAGAGCCATAACATATGGGGGCTCGTCCGGGATAGATCCCACTTTGGCGAGGGTTATCAGTTTTTGTTTGGGTAATAGTTGGAGGTCTGTCTTTTACAGCCAGGATTACTCTGAGTTATCCGTCCTGGAGTTTTGGGCACAAGTATGCACATTTGTTTAATGTCAGCACTTTGTTTGGGGGAGGGGCTTGATTTTAAAAGTGTACCCAGTGGTCTTTTAACTATGATTATAACATTTATAGCCAAAATTGAATAAAAATAAGTTTTTTATGATATAGTTTCAGCAGAGTTTTATTCTAAATTCGCCTCTGAATTGTGGGTAAGACAATTGGCACAGACTAACCCCGCCCCCTTTCCCCTCCCCGTGGCTGAGAGCTAGGAACAGGGAGCTTGTGACCCGCCCAATCATCATTTCTTTTTCGAACTGCATTTTTTGTCTGCTCCTGACTCAAAACTTTTGGAGATCTTCACACGTTTTTTCCCTTTTTTATATTTATGGGCAACTTTCTCCCCAAAAAGCCGATGGTGTAACAGATTTTAAGTAGGTGGTTTGGTTTGCTTCTGCAGTTGGTCCCCTCTCGACAAAGCAGCGTGAAATCAAACCAAACAGAGGTGTGCAGTCTTTTAACATCCCTCCTCTCCACTGCATTAAACCGTCTAACCTTGTGAGAAAGCATTGTAATAGCCACCGATCTCTGGCGGTCAAAGGGCATCTGGTTTCATTCCCCACCGTAAATCACAATGCCCTCATAAATCTCGACGGAAGAGAATCGCTTTAATCTAACATTCGCATGATTGTGTGGGTAATGAACTGCAGCCATGCTTGCTTTGCCATTAACAGGCTCTTAATATCCTCCACTCCTTAATATGAGCATTAGCCGAGGAAAAGATCAGAGCGGGACACTTGCTAAGTCTGGCTGCACAGAATTACACGCTTTAGTGATTGATTCAACTGCATTCATTTTCAAATGATGCAACAAAACCACATGAAGCCTCGTTACAAAAATAATAGTATTTTTCATTAAGTAAAGAATAGGTGTCTTGAGGCTCTCAGTGCAACTTTTGCGATTTTGGGCAAACATCGGTCAGGAAACAAAGAATTCCTGCAGGATTTTAAAAAAGAAAGAAAACATTGAAAGCAGATAAAGAAGTGTGCCAGTAGTTGTCTGCCTGCAGGGAGCATGTGGACTGGACTGAACATATGTGACACACAAAAAAAATCATTCATGCATGCTCATGAAATCCAATACTGACCTCTGAATGCATGCTTTTTCACTAGAGCTTCGCTTGACTGTGTGTTTATTTGCAGCAGGAAATCATGCATATGCTAAATTTGTGATACTTTTTGTGTAAAACAGTAGATTTAGAACCAAATGAACTGGTGTGCATGTGTGCTACATTCATCCAGCTCAGTTATGTTTTATTCTACCCACTAACCTCAGGAGTTTGTGCAACAAAAGCACTTAAACACGCCTCCATTTCATTAAAGTCCCACTCTGATCATCTTTTGATCTATTTTAAAAGCGTTCTAACAAGAATTTTAATTAAGATTTTGCCATTTTTATCCAAAATCAAGAAACATATCTGGTTTTGTAGGACATAGTTTCTGCAGAGTGGCAGGAGTTCATTAGAAATTGGCCTCTGAGTTGTGGACAGGACAGTTGGCGTGAAGCAATCCAATGGCGAATTCCGCTCCACGTTACAAAGCGGACCAGGGAGCTTGTGGCCTCACAAATATGATCTTTTTGAACGCCATTTTTTCCACTGCCCCTGATTCACAGTGATTTGATAACATAAATACTCAGAAATGCCCCCATCATCAGAAAAATGCCACAAGAACCTGTTAAAAAGACAAAAAACATGATTGCTCTAATTGTGTTTGGTGTTCTAGGTTAACACATCCAGAAAAATTTGCAGGCATGTTGTGTAGCGTGACCATGCACGTAACATGCATGGTCTCTGAAGAAAACTCATATTTTCATTGTGGCTTAGAAAGTAATTTTAATAGTAAAAAACACATACAGTTTAAGACAAAAGTAAATCCATAACAAACTCAAAAGAAAAAAAAAAAGTACCATATTTTCCGCACTATAAGACATACCTGATTATAAAGTGGACCTTAAATGTATTAATCATCAAATAAGAAAGCTACATGCACACTGGGCATGTGACGTGCCTCATGAACATGCCAATTCTTTAATGCGCTTTTAGCATTTTTTTCCAGCTCTATTCCGAAGGAGTTGGTGTCAAATTATACGAGCCGAGTAAAAACTGCAATTATCTATTATAACAGTTGGCACTTCCGTGAATTGATAATGGCACTAACAATATGTCACTACTAAATCCAAGTCTCTGATTGGTCAATCTTTAACTAGTTTCATTAGTTAAGGCGTGTTGAGTGGCCACTCATTTTGCACGTAGAGCCTGAAAACGGACTCAAAAACTTGCGTATCGCTGCATATATGTGAGAGTTTTAAGCCTGTAACATACATACATGTGAACTTACAAAGACTTCTCATTGGAAGTGAACGCTTGAACGCATGTTTCCAAGCCTGATGTCGACTTAACATAAGGCGCATTAAGCGAGACAAGAGAGTTAGAGACAAGTCAGACTGTATTAATTGTGTTCACAGGAACTCGAGAAAGTTTTTTGCTAGCCGCGTTAACAATACCTGTAACTCCCAACTTTGTTTGCAACACATAAAAAACAGACTGATACCACTAAAAGAAATGTTACTGTGACTACGCTAACTTCTAACTTTGCTAGTAACACGTTTAGAAAAATACATTACGGCACCGCTACATGCTAGCCACATTAGCAAATATGCAATACCAGAAACAACAGTCTTGCTTGCAACAAATAAAAACAGACTGATACAGCTAATAGAAATTTTACTGTGACTACGCTAACTTCTAACCTTGTTAGGAACACATTAAAAACACAGTGCGACACCCCTACACGTTAGCCACATTAGCATATTAACAATACCAGAATCTACAGTCTTGGTTGCAACAAATAAAACCGACTGCGTCAATATGACTATGCTAACGTCTAACCTCGTTAGTAACACATAAAAAAAAAAAAAAAAAACAGTGCGACACTGCTACACGTTAGTCACATTAGCATATTTACAATACTTAAAAGTTCCAGCCTTGCTTGCAACATATAAGAACAGACTGATACTACTAAAAAAAATGTTACTGAGATTTTACAAATTTCTAACCTTGTTAGTAACACGTAGAAAAAAATACAGTAAATACTATCTTTACTAATGGAAGAATAATGAGATAGATGATGTATCCTTTTCTGGTTTTAAGTGTTTCTCCAAAGCAGAAATAGGTATCGCTTCTATATGCCATTCAACTAAAGGAGCCTCCAACTACAACTTCTTTTGTTGCCTGCTGGGTGTGCTGTGCACAGGCAGTTTTTCTGTCGTCTGTTGTGTATACCACCATGTGCAATCCTCTTTACAATCAGCTCCAGAGGTTTCAGAGCCGTCCCTTGCCCCGAGCCACCCTTCTTTATCAGTGTGTTCTCTGTCTTTGAGACACTGGCTCTGCTGCGCCGACTGATAACCAAAAAATGAAATATCTCTTCCCAGCACAGAAGCTGTATGGGCTCTCACTGCAAAAAGAGGAAGGATTCAGGAGTCTCTGAAAATATTTCACATTAACATTTTCCTTCGGCAAATTCACAAAAAAATGCGTGACATTTGATTTATCCAGGGGCGGAGCTATGGGGGGGCCGCTGCCCCCAAACGAAAAGTTTTGCCTGTTTAGAGTTAATAGTATTATTGACAAAGATTCAGATGTCATTAATACAATTTTCTTTAATCCTTTAAAAAAAAGAAATAAACAATTAAAAACAATAAATGAATCGTATTAACATCAAATGAAAATATTTTTCATTTGCCACCCTTCCGAAGTCCCCATATAGAATTGCTAGCTCCAATTCTGTATTTACCAAAAAATATTATCATTTAATCTGTATTCTGAGTTTAACAACTGGAAGATCTGTCGATAATCGAGTCTGTTATGGATGTTTTCTTTATCTTACTTAAGTGAAGGTTGGATGGCTATCAAAAGACTTAATGTAAACCCTAAAATTATTAAAATAGGAAAATAATTCACAGTTTCACATCAAATCCCTTTTTTTATTGTTAATGTAAATATTTTGTAGACTTTCCAATCTTATAACATTAAGAAATGAGGGCCAACATCAAAAATATTTTAACTTGAACTGAGATTACTTTATTTTCACAGAATTTGCTGTTTAAAATGAACTTTTTCTGCTTTCTCCTCTTACTTTTTTGCTTGAAACTAATTTTAAGCATGCACGCCCTGTAAGTCATCAATTTACCAGTGAGCTGAATCTTTCTTATGCGCGCTGTCATAATCACACTGCGCATCTTAAGCGCTCTGGGCAGCTCCATCTGGGAAGATTTTGGATTTTATTGGAGTCGTCATCCAGCTGGGAGAACACATTTCTCACATCTGTTCTGCAAAAATAAAGGACGAAGCGAGAATTTCATGCTTCCGATGACCCCCTCCAAACTCGTTTAGGGTTTTTATACTTTCACAATGAGAAAAGTGAAGACCTGAATAATATAAAATATTCAAGCAATATCACCCCCACCCCCCACACACATACAACCCCCCCGCTTATCAAAAAGCTGCTTCTCTCTGGAGATAATATCAGCTTCACTTGTCTCTACAGATAAACCCCGCTTGTGATTGCTGCTCTTTTAATCTCCAAATATTATCCCGGAGAGCTTGTCGCCAAAAGTCAAGCAAGATTTAATCTGAAATTGAGTTAAAATTTCACAAAATAATAAAGAAATAATATTGCCATCTGAGTAAACTGCTTCACGTGTGGGAGCACATGGTTGGATCTAGATTGATCTGATGATATCTGGTTCTGATCTGAGTAGTTATAGTTCTCTCTGGACAAGGGGACTATCAACACACACCCAGTATTTTTGTGAGGAAGAAGTGCTTGAAGAGACACGCTTCTAGAAAATAGATTATGGTTGCGCATTTTCTACTTCCAGTATTACTGTTTCATGTTTCTGGTTTCTGCTGTACGCTTGTTGTGATAGTTGTCCTGACATAGATTTACCCTCAAAGATTGAAAACCTTTTTTGAATCCATTAAATCAACTGGTAAGTATGACTGTCTATAATACAAGCCCCTAGTGGTTACTTTGTGAACTGCACATTGCTCCAAGCAATTTCCTTTTCAGGGGTGCTTCAAACTGGAAATTGTCTTTTAACCCTTAAACACAAGAGATGTCATCAACGACACCTATAAAAATGTTGATGACACCTAAAAAAACAAACCTAAAAAAATAAAATACGTTGATTAATAAAAAAATTAAAGTGAGGCGACTATAGTACTTACAGAATTGACCTAAAGTTGTCTCACCTGCAAAATATAGCTTAAAAATACACAAATTAAACAAGATTAAAATAATTTTTCATTAGTAAAAATAAAATATTTTTTTTAGACATGTTTACTCTATGATTACCTTTTCATTTTTGGGTTTTTAACATTTTGTCTGTAAAAAGCAGTTAATTTAAGAATTTCCTGTTTAAATACACCAGAAATCTGCAGGTGAGGCACCGGCAGGCCGTGTCTCACCTGTGCCACATACACTGACTAGAGCTGCAGTGGATGCATGCGCTTCACTGCTTTGGACTCTCTATCATCATAAAGATGCTTTATTTTGAATTACTTCATTTTTCTATTTCTTGCCACCTGTTTGATTACATTGATGCCCGTTTATGACTCATTTAGTGTTTTTGATCCACTAAAAATGCACTTTAGAAATACACTAGGTGAGGCATGCAGTACATATGCCTAAAGGCAGAGGGTGCTGGTGAGTCCAGAGAAGGTGACACTGCAGCTAAAGAATAATAGAATTAATGAGCTACTGTCACTGGGCATAAAATATGTCTTAAAAAATTAAAAAGACTTTTTGATCTTGAGTAAAAACTGCACAATCATTATTAAAAGATCACTAGGAACAATCTTACAAAAGACAACTATGGTTGGAGTCGGATATATAATATATTATAATTATATATGATTATAATATAGTTATATTATTTTGATACAGTTTGCTTGCTGTGAATTGTTTTAGTGAAATAATGAGATCGTTAATAGCATACATGGTTTCTCAAAATGAGAAGCTCCAATAAAAATGTTCAGATTATTGAACATGGTAGACATCGTTCTGCTTCTCCTGGAGTGTGTTTCAGTTGGCCACCAGGTGGAGCTCCTGCTGTAGAGTTATACTTCTTTCAAGAATAAGCAAAGAATGAGCAAAAAAACAGTTCTTTAGATCACAAAAAGTTACTTTAAATTTCTTTCCTTGAAAGAGTTTAAAAAATTCATGCCGGTGAGTTAATAAAGATGTTCATTTAGTCGGCAATGTATGTTTATGTCAACCAAGCATTAGCATTAGCCATCCTATGGAAAATTCTATTAAACGTTCGCATTAAGCTAGCAAACTTTACCCTAATGTGCTAAATCGATTCCTATTTTTATCAATAGATTGTTCATCTATTAAGCTTAGATTGATTCAGATTGATGGATCAATTTGATCAATCCAGCCCTATTTAATTGTCTATAAACAGCCCCCTAGTGGTTATGTTGTGAACTGCTTGTTTCCTGCATTTCTTTTTCCAAGTTTGATTCAAACCGGAAGTTAAAAAGTTGTCATTTAAATGTAAAAGGGTTAGAGATTAAAAAGAAAAATAGGTGTAAAAGCATCTAAAAGTGAAATAACTTCTGGTTGCAAAATAAGGTTTTTGATCAATTTCAGCCTAATTTTTATTTTCTTGATATAGGATGCCTATTGATCCTCACATCCTCTTCTCCCTCAGTCCTCCACTGGGACCATTTCATTTCTTTCCATGATGAAGCACGAATAGACCCCCCCCCGCCCCATCTCTATAAAAAACAATGTCGCATGCAGATCACACTGATCGCCTCCACCTCTAACATCATAATCCACCCAACTTCAGTCCATCCGCCACACCTGAGGACTCTACCTACCGATCCGCACACACACACGCGCACAGACGCACACACGCACAGAGACGGTGTGGGAAATTACTGGAGCGAGAGAGCGTGTTGGATGTGTGGAGAGGAAGGGAGGGAGGGAGGAAGGGGGGTCGGCACAGACGCGCTCGGAGCTGCTGGATTATTCGGGCTGCAGCCTCGCTGGATGTTGTACCGACGGACGGACGGACGGAGAGTCTGATTCTCCTCGGACTGCGACTTTCCACCCCGCACACACCTCCACGCAGGGAGCTGATATGGTGAGCCAGCCGTTCTTTGCTTTGTGTGACCCAACTTCAGCGTCTGCGTGCGTCCTGTGCGTGCGATCGCGCATCCAGTTGGATTCAGGTGATCTCTGGATTTTTAGAGTTGAGTTCAGGCTGATAGTCCCATTAACCTGCCACTCTGCAATCCAACACTGAAATGTTCAAAAGGATATCATAGATCTGCATAGTTGAGGATGGAGCTGGAATTCAGAGGGTTCTTTTGGCACTGATGGTGCTGCCCCCTCCCTTGGATCCCCCTCAGAGGTATTTTCTCATGCTGGATGGATGTTGCACCGCTCTTTTCAGAGGATTGATGGAGAAAAGGAGCACCTTGCACCTGTGGGAGGAGGTGATCACTCCCTGTCAGGTGTTTGTGTTTGACAGCAGTCAGCACTGCAGCCCATGTACTTGCCTCCAGATCAATCAAGCAAGCAGCCCACAATTAGAGGGAGATGTGTGCAGCACGAAGGTCTCACATGATTAGGGTTGCTGGGAGAAGTGGGATTACACTGGATATCCTTTAAAGTGAAACCAAATAAGTTTTTTTTTCTCATAAAAGTAATATTTAGGTTTAAAATCTTAATAAATATATGTAAAACATGTGCATGCATGATATAGGGAAAGTGGACCAGTCGCTTCTCGGGGAGGTCAGAGGTGCCTTGTCACATGTCAGTTTGTAGATGAAGTTTACCCGGGCTTATCTTCGTTTCTGTGTGTGTGTGTGCGTGCATCTGCACAGCTGTTCCACCTCTCAGAGAGATTACGTTTCACAAGATGTGATGGATGCCAGTGTCTGCAAAGCCAGCTGTGTTTCTGCACAAACCCGCTTTCGTCAGCACATTCCCGCCGACATGCAGATGTATATGTGTGTGTCTGAAGCGACACTGGCCGGAGGGCTGAGTCAGGGCCGGGAGAGGTGGCGTTAGGGTCAAGGATGTTATGAGTGGGGTTTGGTAATTATAGGGACCTTTTCGCTTTCCCACGGACCGAGCCAGCTCAGTCTAAACCAGCGGGATGCGAGAGGGTCAACAGAGCCGTCCTGTCAAGACAAATAAAAGTTGCACAGAAGGAAAAGAACCCGTTTCCTGTTTTCCCACACGAAGGAGCTTAAGTACAGGTGGGATTGTCATGAGTCAAACTGTGGATGTAAAGGCTATTTTAGGCTGAAGCCCGGCGGTGAAAATGGGCTTTTTACAGCCCTGGTCAGCCGGCATCCAGCTGCGGTGAAGAAGTGATAGTATAGAGCAAGAAAAAAGAAGAGGACGTGAGAGGAGGGGGGTGATGAGAGAGGCACAGCGATGCTATTGATTTAGCTGGCAGTCGGAGGGGACAGCTTCCAATCCATCTTGGCTCTCCCTATCATCTGTCCGCCGGTTCACCAGCGTCTGTCCCGGCCTTCCTGCCTTTTTTTTTCTGATATCTAGATTGACCCTCACTCTCACTTTCCCAGACATCCCATCCAAATCGATAATATTTGTTTCTGTCATCCCTCTGTTTCACTTGCTTGCTCTCTGCTTGATCTGTTACAACTTTTGGGCATAGCTGATTTAGGGGAATAGGTTTCTTTTTGTGCAAGTCATCCCTGACTTTTTTGTGTGCATGAGCAGTGGCGGACGTAGCAATTTGGGGGCCCCGAGGGGACAACAACATGGGGCCCTCTCCAGCGGTTTTACTTTTTATTTAGTTTTTTTTAAATCCTTAAGATATGTTCACAATACACTTGCCAATGAGTTTTCAAGTAGCCACTTCCAATGAAAAGTCTATGTAAACCCTAATTTTGAGATTCCTTGTTTTTATGTGTAGGTCTTCAAGTTTTCACGACTATTTTTGGGATCTTAATCAAAATGCGTCGCCACTGAACGCAAGTTGCCAATTAACCAGGTGAAACTTTGACAATCAGGGGCCCCAATTTACCAAATTTGGAGTGTAGCCGGTTTAGCTGGTGAACCCAGACACAGCAACTACCTTAAAGACGTCTGCATTTGTTTTTGAAACAATAAGGTCGCTCTCCTGACATATGATCCATATTTACCATTGCAAAGACACTAGCAATGATTCCATTGTTTACATTTTCCCAAATCGCAAGAGAAACACTGCTTTGACTTTTGGCTCGAAGCTTCATCCAACTTTAGGTGGCGAACAGCCCCTCCCTGCTTGTCCAGTGTGAACACCATGGACTAAACATGCATTCTTTAATGTGCGTCAAATGCACATTCATGCGTGAAATATCAGTGGAATAAGTTCTTCACTACTCCACCTTTAGATAAGAATTCATATATTATGATAAGCATTTTAAAAAATTAAAACACATTTAAATGTAGAACAAATGTATTATATTTACATTAATTTCTCTTTAGAATAAATATTGAAATTATTGAAAGCGCAATTTTTAAGAGGTACGACGGTACAACGGTTTTCTGTCTTTTCTTTAATTTGTCAGGTTTTAGCAGGGAAGGCAGAAGAAACAAAAACAAAATAGTCTGCTGATAGAGAGATGTTAATAAAGAAAAATAGAGATTTTCTCAAAATTACCATTATCTGTCCTTCCCCATTTCCTTTTCTTTCCTTTGTCTCTTTTCTCATTCTTGACTTTCTTTATCGGCATTTTGAGTTCATTTGATTGTATTCTTTTTTCTGTTTTTCTTTCTTCCTGCA
>NC_050512.1:21795491-21829249 GCF_002922805.2 Oryzias melastigma
GCTCTAAAAAGTGCACTTAAAATACAACATTTTTACAAAAAAACGACAGTGCGTCTTATTATCCAAATATGAATTAGTTCTGGTTGTACTTATTTATATTGAAGCGATTTTAAAAAGTACACAATATAAAAATTTTTGTTTTTTTAAAAGTTGCAAAGAAGGTTGGGTGTTATTGTAAATATTCTAACATGACCAATGTGTGGAGGTGACTATTTATTTTATTTTGTAGTACTTACATTTTTGTGAGTTAGCATAGTCAGAGTAATGTTTATTTTAATGTTATATCAATCTATTTATTTACTATGTTTGTTTATGTCTTGCAAACAATGCTAGAACTTCTATCGTGGCTAATGCTTCAAATGTGGCTAACGCTTCTAACATGGCTAACGTGTGGCCTGTTGCAAAATACAGTTAATAAAGCTCCGCTGATTGTCTTATCTGGGACTATTTTGTCTTCCCTAATTCTTCTCATAGTGCAGTGCGCCTTATATAAACCATAGGTTTAAAAATAGACCATTCATTGACAGTGCGCTTTATGATTCGGTACACCCTTTAACGTGGAAAAAAACAGTACTTTTCTTATATTTCATCAAGTGTCATCGTGGTAAACTTCAATTACGCTTAAATACGTAACAACAATTCTTATTTCTGATTTTTTTTATCTCTTCAGTTCATCTGCTTGCTAACTTGCTATTGATGGAATAGTCCATTGCTATACAGGGACGGGGGAGGACAAAACACTGTCACAGGGGCTATTTTATGCTATTTTAGTGATTTGGGTATGTAATGAGTTAAATAATAATGGGTGTGGGAATTATTTAGAAAATATATATTTTTAAGTGTTTAGCTCCTATGTTGGGGGCCCCAGGCAGTTGCTTACCTTTGCTTAGTGGTGAGTCTGCCCCTGGAAATCAGTCATTTTTAGCAAAAAAAAAAAGTGTATTTTCCCTGTGGAGAGGAGCATATGGCCAGATATTAAAATTTCATGTTAAGACTCCACATCACTTCGTCTGTTCCTTTCTCAAGCTCGCCTCTTCTTTTCATTTCAGACAAAACAGCTCACTTCTTTTTTTTGCGATCTTTCCCAAACCAAAGTGGCGTCGTGGCAGAACACTGCGAAAAAGCACTTTTCCGCTCAGGGACATTTTTAGCCGCGTTCTGCTTACTATTCCATAACAGAAGACAACCCTGGCATCAGATTTCCATATTTATTTCATAGGGCCTGTGTTTTGCCGCCGCGCGTTAGCGTGCGCAATAATGGTCTGACAGAAATAGAGAGAAGAAAGTGTCAGTGTGATGAGGAATGGCAGACAAAGTTTGCGGCGGGGAGGATCCGCGCGCAGACCCCCGATTATGAGGGAGCCGAGCAGAAGCCACAACAATTCCATTTTCCACCCACACTTACACAAAAATCACAAAAACAATCTGAGCCAATCGTTCACAGTCACGGCTTTAAGTGTTCCCCTCTTTCCCTCCTTCTCTCAGTTTAACGTCTATTATCTTTACCCCCACCCTGTGCCCCGCTTATGTTATTTCGCCGACGCCGAGCGTCCAGCTCCCTCATCTCCTTTCCCCACAGCACACATGATGGCTTTACATAGCAAACATGTGCCAGACCATAAAACCCTCATTTCTCCCTGCAGCTCTTTCTCCTGCCTTTTTTTTTTTTTTTTTTGTGATTTCCCAACCCTCCTCTCTGCCGTACAGTTTAATCTGCAGCGGGGGGCTTAGTGGCATGGCTGCACAACTTCCACATCACTTCTTTTCTTTTCTGCCTGGGATTTGCGGCTGTTTGTTCCCCCTCGTTTCTGGGCTCTCTGTTTTCCAGCTAGTAGTTAAAAATTTAAACAGATTTCACTTCAGCCGTTCCGCCTCATCCCCCTTTTATTTATTTTTGTTCACCTCCCTACAGTTGCATCCTTGTGACATGAGTTTGCATTTAATTCCATCATTCTCTCGGCTTTGAAAGCCAGTTTCCACAAATCCAAAGATGAGTTTGTTTGCCAGGTTCCATCAGGTGTTTTTTTTCTTTTTCTTTACTTTATTGAAGTGACAAGAGGAGAAGTCAAAGCTGGCAACCACTGAACCCTTTTTTCCAACTGTCTTTTGATTTTGGTTTCATCTTTGGCTCCAAACTGTCATCATTGTGGTGTTTTTCCTTGAGATTACCTGTCAGTCACTTAAGACAGATCTTTGGTTTGGGACGAAGACTTTCAGAGCTGTAATGTTCAAGGAGGTTGTTTTTTTATTTATTTATTTTTATTTGTAGAATCCAAATTATAGCCTAACATTTTTGTTTATGTAAAAATGTTTGCTCTGCACACTAATGAACTTCTGCCGCTCTGCAGAAAGTATATGTCCTAGAAAATGACAGATTTGTTGACTTTGGCTAAAATTAAAAATAATTAAAAAAAAAACACTAAAAACAATTTTAAAATAAATTAAAAGATGACTGGGGTAGGACTTTAAACACCTAAATTGAGCTTGGGTTTGTCAGCTGGTTGAATGAATGTTGTGAATTTGTCCAAAGAACTCCTGTGATGTAAGTTGTGGCTCAATTGTATCTTAACTGTAGTCTTTCTGCTTTGTCTGCAGTGCAATGTCTAATCTAACAAACCAATTTCAGAAATGTAACGCTGCCGACCTTCAAGTCATGATTTGGCATGTGGTGTTTTAATTTGAAAATCCCCCACTCTTTTTGTGGAAGACTTCCTGGTTTGAACCGACCGCTATCTCAGGTGCAGCGGATTGCTGGTTCAGCTTCTGCTGAAATGCAATGGGACATGACGATGTGGCCACATCTATTGACCGTGATCGACCCTCTTGCCTCACACTGATGTGATCTCTGCCTTTATAGATGCTGCTTGGTTTTCCCAAAGCAGGTTAAGACAGGTTTGAAGACATGTATGCTGGCTGAGTATGCAGTGCTTTTGCAGCCCAAGTTCACTGACATACTACACTGGTCAACAAACACCAGCAACTGCATCTCTGAAAAAAACCCTTCATAGCCTTCTTTGATGCCTGCATTTTTCTAATTTTTATTGATTTATATGATGTCCAGTTTTAAAGTCGTGTTTTGATTTATTTTCAAATCATTTCCAGTGGTCTTTTAATTAGGATTGTGCAGTTTTTAGCCAAAATCCAAAGACCTACACCATAATAAATTGGCCTCTGAGCTGTTGTTGAGAGCTCTCTGTTTACAGTCTCTCCCACTAGTTTAAAGTCCCTCACAACCCCAACCTAACAATACCAATGCAACAAGATAAATGCAGCAAGAACATGTTAAAAACACCAAACAAGACATCAGAGTGGGTCTTCACAACTTTTTTTTATTTTTGTCGCACAGATTGAACTGTAAAAGCCTCCTTTGTTTCTTCTTAGCCTTTTTACCTTCCACTCCTCCTATACCTTGACCTAAACACACCTTTTATAAAGAAGCACGACTCACTGTAGCTTTTCTAACCGCTCGCTTTAGCTTTAACGTGGCCTGTTTCCAAGTAACGCGTGTCACCACAATGACAGGTAAAGCCGTGAACCCACCTGCTGAAAGCGTTATCCACGTGGAAAAAAAATGCCTCCTGAAACTATTAAATGAACATTTTAGAGCATTTCTGACTCCTCAGACCATAACTAGATCAAAAAGCAGGAAATCCTGGCTGCAGAGCTTCACTCTGTGGTTCATTCTTGAAACATTTTCCATTCACAAAATACCAAACGGTTACTGGACACCTGCAGTCGGTTCCAGCCAGTCATCCACTGCACAATAACTCTTCAGCTCTAAGGATAGACTTTAATGGAGTGTAAGATATTTTTCCCTTTTTATTGACTGCACAATAAAATTGAAAAAAGGGACATTTGGATTGAGTATTTTTCTTGTTCATCTCCCCACCTTATGCTCTCTTTTCTCCTCTCGAGGAAGCAAAGTCCAAAAAAAAGCATTTTTTTGTTGTTTATATTTAGAAATTATATTCAGCCTCCACATTTTCCTCAGACTCCCTGCAGCACCTGGGATTAAATGATGCGTGATACACGATGTGTGTGTGTGCTGCCTTTTTTTTTTTTTTCCTTTCACTGCTCAGGTTTTCTGCGCGAAGCAGCCACATTAGAGACAGCGTCTTTCTCTTCTTTGTGCTGCAGATCCAACCTCTCAAATGTACGTGCAGGAAATTAAAGACTAGGCAAACATTTAAATCTAAGAAACATGCAGGTCGGTTTGCCTGCAGCTGGTAGCAGAAGTGGGATTTCAATTTCTTAGATTTTTTTTTTGCATAGAAGGATGTTTTGATGCAAACATGAATACAAGAAACTGTTATTGCATGTTCAGCCACAGTGCTTCATATCCACACACTTGGCCGAAATGCGATATTTTGTCTCGATTAAGGGATCGTATAATGGAAGCCTACACGACTTCTGGGTGCATTAGATAAAAACATACCAACAGACAGCTTTGCATAATCACACCGTGCCCATCAGTCAGCTTGTAAATATATGCTATGAAATCATTTCCTTTTCTCGCTAATGTATCGCAAACCACCTACTCAGCAAGCACCAACTACTCCATTCCTGAACAGCCTTTAGACACAGGAAGTGCCTAAGCAGGTTTCTCAATATCCCTATATTAAATTAGACCTGTCATTTAATACATCCCCCGGCGTTCAGACTGGCATCATTTTTCCTAGAGTATCCTCCATATCTTCCAGCCAAAGCAGAGACTTCAAACCAGATGCTGGCTAGTATGAAATCTTAGCGCAATAAAGCACCCAGTTGTTTTTTTTAAAGCAATTTAACAAATTTAAAAGGATTTTCTTTTTCTTTTCTCAGAAATCTGGAGATTGACAGTAACCACAACCAGAACACTCTATGAATGAGATCTTGACATGCAACAACTTCAATTTACTGTGTTATTGACTTTAAACACCCACTCTGATGAAAATTGGTGTTTTTAACATGTGCCTGTGGCACACATTCTCTAATAAAAGAGGACATATATTGAGAAAATTAAGCTTAAAACCGCATTTCTGAATACTTCTGTATTCAAATAATAATGAATCAGAAGCTGATGAAAAAATGTTATTTGAAAAAGATCTTATTTATGGTGTAGCAAATACAACGGGCAGGCCACTTGTTCTTTGATTCAAGCTTTCAGCAACATGGATGGGAAAGGGGGTTGGGGTTGCTCTGCATCAACGGTCTCACCCACAATCACCCCCCCCAGTCCAAACCAGAGTTTGCTTTCTCAGATAGTTCCTTTTGTTTGGCACTATGGAAGCTCATCTGAACTCTCGTTCCATTCACTTTTGCATGAAGGCACATCCAGATTGAATTTAGTATAAAAATACTCCATTAATTCCCAAGGGAACATTAAAAGTTCCATGTAGAGTCTTCAGAACTGAAGAAGCTACTCGGATGGGAAGCGAAACATCTTCTGGATCAACCTTCAAAGTCCAGCCTCCCTGAGGAAATGAATCCTGTGATGACGTGACCTGGATGACTGACAATTTTCACAGTCACCTCAAGAAAGAAAAATTAGACCCAAAACAGTTGAATATATATAACAATGAAAATAGGTTAAAAAAAAAAACAAGCACAATACTTCTTGAGTAAAAAGATAAACTGAAGTCCAGTTTGCCCTCTCTCGGTGGGTGGAGTGCTCCTGCCTCAGGTGGAGGAGTTTAAGTATCTTGGGGTCTTGTTTACGAGTGAGGGTAGATCGAAGCGTGAGATCGACAGGAGAATTGGAGTGGCGTCTGCCGTTGTGGTAAAGACAGAGCTGAGCCAGAAAACTCTCAATTTATCGATCGATCTTCGTTCCAATTCTCATCTATGGTCATGAGCTTTGGGTTCATTACCCAAAGAACAAGATCCCAAGTACAAGCGGCTGAAATTAGTTTTCTTCGGAGGGTTCCTGGGTGTTTCCTTAGAGAAAGGGTGAGAAGCTCGCCCACCCGGAGAAAGCTCGAAGTAGAACCACTTCTCCTTCACATTGAGAGGAACCAGTTGAGATGGCTCAGCATCTGGTCCGGATGCCTACCTGAAAAGGTGTTCCTGACATGTCCCACTGGGCGGAGGCCCCGGGGAAGACCCAGAACACACTGGAGAGAGTTCGTCTCTCGGCTGGCCTGGGAATGCCTCGGGGTCCCCCAGAGGAGTTGGAGGAAGTGGCCGGGTAGAGGGAAGTCTGGGTATCTTTGCTTAGACTGCTTCCCTTGTGATCCGGTTCTGGATGAGCGGAAGAAGATGGATGAAGGCTCCAGTCGTGATTGATGGGGGTTTATCCTCAGGTTTTTGGGTTGTCTAGGCCAAAACATGGAGGGTCATAGAGAGGAGGAGCCACATCTTACAGGTGTGTTTTGCAGGCCCTCTGAGACCTGTACGTGTGGGGTTTGGGGGTTAGGTTATAGTTGTGTTCTGGTTTTTGCTACCTTTTGTTTTCGCCGTAATCTCATTTCAGGGGTGTTGATTTCTTTGTCTCTCCCACCCGGTTCTCCTGTCTTTTGTTTGATCGTCTACCCGCATGTCCTCTCCACTTGTTGCCTGATTGTCTGGTGCGCCTTCTCAAGTCCTCCGAGCCTTCTAGCCCTTTCCAGTATTCAGACGAAATAAAACAAGGACTTTTTTGAACTTCCTGCATCTTGCGTTTTTGTCCACACCCGGATCCTGACAGTACGGTCATCTCTAGGAACGCAATGACAGTGTTAGATACAGTTTTTGTGCGTGTAGTAACTGTATCATGAAGTATTGGTAAGGCCAATGTAAGTTGCATGTACTTGTGACGTACCAGTGATACGGTGCCCTTGTGCCGCACAACTATTCCCAGGCTATATACCAAAAAATCCGTACGTCACACTTGCGACTTACACTTACTGCATGTTGTCTAAATGTTCACTTTGACAGATCGCTCTGCGGGCTAACCGAGTGGTCTACGACCTCAATATTTTATGTGGGACACCTGCCTGCTCATACAGGTTTACCCATATCTACCCTTAGGGGCAGTTCTGACTAAGGCTTAAGAGCTTAGATGTAGAATAGTGAGAAGTACATGCACTTGTCCGTCATCGAATGACTGCGTTTTGTTCTTTTTGCATGGTCATTTACAGCTGGTCTATGATCTGGACAGTGCAATGTGAGTCAGACCATCAGTTCTTATGTCATGTTGTTCAACTGCAACAATATTAAGCGTTTTTATTTTTTAAATGTATTTCTTAAAGGAAATTCCATTTTCTATGATTTCCTGAGGAAGATGTCTGGTGTTCAGTCTTCAGATTCCTTCATGGTAAAAAATCTGTCAAAACGCCGTGTGTGTTCCTCGGAAAACACTTAAGTTGGGTTCAGCAATCAGTCACGGCACAGATTCATCCCATGTCTCCTGCAGGGATGTGTCACCTTCTGAGCCCGAGACTGTTCGGGTTCCCCGGTGGGTTACGTGCACAGCCAGACGTGCGCAGTTTGTGTGTGTTTGTGTCTTCGTTTAAACACACAGGGAGATACAAACCTGCAGTGCATAAACTAGAGTTGAAAGCAGCGCCACACAGGATTACAAAGTAATCAGAAATTTCTTGGGTGATATGATGATTCACAGATTAGAAAGCAGCCCGCCATGCAGGCGGCGAGGACGGCGCAGGAGCATAAAACACACTTTGGTGGTGTGCTGTTTCTCTTCCTTTCCCGCTGAAAGAGAGCAATTATCCATATGACAACAGAAAGCCACATCTCTCTGATTGAAATTCTATAGTCAACCTCTGCATTGTAATCATCCCGCGCAGGCTTTCATCCTCATTCATACACCGTTGAGCGAGGCGGTGATGAGGCTCACGCGTGCAAACCAACACAAGCAGCAAAGCTTGCTCGACAAATTGGCTGCCCGGCTGGCGTACTGCAACACAGAGATATATCTTTCTTTTTTTTTTCTCGGTTTTCTCCCCCTGTTGCCATTGTGGACGCGGCGGCTACACTGCTCTGCTCTTCTCACAGACGATTAGGCTGCCTCTCGGCTGCGCTGGCTGTCGGCCAGCAAAATGGTGGCTTTTCGTTGTGTTGGCTGCCATTGATTTGGCACAGCAGGTCTCTGAAGTTGCACACTGTTGCCCCGTTGGATAGGCCTGAGGATATGTGTGTGTGTGGGTGTGTGTGTGTGTGTGTGTGGAGGCATACGACTTGAATAAAAAGTGGTAAACATTGGTGAGGCACTTTTTTATGAGGACAGTACTCTTAAATCCCAGCCTGCAACTTGTTTGCACTAACTGTACGTTCCAGACCCTTTGGGAACACACCAGGAAGCAGTTTTTGTGTCGTCTTGATCTGTAGACAGAAGCACAACGAGAAGAAAGATTCTTCTGAGAAATGGCGTCCTCCAGAACTTTCATATTTCATCACCTCAGAGAGACAAACTTTGAAAAACAAGCGTGGGGAAAGTTGGCCATAAATAATGCAGAAACACACACTGAGGTCAAATTTTTTGGATTCCACAGCACACATTTTGCATCATATGTGTTCTTGTGTGATTTTTATTGACAAAGTGTATTCCCGGGCGAGCAATCATGGCGGTAATTGAGTGCACATGCAAACTCATTACACACTGTCAAATAGCGAGCCAAGCCCGCTCTGACTCTCTGGTGCACGCACAAGCTGTTTCCTGACACGATGTCCCTCGATGACAAAGCGTGACAAACGAGTCTGTTCAGAACACATTTAGGTCCCATCGCATCGACCCCGCCCACCCCCACCCCCACCCGACCGTTTCTCTCCTTCTCAGAACTTGGACAAGGGCAGCTCGCCCATCCTCTCCGCACACAGCCCCTGTCCATCAGTTGTGCTGCCATAACCTGCCGGCGCTCCGTGACAAACGGCTTCCCTCATCCTGATGGATTGGCCTATCACGCATTGAGGAAGTGACAAATTAGATCATTATTTTCCTTTATGATCCTACCTCTCTTGTTTTTTTTTTTAAGGTTTTAGCATTCATCCAAAGCTTTTTTGCACTGTGCAAGTGTTTAGGAATGTAGTGTGCTAACAGAGAGGTTCTTTTTAGAAGAAAAGCTTTTTACTTTATAATCAGCCTTTAAACAAGAGATTTTCAAACACATCTGTACAAAGAAGATGATTGACAGGTCATTAATTCCTTGGAAGCGCACCTATTTTGTAGCTAACAGAAAATATTTAGTGTATAAAAAGGCCTAGAAATAAGGGAAATAGTCTAATTCATTCAATAGATTTAATATTTCTAACAAAAAATGTGTTTTTATGTGTAAATAACACTATCTTGTCTGTTGCTAAAGTTGCTTACGTGTTGTTGTTAAGCTACGTTCAAATCACCCTCTGCAACGCTCGTTCAAGAAGCCATTTCAATGAAAGGTCTATGTAAACCTGCATAAACATGCATTTCCTTCAAAACTCTCATTCCCATATAGCTACCAAAGTTTCTACTGCTTTTTTCGGGCACTATATGTACAAAATGCTGAATACGTATTTAAAGTGAAACCAGATCAAACTTTGACCAATCAGGGACTCAGGTTTGATAGTGACTTAAGGTTGGCGCAACTTTCAACCAACCAAAGTACCAACCGTTTGAAAATCAATCATAGAATATAAAAGAATAATTATGGTTTGTAACTTCTTCAGCATCCTGTGGACTTTTTTTTGGTCTACTTTTTGGAACTGACATTCTTCACCCTCTTTCCATTTGCTTAAAAGTCTGTTTGCATTCACACTGTGAAAGCAACTTTGTTCTAGGGTGCCCAGTGTTGTAGTATTAGTACTCTCACACTCCAAAAACATGCTTCAAAGTTTAGTTGGTGACTCTAAATTGCCCCTTAGGTGTGAATGTGAGTGCATGAGGTTGTTTGTGATGGATTGGCGAACTGTCCATGGTGTACAGTACTCTGCCCTTGGCCAACAGTAGCTGGGTCAGTGCCAGCATCCTAGTGAACTTAACAGGAAGAAGCGGAAACTGGATGGAACTCTGGCATGGATCAAAGGTTTCAAATAAAATAACTGAAGCATGTCAAATGATGACTGCTTCTAGAGAAATCAACCAATTTTGAGCCAAATCACAAATGATTGGATTTTGATCAAACAGATTAAATAAGAAACAGTTTTGCATTCATTGCTCTATAATCTTATTGAAATGCTATTGCGACATTGCAATGGGAAGAAGAAAAAGGGAAGAAACATCTGTATTTTTACAAAGTAAAATTTTTCGCGAAAAGGGAGACAAAATAGAAGACCAACACATTGTTGATATTACTAATGATAGCAATCTTTATTACTTCATAATTGTGCTGTTTACGGGTGTAAAATCTCTTGACATTTATGCTAGAGTCACTTTTTAAGATACAATCATATTGACTAGAAATAAGTGCTTTCTTTTTCCTTTGACCATGTAACAGTCAAAACTGAATTGACCTAAAGCACAGCAATTTTAAAGCTGTTGTGTTCTTCATCTCTAAAACTAAAAAAACACAACTTCTGGCTGTGGAAAAGCTCTGTGTTGGATTATGGTAGATTCAGTACTCCTCCCTTATATAATGCAACTTTCATGCATCGTCGGTGATCCTTCTTTTCCTTAAATCAACTTTCAATCAATTTCGACCTGAAGCAATCAAAGCAGCAAAGTGACTTTTTGACCTTTTGGGTGGAATCATTTCTAAAGCCAAAAGTAGTTTTTTGGAGTGTTTTTTGTGCCTGTCTCATTCATCCTATACTGCGCAGGCTTTCTGTCTGATCCCTGATATCCAAATCCCCGCCGATGTTGCGATGTCATGATTGATGACGTCAATAGGAGCATCAGCGACACATAGAAATGAGGACACGCCTTGACAGACTGCAGCCTTACCACATTAATCTTTCTCTAGGATGTGTGTGCGTGGTGGGTTGGGGTTTCATGCGAGAAAAATGAACATCTAGGTGCTAATTAGCATTTTCAGCAACATGGGGATCCATCACTTTAGGAGCAGTTAGTTTGGATTGTCCAAGTTTGTTTTCGGCTTGTGGCTCTGCACACCAGTATAGGAAAAGGGGTTGAAAAAAAATGCTTTTTGGTACATGGAGTCTTCTCAGTATTCTCTTCATGGCTCTTGCTCCTTTTTGCTGTAAGATAAGCTCTGCACTGCTGTCACTAGCGATTTAATGTGTACAGTGCTGCACAGAGCCCCACCTCCCTTCACAGGTGGACGTTTTTAAATGCTCTCACTTATAATGGTGGTTTCTGGCTGCTGTGTCGCTTCACCTTCCACCATCTTGCAGTCTTCCTTCTCCTGATATTTGCAGTGCTCATGCATTTGGAGTCTTTTTTTCTGTCCATCTTAATACTTTAAAAATATTGTCATGAAGCCAAGTATCATAAATCATTACTAGGACCGTATTTTCCACACTATAGGAATTGTAAGGTGTCTATAGATGGTCCTTTGTAGCTTAGAGAGGGCCCAAGCCAGGCCTCATTGTGTCAGCCTGAAGCCCAAATAAATACAGAGGGTTGTGTCAGGTAGAACATCAGACAAAAAATCTTTACCAAGTCAAATATTCAAATTAGATCTATGTAAAGGTAAAGAAGACCGTCAATTAATGGTTTATTTTCGAACTTTTGTCATATATAGGCCACACCAAACCATAAGGAGCATTATAGGAGATGAAGAAGTCAGAGATAAGTCCATCAGTCTATCTTTTTTTATCTGCGTTGACAGTAATTCTAGAACTGGCTTGAGAAATTCTACATGTTAGGCACGTTAGTGTATTTAAAATACCTGTAACTCCCAAACTTGTTTGCATAAAATAATTTAAAGAAAAGAGTCTGACACAGCTATACGTTAGTTTCTTTAGCTTAGTCACAGTCAACACACTACTTTAGACAGGGAGAGTTTTTTGACTACAAGATAAATGCGTGTTAATGTGAAATATACCAGATTATCAGCAAAACACAATAAGATTGTTTCTGTAACAAGTACTCGAGCAATATGTTAAAAAAATAAAAATAAAAAAATACAGTTTTGCATAAAATACAGTAACAGAAGTTGAAACTCTTTTAAAGAGAAATATGTTTCAAAACTAAAATAAAAAAAAGAAGTTGGGCATTTTGGCATTTGAAAAAAAAAAAAAAAAAGGTTTTTTAATTCTCAGTGACCTATGTTATGATCTTACAGTGCAGAATTGAAGCTGTTCACAGTGATTGTTTAAGTGTTTGTAAAAAAAAAAAAAAACCTTGGAAAGCTTTTTAAGCCTCAAAATTTTAATTACAAGTATCACAAAAGACAGAGCAGTCACTGATAAAATGTATGTGAATTATTGAAAAGAAATTAAACGTATCTCACAGAAATGCAGAAGTGGTGTGGATGACTTTGTTCCTGTGAAGCTGTGAATAATACTTAAAAAAAATTGAATTTCTTTGGGTTTTTCCCCACATTTTAGAAATTATGAAATTGATTCTTGTTTCTGATCATCTTTAAATCCACAAAATATGTATCAATAAATTAAATATATGTGGTAGGACTGTAAAATTGGTTGTCACATCAGGTTAGGTTTCAGTCCAGAATTATACAACATAATCAGAATATTCTGTCTCAGGCTCTGCTGATGATTGCTCCGTAAACCTAAATCAGCCAAATCCTGGTCCTCGACAACTACTAACCTGCCTGTTTTTCAGCTTTCCTTTCCCCCTCGGTACTGATTAGCGCACTCAGGTGTGTCCATGGTTATGTCCAAATGCACAGACTATTCCCTAACCCCCAAAAGACTATATTGTGCTGGACTATCCACTACCTGGATTTTAATACGATTCAGACACATACCCACCACTTTCCTCTTTTTTTTAAACACTAAAATGATGTCACCCATTAGCCAAATTGAAAACCTAATAAATATTGCCATTTTATGAAGACAATTTATGATGAAAATGTAGACGATTTATAAATAAATACTTTTACATTCACCTTTTTATATGACAAATCATTCAAACCTACATTTTGGTATTTATTCTCCAATCTAGTGAGTATAGTGTATTATTTTGTAGACATAAGAGTTTGAGGTAAAGAATATATCAAAAGAAACAAGAATAAAGAACAAAGACGTAGACAGAAAGACATGTAATTAAAAGCTGACGGCAGCACAGACCTGTTGGGCTTCATGTCAACATTTGATTTCTATCCATCTAGATAAAGGGGGTGCAAAGTCAGACCTCGACCTTCTGATTGTTTTCCAGAAACCCTGCCTTCTGCTGGTTACATGGATCAGGTGTGTTTGTCCAATAAGGAGCTTCAATGGCATGTTGGTTGGAAAACATGTAGGACACCGGCCCTCGAGGACTGACACCTCTGATCTAGATAGAAAGTTCCATCTGGAACTCCATCAAGTCTTTGGGATCTATTGTCTACAGTGTTACACAAAGCATAAAAATATGTAGGACCACTTTATTTAGCTGAAGAAATGTACACATTCCCAAAATATGAACCCATTGCTCTTTATTAAGGTCTCTTTGGAACGTCATGTCGTGGTGAGCTCCTTCTCTCCCATCTCCTCTCACACTTCTTTGGAGCACACACTCTCGGCAGGTCTGCTCTTCGTCTATGACATCACTGAGTTTCAGCGCTCCCAACGGCAGCCCGTCCGGGAGAGGCGGAGGTGCTCGCATGTGTGAATTGATTCACCTTGACAACCGAAGAGCATTTTGGAGCGCTGTAACCACGGTGACTCCCATCACAACATTATGGGTGGTTGGTCAGCAGTGGGGCCAGTCAGGGGCGGTGTTTCATCTATACATTTTTAATAGCCAGTGTACTTAGTCGTTCTTCCTGGGCCTGTCTCCCTGTGGCCTCATCTCCAAGAAAAAGACAGACACGGTGGAAAAAGCCCCCATTACATATTTATTGTTCGCAGTCTTAATTATGGAGCCAAGGGGGTTGGACCCTCTCCTCGTCTCTTGACTGTCTTGCAAAGTTGAAGAGGTTTGGATTTACTTCCTTTTTCCTCCTCTGCACTTTCTCTATATCTGTTAAAGTTCTTTTGAACTGTGGCTTTGTATATTTCGAAAAAATTACTCCTAAAATATAATTTTACTCAAAGCTGTTCTGGAAAGAAAAACACATTTCAATAAAAATCCTGTTTTGGGTGTTTTTAGCATGTTCTTTTGGCATTTCGCTGATGATAAAGGACTTATAAAGAAAATGCGGTTGCCGGGCTATAAGTTCTTTCTCCACTCCATTCTGATACATGCACTTGTAGACGACTAGATCCATGTACATCTTTGTTTTCCTAGTCCGAGGGCACATCTGTCTCAAAACTGTACGACTGGATAGCTCCAACATTGTTCGCCATTGTTGTTGCATCGTTCATGTTGGAAGTGTAAGGGGCTGTAAGCAAGCGGGAAAGTATCACAAAAGACAGAGAAGTCACTGATAAAATGTATGTGAATTATTGAAAAGAAATAAAACATATCTCACAGAAATGCAGAAGTGGTGTGGATGACTTTGTTCCTGTGAAGCTGTGAATAATACTTGGAAATGGAATTTCTTTGAGTTTTACCCCACATTTTAGAAATTATGAAATTGATTCTTGTTTCTGATCATCTTTAAATCCACAAAATATTTATCAATAAATTAAATATATGTGGTAGGACTGTAAAATTGGTTGTCACATCAGGTTAGGTAAGCAAGCGGGAAAGCATGTAAACAAAGAGCTCTCAACGAAAGTAAAGCAAAACTGTTTCGCCCACAAAACAGGCAAATTCTTATTGAACTAGAGTCGCTCTGCAGAAACTATGTCCTAAGAGACGATGCAAGTCTAAGCTAAGAACGGCATAATCAAACATAATTGAAAGATGCTTTTAAAGTAGATCAAAAGATGATTGGAGTTGGTCTTTATAAATATTTGCACTTAAAGAGAAATGTCAACCTGTTAGGCATATATGATGGAGCAATAAATAACCCTGACCCTGTATAGTATTCCCCCCTTATTCGCAAGGGTTAGGGATATAATATGCCGAATCTGCAAGTAAGAAGAACCCCCTACCTCCACGGCCGAAGAATGTCTGTTACTGTTTCATACTTGTCAAAAACACTTCTGATGATGCATTCTATAAACATTTATTAAAGAACTTTGATACACCTTAGCCGCACAGCTCCTCCTTTAGATGTGTCTTAAGTTGTTGAAGTTTTTGTGACAAACCTGGAGAGTCACATGACTGAAGAACACATCTGCAAATACTTGAATCCATGAATAAAGAAACTTGAATACGTGGGGGAACACTATATATATATATATATATATATATATATATATATATATATATATATATATATATATATATATATATATATATATTCATTATATACTGTATGTATAGATATATATATATGTATGTATATATACATGATATACAGATATATATATGAAACTAAATTATTTTATTACCTAGCACAAACACAAATAAACACCTAAAGATTATCTTCCTTTTAATAAGGTAGTGTGTTTTGGATAATTTCACATTCTCGACACAACAGCCCCTGAGTGTAATATGTATGTTATAGTACACCTAATTCAAAGCATGCGTGTTGGTCTTAACATTTCCTTGCATGTTATTTTGAGTTATACTCCTGTAATCTTACAGCACCACTGGCCAAAATCAATTTGAGGGAAAAGGTTTTGTAACCCCATCCCTTTCGTTTAGTCATTGCAAGAAGACATTGATCAAAAAATGTATTTTTGGCCTCAATTGTCGGGGTTTGACCTTGAAAGCTTTGCTTTTTCTTCTTCTTTTGAATTGCCAAATTGGTTCTAGTCTTTTGTTCTTTCAAGTTGACTTTTCTTTAAATATGAAGATGTGCTGATCTGTCTTTAAGTGATTGTATAACCCTAAATCTGAGTGAGATTGAAGGATTTGCTTTATTGTGTGCACTTGTCATGGAATCACCTTGAGGAGAGTGTGGGGGCGGTTTCCACAGCTATAGTTCTCCTTTATCTCGTCTGCAGTCCCTCTATTGCAGATTGAAGAGGCGGGTTTTCAATCTTGGACACTTGACTTGTGGCGGATTGTGGAATTCTGTGAATGCAGGAAGCAGAGTTCACGAACTCCAGTGTGGTTTTCGCCGCCACCTCCTCTGACTCAGAGGAAAACAGGAGGCTTACCGAGTTATTGTGGAACATTGAACATGTGATTTGCTGTTATTGGGAATTGTACTGTGTTTGTTTAAGAGACGGGCATTTAGAGAACTTTAAAAAGATCAAAAGGCTCCACAGAGTTTTGGTAAAGAGTCGGAGCCTTTTGATTTTTACTCAAAAGAAAAGGATTTGGCAGACAGGTTACAACTGGAGCACTATGTGAATAAAAGGCACAGTTATTTAAGGGTTAGCCCGCTTCAGGCTCAGAGGAAATCCATATTTTATTTGACGTTAGAGCTGCTCAGGGGCTGTAAATTATTACTGCTCTACTCCACCTGCTCATGGAGGTCACCCATCCTGCGAGATCGTTTTATCTGTGTGCGCGGGCGCGCGCTTGCATTTTGTGTTTGTGCATGTGTCAGCACTCTGAGTCTTTCAGATGTGTATCCAGCCCCACTATCTTGGAGAAGTATGTGTGGCATGCTACGCGCCTGCGAGAGTCACACTGTAACCATACTGCAGACTCATCCATCCATGGATCCATCCGCCCCCCACTCCACCCATCCATGTTCTAAAGCACATTACAGAGCTGACTGCCTCCAGTGTGCCACTTTTCACAAACTATGAAGACTCCCCACTGTACATTGAGCACTCCAGTACTAAGGGGATATTATAATTATATTTACAGGAATTTAAGCATTTTAATATAGATTTATTACAATGTTTAAAATCCTGAGTCAGATTGATGGTTCTCTGGAGAACCTTAAATAATCCTGACTCCTTTATATGTAAACCAACCTTCTTTGCCTTGCTTAGAATAGTTATAACCACTCCAATAATTGTGTTTATGTTGTTTTAAACATGTATTTAAGACGTTTTTTTCATGATGGACATACACTGTATTAAGAAAATTAAGCTCAAAATTCAATTTCTTAGTATTTCTTTATTCAAATCATCAAATCAGGAGATGATGAAAAAAAATGCTGTTAAAAAAAATTTGTAGTTGTGACGTAGAAGCACAACCAGCAGGCTATAGCTCCCTGACATCTTTGCTAGCGGTAAGCGCGTAAGAAGATGGATGAAAACAGTCATGCCCACAACTCGGAACCACTGCTGCTCTGCAGAAACTATGTCCTAAAAAAAGACAGGTTTTTAAATGTTTTTCTAAAAACGGTGTAAAGATAATTAAAAGACCACTGAAAAGGCTTTTAAAATAGTTTAAAAGATGATCGGAGCTCCTCTTAAAAACTCCAACAATGCGTAGAACATATACCATGGTAATTGTAGCAGAACCATTTAGGTTAATATACCAGATAAATCATACAGTTTTGCCAAATGTACTATGGATGTCCCATAGGGATCCCCTCTTTCTATTTGCCCCAGTTTGAACAGTATGGGCTGTTAATGCACAAAATGCATTTTTTTTTTCTTTATTTGAGGGGTACTTAGAGTATGTATAATCTTGGATTTTCTTATGTCAAATGGGTTTTTTTAAATCAGGGGTCCATCATCTACAATGCAATTTGGTGCTTGTACCATAAAATGCATACATATTTTTTACCCAGTTTCACTATTTCTTCAAAAAATGTTTGGACCAAAAATATCTGTGCAAAGAAATTATATTTTGCACTACATTGAAGATATTTCGTTTGGTATATCCATAGACGATTGCGTTCATTAGATTCCTCCTCTCCTTTTTCTTTTCTGGTCATTTCTGCCTCCCTTTTGTTCTCAGCTCTCCCAGATTCGGGCCGTAAGTGATGCGTGAGCTTGTTTCCGTCCTGATTCTGCTACTTGTAATGGCTTTCATCTGAGATCCAGTTACACAGTGACAGATGTAAAACGGCTTCGCCAAAGTAAGAGCATTACCTCACTCTCCCTCTTTCTCTCAGCTTACCTTTCCCAGCGCCGCTGAGATCCCGGTCTTTAACCTTCTCACCCATCAGCAGGCTCTCATCTCTCATGTCGTTCCTGTATCCCTTCCTTTGGAGTTCTGCTACTGTCTTGATGGCCCTGAGGTTGGATTTAACGAGGTTTGCTTTAAAGGCAGTCCATATACTGTAGTAATGGCATCTTGTCCCCCACCTCTTGATAATTCACTCGACTTCAAACATCCTTTAAAGGCAGATCTGCACCGTTTAGTAGAGATCATGTCATTAGAATGCAGTCCGTCCTGTATTTTTCATTCCTCAATGGGACGGACAATTGTTTTCAGGTTGTCAGTTTTGGCCCATTTAACTGGCGCTTAATATGCCCTGTAACAAACTGGCAACCTGTTCAGGGTGTACCCTGCCTTCACCCGACAGTAGCTGGGTTGGCTCCAGCAACCTCACAACCTCAAATGGGATTTGGCGGGTTCTGTAGATGGATGGATGGATGACTGGCAATCATATTAAACAGTGGATCTAACAGATTTATAGCCCTTTTGTTCATATTTAGGTTTTCATTGATAAAATAAACTACATGTTAGTTGTGTTTTTTCTTTTGAGTTAAAAAACTGTGAGCCGGTTCCAAGTCTAAATTCTCAGTTAGCTTTTGTACTTCAGGCTAAACCAGGTTTTATACACCTTCAAATGCCAGTTATAGGTTGACTGTTCTCATTTTTTGCTGACTTGTATTATTCTTTGTCCTCTTAAGGTCATAAATGTTGGCCTGATACTTACAGCGACAACAAGCTTTCTTGTCCTTTAGCCTTCTTCTTTGGGAAATCCTATATTCTAAAGCCACTAACTCGTAATTGATGAAATTTTTTGCACAAACTCAAACTGATCCTGCTCATTTTGAACCGTTTAGCATTCTAGCGATATGTCTTTCATTTGCCTATTTGAACATGTGTAGAGATAAGGACAGGCGAAATGGCCAGCTGCTTGATGCATGATTCATTCAACTGTTCAGCGGCTTAAATCTCAATAAGGTCAAGTAGAGGTAACGGGTCTCCAACGGCTTGAAATGTTACAGATAACTGGCTGAAAACTAGCTTGAAGAGGCTGTTCCAAGCGGCGTCATTTGCATATATGCACTCCAGGGCTTAGTATCTGCATGCACTCTTTGATAAGCACATTTTTTTGGGCAATGTGGGACTCGCTACTTTGCTAAAACACCTCTATGAGTGGAAATGCATGGGACTCGAGCGCCGGTCTTATGGCTGGAAAACAAAGCCACTTGTGCGAAAGATGGCCCAGAAGAGCCAGATATGGACGGAGGTACTGGCAGAGATATACTCTTTCTGTGTAACTGACAGTCAGAGAGGGTAGACTCTGTGTTCCTGCACTCCCAACAACTGTTATGAGATCAAACTGCTCGCCTGAAGGCATCAGTCCAGAAGTTCCTTTAAAGCAGGTCGGATGTGTTATTGGGTTTGTGCGGGCCAAATAGAAGAAAATTGATTTTTATTTGTGGTTAGCTGTAATAGAATTGTGGATTGAAAAGGACTAAAAAAATATTGTTTTAATTAGATGTCATCTAAGAAAAAACAATGTTCACCAAGACCGGCCTTAGTCCCAACTGCCCTAATGGGTGGATATGGGCAAATCTCCACGGGGCAGTTGGCCCACAAGACATTTTAAGATTGTAGACTCCTTGATGAACCCGTAGAGCAAAAATGTTTATGTACATTTTTTGTACGGGCACACTGGTCGTAGCAAACACTTAAACGACACCTAAGGATGAAGTAGGGGAGACAAGTACTTGGTTTACAAGTACTTCCTATATAAATGGCAGGCTACCGCGTGAACTTATGTGAATTCAGAGTCTCACAAGGTCGGTAGCAAAGCCTGTGGCTCCAGCAGAACCGCAGCCATCCTTCTATTCTTAGCTAATGCAAGTCACCTGCTGTAGCTAGACCGTTCCGGTGGCTGGACTGGAGCTGGACTGGATGCAGTGTGATCCTGAGGTCACAAATAAGGAACAAAAACAGTTTTTGTCCGTTCTGTTTCAACAAACTTGCACTCTCAAAGGGAGCTGCTAAAAGGCCAGATTTCAAATTAGGGGTTCAAACCCTTCACCTCACATACATGAGAAAAGTGCAGATGACTGTAGAACCCTTAAAATTTTAGCAAAAAGATCTTTGTGGATAAAACAATAAGTAGCTGTAAAGTATGACATTTAACTTTTATTTTATGTTTTATGTTTTCTTATGATAGAGAGAGGGAGTCACGGTCAATGACTGCCACAGAATATTGTAGGAGAAGACAGAACAGAGGTGGTTAAAATGAGGAAGCAGGACAGCCTAAATCTTCATTTCAATGAATCAGACTCTTCCCTTGTCTCCCTCGAGTTTCTCTTATCGATTTCTTGTATTACCAGTGTCCTGAAAGCCACCTCAGATGCCTTCTGGGAGTTTTGTGTTCTCATTTTCCCGGTAAAAAAACTGGTTCTGTTCTTAAGGTAGCAAATAGCTCACTATCCTCTTATAATGTTTTAAGATTTGCTGGTTTATGAAATTGATTTCTTTGTTCAGGAAATACAGCAGTGATTAGAGCAACTATATTCCCTAAAAAAGACTCTAGATGCACATTTGAAATCAGTAATTGTAATACTTTGTCTAACAAAATATTAAGGTCTCTTAACATTTACTTTTTTTACGTGGGCTTTTGTCATGTCGTGCTGGCTCTGCTATGTTCTTTCAATGACTGCCAGTAAGTTCATTTTATCACACTGAGAGCCCCTTTTATTGGTCTTTATGGTGGGAGAGAGCGCTAATGTTCACTTCGGTCCAAAAACATATATGCTTTTAGCATTAATTGTTGCAGTGGGCAGGATCCTTGCATTTTAACTCCAGTTTTTGGTCTTTCAAACAAGAAATCTTATCAATAAGTGAACAGTAGTGTGATTAGATTAGATCCTGATGATTCACAATCAAACTAGAAAATAGTTTTCTATTTTTCGTGTGTTAATATTTACCATGGTATAAGTGGGATAATGTCTGATGAAGTGTGCATTATCAGAAGTTAATGCACACCGTGGACGCCTGAACTATCCGACTCAAAGCGAAAGACGGTACTTTTAGTGAAGTGTTATTCATTTATGTTAATGAATAGGAATGTGCTCATTTTTTTCAATTAATCGTGTGCGTTAATTCTTTAAGGTTGGCAACTCTAATGTACTGTATATGCAACATTTTGAATTATAAATTGATGTGTAATAATAGTTTGTGTATTTTTAACACAAGTAATTTCACACTATTTTAATGATCTGGTTATTCAAGTTACTTGATCAGAGTTTTTTCTTCGTTAAAAAACGGAATTTCATTTTTTAAAAATTGAATCAAAATCATTCAGCAAAATAATAATTTACCAATTTACTTTTAGCAATTTGTGTACATTATTTTTAAGGTAATTTGAATTTAAGCATTCTTTTACCGAATTGAAAGAAACAGCATTTTTTCTTCCCCCGTTACAAGAGTAAAATTCAGAAGACCACCGTCAAATACCACAACTTTAGAGGAGATTTTTTTTTTTTTTCTGCTTCAAGTTTTAATGGAGTTTTTTCACATTTTTAAACATCCTCGCTGATAGGAATGGATTTGCAGAGGATTTCCAAGTTTTGTTTTTTTTTTCTTTGATCATGGCATGTTATAAGTTATTCAGTTTGGCCTCACATGTGTTAAAAAGAAAAGGGTTACTGGCTGCATTTTGGAGTAGATATATGGATTGGGAGCAAGAGGTTTAGTTGTAATTAAGGAATTGATTTGTCATATCCTTTTTCGAGATTTTTCTCGTGAAATCGTCAAAATAAAGGTTTAAGCTTACTTGATTGAATTTCATATTAAAAGAACACAGTAGGATCTCACCGGATCTTATTCGCTGGAATCATGGTGAGATTCCAACTGATCCTGGATTTTTCTAAAAGCGGTGTAAAAAAAAAAACTTGTGCCCAATCAAATGCCCCCATGCAATGCATAGAGAAAACACTGAAACCCCAAATGTGCACATGCAGAAAACAAGCTTACTGTATGCAAATTGAAGTGCTTAGGTGGGTGGTAAACCAAATGAGTCACCATATTCAAAAGAAAAGGAAGATCTCTGTCGGTGTCATCCCTACAGACACTTCAAGAGATCAATATGTCTCTTGAAAACACGCTCAGGGGCCTTGTGTGGACTCCTGCATTCGGGTTGGTGTGACGTGGGACAGATGACAGATAACTGGGAATCCAGTGAGGCTCATGGAAGTAAAGGTGCGCGTGCACATTTGGTCGTCACGCAGATCAGACAGACCATTGGCCCCAAGCATTTCCAACAATCTTTTCTCTGTTTTCTTTTAAGGGAAGAGGATATGTTTAGTCGACTATTTGGCAACGTGACATGATTTTTACTTATGTAAAAAAAAGGTTTTATGGTGAAAAATATCAAAGGCTCCTCTCAACCTTCTTTGGGAAACCTGAGTGATGTCAGTTTCGAAGATTGTTACAAAACATAGACTAAATCAAAAATATGCTACAATTAAACTACACACACTCACAAGACAAAACCTTCATCCTGATATGTATTTTTTTTTAATCAAGCGTATGGGCCAAAGAATTTTGCACAAATATTTCTGAATGTTAAAATTAGATTAATTTCTTCGCTTAAAGAGAAACATTTGATGTATTACCAAAACACAAAAACCTCACAAGTCTGTCGGTGTTTGGGGACATCATATTTTTAAATATTTTACTCATTTATTAATTAAAAAAATCAGAATAGCACAAATCTGATCCACTGCATCCTCTTTATTTAAGTTACGTCTCCATGGTTACGGATTTTACAGTTTCTAAACAAGTTGTGTTGAGACTTAATGAAAATTCATGACACAGCTAATGTCTGTTTGATAGAATAGAAATTAAGTTCAGTGTCAAAATATAGTTTTCATGAGTTTTATTTGAAGCTTCTGTAGATGTTTGTCTTTGTTCTTTGTGTGATATTGTTTGCACAACTGTGCAAAAAGTGAACATGTTGACTAAGGTGCTGTATGCGTTAAACCCTACAAAAAATGGGGAATTGCAAAATGACCTGCTAACCTTCCCTTTGATGTTTCAGGAGTTCAAGCTCATTAACCTAAAACCTTCTCAGAAGGAATTGGCATTCCAGTATTAAAGGCCAAATGATCCAAATGTAACAAAAAAAAAAAAAAAACAAATACCAGACAGTTTATCACAAAAAAAGGCTTATACTTGTATAGCGATTCTTAAAAGGCCCCTAGAGTTTTACAGTCAAAATCCCATTCACTAAAGCACACAAACTGATGGTGGCTCCATGGTGTCAACCTGTAACCAATAAGGGATGTCACCCAAGGACACTTCCACACAGGTAAGGCAGGAATTCATATCATCCATTTTCCATCATTAGAAAAATAAAAATGAAGATGACTATTAAACAGATTTGACATATCACAGATTATTTGTGGAACGTAGCTCCTCCCATAAAATGGAGAACACTGTACATCAACGAGTCGTGTCAACATCAGTAGAAAGTAAGAACCAGAACGAGTAGTTGGCCCCTGAAATGAGTTTCTAAGAAACTATAAACTCTTGAGGAAAATATATCAACTTGTAGAAAAAGAGCACTTCTTCCCAGCTCTTTGGGGGAATTCTAATATGTTTTGGGACTTGGGGTGTTTGAAAAAAAAAACTTGAATTCAGTTATATCCTCAATGAAGAAGAAGCAGGATACACATCTTGATTTTCCCATTTAGCTTTTCTGTGTTTTTTGTGCAGCTATTTGATGCAATAAACTTAGTTTGTCTGCCCACTGATAAATCGCTCTATCAGCCACTTTTTCAAAAGGGCAAACAGAATAAGTTAATTAACATGTCTAATTGCATTTGGTGCTTAGCTTTGGGAGTATCAAATCAAATTAGGATTCTCGCTGTTCGTTTGCCTGGCACATGGTTTGCCGTAAGCACTGCATTTGCAGAACCTGCCTTTTGTCTTTGTCTCTGTTGTGTTCCAGATCCCTTCCAGCTATGTGGGTTACACTTTTACTTTGCAGCATGACTTCTATTCTCTATTTCTATTTTTTACACACCTCTCTATTTTTGGCATCTTTTCTCCCAACAATCTGTATTTTACATTTTTGCTTCTTGGCATCTATCATAATTCCTGCACTAAATGGAGCTCCGGATTAAGGGGCACCGTCAAGGAATGGTCTATTTTTTTAAACTTTTGTCATGTTTAGGGAACACTGAACTAAAAGGTACATTAAGTGAAACAAAAGTGTCAGAGATAAGTCTATCAATGAGTCAGAGTTTTTTAAACAGCAATCACAGTAACTTTAGAACTTGTTTGTAACATGCTATGCACTAGTGTGTTAACAATGGCTGTAACTACCAATCTTGAACAGACTGATCCCGCTAAAACATACATTACTGTGACTATGCTAACTCCCCATCTTGTTTCTAACACGTTTTGAAACAGTCGAACACTGCTACTCATTAGTCATGTTGGCATATTCACAATAACACAAAACCGTGTTTGCAAGTCATAACAAAAGCAGACCTATATTGCTAAAACAAACATTATTGTGAATACGCTAATTCTGAACCTTGTAAAACGTAAAAAACCCAGAATATCGCTTAAACAAATGGTACTGAGGCTATGCTAACCCCCAACCTCGTTAGTAACACATTAAAAACAGTCAAACACAGTTACGCATTAGTCATGTTAGAGTATTCACAATAACACGCTACGTTGATTGAAACTCGTAAAAAAGCAGACCATCGCTAAAACAAATGATACTGTGACTATGTTAACTCCCAACCTTGTTAGTAACACAAAAAAACATGTTGACACTGCTAAATGTTAGCAACATTAGCATAATCACAATAACACCCAACCTTGTTTGTAACGTGTAAAAAAAATAAAAAATAAAAAAATAATAAACTTAAAAGTAATGCGTCAAAAACAGAATGTTATTGCTAATACAAATGGTACTGTGACTATGCTAACTCCCAACCTTGTTTGTCATGAAAAAAAAATACATTCAAACACCACTAAATGTTAGCGACGTTAGCGTATGCACAATAACACCCAATTGGTGCCCCAATTGGTTCCTGTGACTATGCTAACTCCCAACCTTGGTAGTCGCATGAAAAAAACACATTCCAATACCGCTAAATGTTAGCCATGTTAGAGTATTCACAATAACACCTATTTGGTGTTGATAATAAAAAAAAGAACCGACTTATATCGCTAAAACAAACATTACTGTGATTATGCTAACCCCCAACCTTGTTTGTAACTTGTAGAAACAAACAAACTGACAATTCGACAAAGAAGCGTGTACCTTTCAAAATTGTAAGATCATTGTAACATCAGTAGCACAACCAGAATTCTCTGGATTATAAGGTGTACTGGTGTATTTTGAAAAAAATCATAGTTTTTAGGTGAGTCTTTTAGTTTAAAAAAATGCAATGTATTGTTTCCTGTTTAGCTTTTTTCGTACCGTGTGAAACTCCAAGCTAGCACACCAGTCACTGGCTTTGTTCTGTCAGAAACTATCCACCAGATAAGTGTAACCAATATCTGCAGACGCGGGCAGACAGACGGTGTATAATTGAGCGATAGCAGCTAATGTGAGTGAATAGCTTAGAACTGACTCTGATCCGAAGCAGAAGCTCGGGCTTTCTGTTAGCCCCTCGGTAATACCAGCAACAACAGCCACCCAGATTACAATCTGGTGACTACCTGGCTCTGTTTGGGTAGCGGAGGAGGTATGTGTGCTGGAGCACGTCTGTGTGGCTCCTGTTATCTTCTTTTTTTTCCCTTTTTTCCAGTCTTGTCTGTTTGTCGTGCAGCTTTCATCTGTCCTCCTCTCCACACACCTTTCTTTATCTCATCTCTCCTGGTTTCTTTTTATCTGCCCTTTCTTGCTACTCAAACCCTGCACCCCCCCTACCCCCAGAGTTATCTTAGCCCTTTAATTAACGTGACATGCTGTGAAGTAAGATGCTAAATAATGCAAGCTTTTCCAGTGACACCGAATCAGCTGGAGTGATTAGTGGCCACACAAGCACTCTGTCTGACACACACAGCCAAACGATTCCCTTCTGTATCACTTACAGGATCTCTGGCCCTGCAGCCACATTTATTCTAGTAATCTTGTTTTAACAAACGCCTATAAAACAGACCCTTAAAATATGTTATGAACAACAATCATAAGATTAAAAACAGGAGTTGCTTCTCCTCAAACAAACAGCTGAAACCCGCTGGAGCTCGAGCACAGGAAGCTGTGTGGCGTCTGGTACGGAGACACCGAGACGCATGGATTGCTCTTGTTCAGCACATGGATCCTTGATTGGATTGGGATCTGGGGAGTTTGGAGACTGGCTCAACATGTCAAAGTCTTTGTTCTCATCATCGAGCCGTTGCTGAGCACTTTGTGTCGTGTGGAGGACATCCTTTTTGGAGGAGGGAAGTTTTCGCCATTGGGGAGCAATGTGGCCACAGACGGTGTGCCTCCTCTGCAGCAATCTTTACATGGAGTGGCTCCCATTTTAGTGATAGTAGCATTAATCCTGAGATCTTTTTAAAGCTTTCCTTCCTTCAGTACAGGTCATGTACTGTAAGATTTAGAGTTTTTAGCACAAACTACTAAAAAAAAAACCCAAACAAATAAAGGTAGAGTGTTTTGGGTTTTTTTTAAGAAATTACATACCGTGACTCTTTTTATAGTACTCATGAAGTGTATTACATTACAAACTCATCATAAAGTTTTGCTCTTGTGTGTTTAGTGACTAAAGCTCAATTTGTTTCACTTGAGCGTTAGTCGCATGCACCCTATCTACGACCCTCCATGCTGCCCATGGAAGGTCAAAGATAGGTATAGCCGCATCTTAAAGGAAGCACAGGTGTGTCTTGCAGTTCCTCTTGTGGTCTGGCGTCCACCTTAAGGGATGTTGTTAAAACGGAAAGCATTATTGTCATGCATGTGATAAATGTATCGTGAAATATTTGTAGGGATAGAGGAAGTGAGAAGAATTTATGACGAATGGTGATGCTCCGGTACGATACCGATAGTACGGTACGATAGTGCGCATAGACCTCTTACTGATACAGAAGTTCCCATTGGACACCCATAGAATGTCCACACAAGCTAGGCTCTGATTGTCTATTTCCTAACAGTCAGGCATAAGGCACAGAGTGCGTACTGGGCACCCAAAGAGCATGAACTGATCCCTTAGCGGACTCAGTTATGCTGATATTTCAGATAATCGTGCATTTTGTGGTAAAAGTACCAAATTTACCATGGATGTACCTTAGGATCCCATCTTTCGGAAAAGCATGTTTGTCACAAGAAAAATCCAAAATGGCTGCCATTTGTAAAGATGGTGAACATACAGTCAATTGTTACAAAAATATTCTGTTTGTTTTCCCCAATCTCAATAATATGGGGTATTTGTGCACAAAAGGCAATCCCTTAAACTTAAGGGGTACCTACAGAATACTATTGTTTGTATATTATATAAATTAAATAACCTTTAACCCACAGCAGAAATTTTGCATGAACATTTTTATGGGTTCACAGAGTGGTCTGCCATTGTAAAAATGTTGCATAGGCCAACTGCTTCTAGAAATTACAATTGATCCCTCGCCCTACTCTTCACAAAGAGCGATAAACCTTTTTTTTTACTTTTTTACAAGAGTTCAGTCTGGATCACGTCAATAAACCCAAAAATCATTTGAATTCTGAGTCATGTCACTTTAAATTCTGCCTTACAGAAAAACAACAGTCAGGAAAGTTTTCTCATTTTGGTGATGTATTCTGTAATGGATTGTGACATTTTGGACGCATAAATAATGACGTTTGGTGCATGGGATATTTTGGAATCATGTAACCGGACTGTACCATGTCAACTTGATGCTTTTTTAAGGTTTTGTGTGCGACAATCCACACTAATCTCAATGAACATCCATGATGAGAGTGCCGCCTTGGCGCTACACTGAGAAGCTTCTAGAGAAACTTGAAAAAATACATTTTTTTTCTCTTTTTTTTAGCCTTTGCAGTAAACTTTGAAAATTAAAACAATATGTTTTTTTTGCATTTAAATAAAAAATATGCTATTATTCCCTGTTTTTGCATTTCTATCTCAATTGATGTGTTTAAGTCAAGCTCCTGATCGCGTTTGAAATAAATTTTGTATTTGAATAATTCCTGAAGATGACACCGTTCTGTGTGGCATTTCGATGTCTACTGTAGAAATCAGTGCAGAGGACTTAATTTGTGCTGGGAGAGATCTAGGTTATCCCAAAGCAATTGTTTTGGACCAAACCAAGTGGAAAATCCAGTGTGGGTTTAGTTGTTTGCTGCCTCGGCTGCAGCAGGGATGCTAAGAGCTCTGGGTTCCCGCGCCCCCCCCCTCCACCCCCTCGTCTTTTTTTAATCAGATGGCTTGTTCAGGAGTGGAGGGGATTAAGACTGCTGCTGTTGCGGCTGCTGCTGATAATGAATCTGTTCAGTTTTGGAGAGCACACAAACATATGCACATATCCCCTCACGTGTACAGAGGACATCTCGGCTGCACAAACATGTGGAGTAGATAAGGTCTGCCTTAATAGACAGAGGAATGGAAAGGCTTAAACACATGCATTAATGGGAACGCATGCATCACAAATCTTTACGATTCCTTTTTTTTTCCCCCAGTAATCTCACGTTAATGATCTCTGGTTCAGAAATGTGAGCAGTGATCTGGCCTGTCTCATCCAATCATGTGATTTGATTTGCGAGATTTTTGACACACAAACGCCAAACGCTTAACACTAAGTGTCACTGATGGCTAAAAGACACACAGATGGGCATTGAGAACGCTGGAGAGAAAAAATCCGACTTGTGAAAACGGAAGACATACAAGTTTGTAGTGCAAGGACGACAGAAAGGAAACAGAAAGTTGGTTGAACGAGATATTTCGAAAGGGCAGGGGTGACGATAATGACTTTTAAAAGAAGTGATCTAAAGATGAAAGGATCGGCATGCTGAGCTGTCGGTTGATCCAACACTTTGTGCAACGTAGCTAGCAGATAACACCAGTCAGTCTCCGCCCACTTTAATCCATCCATCAATCCCAGGCTTTTCCACCCCTCCATCTTAAAGCCATCAACTCCTTTTCATCAATCTGAAATCGTCCTTTTTGGAGGCACAACTGAGGGAAAAAAAAATCTAATATTGAGCTTCAGAGATAGATTGAGTAATGGGTAAAAACTGACACGTTAAGAGACATTGGAAGATGAAAACCAAACTTCAGAGGAGACTGATGTTGCTAAATCTTTGCGATAAATTTGTTTGCTGCTGCGTGAACTCCATCACAAATGCGCACAAACACACCTCTGGCAATGAGTGCATGGTTCTAATGAAGCAAAAAGGAGAGAAGCAGCTGCTGAAGTGGATGTGAGGCCTGGGGGGGACTCACGCTCTTCAGGTCTGTTTTTGTCAGTGTGTGTGTGTGGGCTCACAGACCAGGCCTGAAAATTTGGACTTCTTTAATGATGGCATTCTCTCCTTCCTTCCTCAGGTTGTGACGGCTTGTCTCTATCATCCCGCGGTGCAGTGAGGCGGTGAACTCACGGTGGATACAGCATGCATGTGTCGATTTATCCCACGATGCACTCTGCCAGTCCAGGCCTGCTTCTCCTCAGCATCCTCTTCCTCGCTGATGCTGACTGTGAGTGCTCTCTCATGCCTGTCTGCCTTTTTTTTTTTTCCACTGACACTCATAGACACACACAAACACACACCCACTCAATACGCTGATGTGCAAAGGTTTTAGAGACTAAATTTGTCTCCGTGTCATAAATTCCTAACTGAGTTTCCATTATAACACCAAATGTACAGCCGGAGTCATAAACAATTATCTTCAGCAGCAAGGAGTGCTTGGCGTCCCGCAACAGATGGTAAGGCCCCCATATCGCCTTGACCTCCAACATCATTTAGTCTGTCTGGGATTACATGAAGAGACAGACGCACTTGAGGCAGGCCACGATCCAAAAGAACTAAGACTATTCCGGCGCGTTGGATGGTACCTGCCAAAGCCCCTGAGCAAAATGGATGCATCCACCTAGGATGGCCAACCTCACCAACAGTGACTTCTTCAGGATTCTAACTTATCTCCACTAAACACGTTTGACACAGTTAATGCACACACGTTTGAAGGAAGATTTTTTGTAAATGAGAACTGGACCATAACTGTGACGTCACCCATGGAGTATGGCTTACTTCTGGCTCCAACAAAATTAGTCAAGTTATTCGCCATATTCATGTCGGAACCAGAAAGCTGTGATTGGTCAGAGACAGTCTGAGTCATTTCTATGGCATCATAGAGGTGTAGGAGGAAATCAATTTAGTGAAATATCACGATCCTGACTAGGGCTGGGTGTCGATTAGACGTTCCAGAAACGATTCGATTTCATTCACAAGAGCCCGAATCGATTCAATTCAGATTTTTTTGGTTCTTTCAAATCTTCAGTTCAATTAAATGTTGAGTTTACACATTTATACACATTTGTTTAGAAATACATTAATAATCTACTATATGTTTTGAATATATTTATATTAATCTGATACAGTTCCCACACTGTAAAATGTATTAGTGAAATAATGAGATTGTTAATAGTATACAGTGTTACATGATTTCTCAAAAGGAGAAGTTCTAACAAAAATGTTCAGATCATTAACATTGTAAACATTGCTGTTCTTCTCCTGGAGGGTGTTTCAGTTTGGCCACTAGGTGGCGATCACACTATAGCATTACACCTTATTCCAGAAGAACAAGAAAAGAATGAGCAAAAAACTGAGCTTTAGACAACAAATAGTTACTTTAAAATAATACTTCCTTAAAATAATTTTTAAAATTCATGCCTGTGTGTTTATAAAGATGTTCATTTAGTCAGCAATGTATGTTTAGGTCAACTGAGCATTAGCTGTCCTATAGGAAATTCCATTAAACGTTAGCATCAAGCTAGCAGATTGATTTTATTAGCAAAATTATGCAAAAAAATGGTTATTACTATGTAAAGTGCTTTTGCAGACCATTCAAAACTACTCATTCTGTACGTTAATATAAAGCGGATGACGACATCTAATGAAACTACAAAGTAAAAGTGGTTCCATGTTGGTGAAAATGTATCACCTACATCCTGACGCGACAGAACAGGCTTGAGGTAGTAATTTCCCCGCTGGAATGTTCTAAATGCACAAAGTCGCACGGAGCCCAGTAAAAGTGCACACACATCAGCAAGCCTGTTGTTTTTGCTTTCAGCCTCCTGCCCTGCTGTCCCATGTGTAAGTTTCAGGGTCAGCCACTAAAGGCCCAGTCATCCATCAAAATGTTGATGCCTCTAGACTTTCTCTGAGGATTAGAGGAGCATCGCTAATGCAACAAGGGCAGAAAGTATTCATAGCCTGTCTTCTGTGTCTACATTTCCTCGCTTTTCCCCTCATTTGAATTGCTGTGATTTTCCCCATTGCTCTCCTCTCGCGCTCTGCTTCTGCCATTACCCAGCACATCCCAAGAATCTGCTGAAAGAGGGTGGACAGGGGGGCTTATAGGAGTGGAAGAGGAACGAAAGTTAGCTCTTTTTATCTTTCTCCGAGCAATGACTCCTTTTAATATCAGCATTAGGGACCCGGAGATTTGAATACTTAGAAGGTGCTGGGGAGCTGACATGCTTGTCACATGTCAAAATGTTTTGAAATTTTAAACACGTTGTGCTTATCGTCTCTAACACTGGCTGCTGATTGAGTATTTTTTTCCCCTATTTAAAGAAACAAAATAATCTTTAAAAGGTTTGAAAATGGGGTTTTGCCACACACGTCATGCACCGCTTGAATTCTAATGCATTATTCCATTAAAAGCAGCAATTATGCATGGTTTAGAGTGAAATTACAGCAACTTAAGCAAGTCCTTAGTCAAATACACCCATATGGGTGCTCCATGCTATGACCCATATAGGGTCATAGACCTATATGGCCGCTTCCTAAAGAAGCATCTCTTGCATTTCTCTTGTGGCTCTTGGAACGAATGATGATAGGATGATGCTATCGTATGCTGTGACTGAAGCAAGGCAAGTTTATTTGTATAGCACATTTCATGTACAGAGACTATTCAAAGTGCTTTACATAAAACATTAAAAGAAACAATCAAAAGAAATAGTAAAGGTGTGATCATTAAAATAAAATTAAAAGAAAGTAAAACGATTTTAATTTAAAACGAGCATAAATAAACAGTGTGGATGTAAACTTTTGAATACATATTATTTAAATGCAACTGAGAACAGGTGAGTCTTTAACCTGGATTTAAATACACTGAGTGTTTCAGCTGATCTAAGGTTTTCTGGAAGTTTGTTCCAGATCTGTGGAGACTAGAAGCTGAATGCAGCTTTTCAACGTTTAGTTCTGACTCTAGGAACTGATAAAAGACTGGATCGCAGAGTTCTGAATAAGCTGCAGTTTCCTGATATATTTTTTTGGTAGTCCTGTAAAAACACTGTTACAGTAATCAAGTCGACTAAAGATGAACGCATGAACTAGTTTGTCCAGGTCCTGCTTACACATCAGATCTTTAATCTTTGAGATATTTTTGAGATGATAATAGGCTGATTTTGTGACTGCCTTGATGTGATTTTCAAAATGTGGGTCTGTGTCCATCACTACACCTAAGTTTCTGGCCTGGTTGGTAGTTTTTGGATTGATTGAAGCTCTGAAGTGACATCAGTTTTGTTTTTGTTTAATTTAAGTAAGTTGTGGCACATCTAGTCATTAATGTCCTCAATGCATTTACCAAGAGCCTGTACAGGGCCTCTGTATCCTGGTGTAATATAATGTAATATATATCCATGTGTCATCTGCATAGCTATGGTAACTAATGTTGTTGTTCTTTATATCTTGAGGCAGTGGGAGCATGTAGATGTTAAATAGAAGTGGTCCCAGGATGGAGCCTTGGGGTACTCCACATGTAATTTCTGTTGGCTCATATATGAAGTTACCAATTGACACAAAATATTTCCTGTTTTCCAAGTCGATTTGAACCAGTTAGTACTGGTCCACTGAGACCCACTCAGTTTTCCAGTCGTCTGAGTACTACAGCGTGGTCAACTGTATAAAACTAGTACTGACATATTTCCACTGTCTGTATTCAAACGTATGTCATTAGTCACTTTGGTCAGAGCTTTTTCAGTGCTGAGGTTCAGTCTGAAGCCAGACTGGAAGACATCATAGTAGTTGTTTCTTGTTAAGAATTCGTTTAACTGATGAAAAACAGCTTTTTCAGTTATCTTACTTAAAAATGGACGATTTGATACCGGTCTGTAGTTGCTCATTTGTGTTTTGTCTAGACTGTACTTTTTTAGGAGAGGTTTGATTACAGCTGTTTTCAGTGGTTCTGGGAAAATACCAGATGTTAAAGACAAGTTCACAATCTGGAGCAGGACTGACTCCAGAATTTTTGAAACTTTTTTGAAAAAGCTTGTGGGTAGAATGTCCAGACAGCAGGAGGAGGAGTTTAGCTGACATAGAATGTCCTGCAGATCTTTACTGTCTGGTTACAGGAGGCACTGGTTCTTTACTGACATGTGCAAATGCTGCATCCCCGGGGTGTGCAGGTAATACATAGGTACCTGTAGGACTACTATAGGACACAATGATTGTCTAATGTCCCAATTTGTTTGATAACCCTGTCCACCCGGTACTGGACAAACAATGGAGCGCCTT
>NC_050512.1:21829303-21882953 GCF_002922805.2 Oryzias melastigma
AGAAATCTTTTCTACTTTGGCAGTATTTTAAATTGATACAAGTATCGCCACATAAGTATCGCAATATTTCACTGAATCGATATTTTCCCTATAAGATGCTATAAGAGTGTTTAACAGCTCATCACTATGTCACAGATAACACCAACTGATTGTTGTAGTGACTGATTGGCTTTGTACTAATTTCAGGTTATATTAAATATCAGGGGTGTGTATTGGTAAAAGTCTGACAATACGATACATAGTGCGAAACACTTGTCATTATGTATTCTTGTATATCTCAAGACAATACCAGACAATTTTTCACTTTTTAATTTAAATTATGACTTGGGGGTTATCTGAATATTAATACATTTTTTACACAAGTACAATTGCAAAATACATGTTATTTCATGATCAGAACATTAAGCAGTCCAACTGTATCTCATAGACAAGTTGCATTTACACCGCAAATTTGTGGTTCTTTTCTTTTGGATATTTAGGAAATAACTAAGTAAAACATAAAAGTAAGACTGAACTACATGTTTACTTATAGTATTTAATTAATTATCCCCTTGGCAGTATTTTAAATCAATACAAGTGTCACCACAAAAGTATTGCGATATTTCATTGAATCAAGATCTTTGTACACTCCTAAAAGATGCATGTTTCTTCTTCCTTTTACCACCCGGTTTTTCCCTTCCCACCTATCTTTTGTTTTTGCCGTATTCTGCTTGCTGGTTCATGGCATCTATCTGGTGGATTAAGAGTAATGCCCTGATCCCGTTGCAAACTAGGCCACTGCTCCATGTACACAGTGTGACACCCTGTGTGAGAAAATCACATCTCCTGGTGTGTCATTCCGTGGTATGTAAAACGTCGCATTAACACGGGTCCTTTGAAAGAACCTTGTTTGCCCCGAAATCAGCAAGCTGTTACTCTTCCCCCTCCAGCTTTGACGCAACAGCAAATGAAGTAAAACCTCTTTGTGCGAACACCACAACACAATAAACTGTTGTTGTGGTGTTTTTTTTTTTTAGAGGCTTACAGTAGACGATACTCTGCTGACCTGCAACCCTGTGCTTTAGTGAGCAGACTGTAAGTTATGAAACTAGAAAAGAGAGGTTTGGGGAGTTCAAATAAGGAAGAATTCGATGTATAAATCTTTACCTTGATCTTGGACAGTATCTTTAACGTGCTGTAAAAAGTTGTTGTATTTCCCATACGCCCTGAAAAAGTTTCAATTTAGCTTTCTAGTTCCTGAAAACTCCCTTTTTTTTTTTTTTTGTATTAGTCTCCCTGAAATAAGGAGCCGCCTCATGTGGTGACTGATTAACCTGTCAAAAGTCCACCGCAGTGCCAGCTCTTAAAGGGCCTTTGGGCTGACTGAAACTTGAAAGGTGGTTGGCTGGATCTCATACTATGACAGCTTGTTTGCTTATGCTGAGTTGAGCCACCTTACTGGCAAACACCAACTATTTTAGACTTTTTTTAATCTGCAAGTTTCTTTTGAGTTCAGTGGGTTCTAAAAAAAGTAGGTTTGATGAATAGATACATACAGATACATTTTTCCTATGTTTAGGTAAAGGATTTTTTACATATTGCCTTTTTGTATGGGTGCTTTTACCTGCACACATTTTTTTAGTACATGTCTGTTTCACATTTATATGCAGGACAGCATTTGCAGCATCCAGAGCAGGCATGATTGGATTGAAACATCCACGTTGAGTTACGTAAAGCTTGTGGCCTCTTGCTGCTGATGGATGAGGTAATGTGAGGATTCGCGGGGATAAGATTTAGATATAGAGGCTTAATCTGAGGTTGGATGTTTCTGACCTGATGATCAGTAAAGGGTGTGAAAAGATCGGGTTGTGTTTTCTCTCTATGATTATTTGGACTATCCATATAAATGAAAGAAACTGCAAGATCCTTGCCTACCACCTCATTATAGAATGTGCCAAAGACCATTCTTGGCGGTTTAGATCAGGATGGAATTGCAGTCCAACATTGGTTTTTCTTGGGTAGATTTTAGATAAGCTCACATATTTTACACTTTTACAGTACATTTTACACCGAGTTACTTTTGTAGTAATGTTTTATGCTTTGTTTTTTTTAACCCTTTTAGTTACCTTAACACACTGAAGCACACTGTCTTATATAATATCCAGATTTTAGGGTTTTTTAACCTATAAAATCATACCTTTTGGTCCTGCGACAGACTGGCGACCTGAGAGAAATATAGTATGTCCTCTCCATCAAACTCATTTTGACAGGTGACCTTTGACCTCCACATTCCAATGTGATGACGTAACAATTTGATATCAATTTGATATAAACTTTATATAAAGTTTATATCGAATTGATATAAAGTTTATATAGATTTTATATCAAATTTATATAAAGTTTATATCGATTTGATATAAACTTTATATAAAGTTTATATCAAATTGATATCAAATTGTTACGTCATCACATTGGAATGTGGAGGTCAAAGGTCACCTGTCAAAATGAGTTTGATGGAAAGGACATACTATATCTCTCTGACCTGTCCAGGGTGTACCTTGCCTTTGCTCATCAGTAGCCGGGTTAGGCTCCGACACCCCCATGACTTTAAGACTTTCTCTTAATGCGGTCAAGGACACACTCAACAGGGGTTCTTGAACATGCTTTAAGGCTTTTTCTCTCTCAGCTCTATTGTAATATATGAAAGACTTGGTTTCAAAAAATTCTGGTTCAGGCACAAACAGCAATTAATAGTTTCTTCTTTATTACCACTTTTCAAACGGTTGGTACTTCCGTGCACCAAAAAGCATGCCATCCATACGTCACAACCAAATCCAAGTCCCTAATTGGTTAAAGTTCAACTGGTTTGACTTCCAATAGACGTTCAATGTGACTGATTCACAAACTTGTGTAGCAACGAGTGAATCCAAGAGTTTTGAATGAGGAACCCAGAAACATATGTTTACACGCATTTACATTGACTTTTCATTGGAAGTTCTTACTTAAATGCACATTGCCATTTCTGATGCTACATAGCATTAATTATAAAAAAATATACATATTTGTTTCCACCAAATGGTAGAATTGTCTGTTTTTTTTTTTCATATTCTAATCAGTCAAATACACTTCCTTTTAAACAAATAAACATGATGTTTTTCTTCTAAAGTTTAAGTCCCATTAGCTGTCACACATTGTGAAATTTTAAACCATCCCCTGAGGGGGAGTGGTGAGCTGCAGACACAGGAGCTATTTTGTGGTTTGAGCCCCTCAATTCAACCCCTTTATGCTGAGTGTCAAACAGGGAATCCCATTTTTAGTCTTTGGTATGAATTGGCCTGGATTAGATCTCACAACCCTCCAGATTCAGGGTAGACGCTCCTCCACAAGGCCACTGAGCTACCAACTGTGTAAAAATATTTTCTTAATTTGGCAAAATTTGGTAAAAAATATGTATGTTTAGCAGTTCAGTCATCAGTTTGTTTTAAAGACAACTTTTTAGTTTCCACTTTTTTTTTATTTGCTCATTTAATCCATTCTCGCCATATGTTGAAAATGAAATACCATTTAACATCATTACTTTAAACAGAATAAAATACATATATTTGTACAATTCAAATAAAATTCAGGCATAAAGGGGTTAATTTCACTCATATATAATGGAAATAACAAGCATTGAATGACCTAAATTAAAATACTTGGCTACTGTCCACATCTTACATTGTAGCCTGTAGCTAGCTACACATTTCATTTCTCTGGATTAGCATAGCTGAGTCTGTTGAAGGAGAAAAGTTTTCCTAAAACACACCAATGTTATCAACAGCTATGACATAGCTGTGAACTCATCTGTGACTAACAAAATCTGATCATCTTAGCTTAGCATTAGCTTAGCAGGTGCACTGGTCTGTGAAGAGGCCCTGGTAGCGTTAGCTTAGCTTCAGCGTAGATAAGCAGTGGTGTGGAAGTAATGTACTGCGACCAGCACTGAGAAAACCCTCTGTTCATTTTCATGGGAAGCCTGCACTGACCCAGTAAAGTTGTGTCCCCGGTGGGCAGCCCATGTGTTTCTAATGACCTGTGCATAAAAAGGATCCTGTTTGATTAATTCCTCCCGTTGTGTTTCTAGCAAATTAACCCTGCTTAACTCGTCACTAGCCGGACCCTACAGCTTCTATGGGGGGAGAAGTGTCATGCTAATTGGACGTGCATTGCTCCAGGCAGTGAAAGTGCATTTTATCTTTTGGGTTTGCATCATTTTCACGTCATGGCGAGAATGTCATTGTTGTCAGTTATAATGCAACTTGGAGATTGTCCAGAAATATCGGGCTGTATGCAGTGATGCAGTTTGAAAGTTAAGAAAGTAAAGAATATATTTGAACTCTTATTTACCCTGAAACACAGTTCAGATTAGGACTTAAATCAATATTAAACCTAACCTGGGTATTTTATCAAACTTTCATTAAATGTTAGGGCACTTTGTTGTGTATAATTTAATTTTCCCTGTTGATATAGCCTGCATTGCCAAATGTTTTCCAATTAATGCTTATATGTGTTCTGCAGAGGGATGATAGCTTTCTGTGCTTATTGGCCCCAGCTATCCGATTTCATTACCGGGACAAAAGTGAGCAGCAGATAATTTGCTGACAGTGTGCTCTTAATATGTCGTAATTTGCTTTAAGTTATTGTCGAGGCCAGCTGCCCACCCATTTTCCAGCCTCGCAACGACGGCACCGCCTCAGTCCCCTTATATTGGCCTCGTTCTTCAAGCCGTCTGACAGGAGCGATTTGGTTCTCATTAGGTGAATCGTCAGTTAACCGTGCACATGCAGCCACATTTCCTCGCCAAGCAAGCTGGAGTGTTAGTAGACAGTAAAAAATGTATACAATCGCAGACAAATAATATCTTTTGTCCTACTTCAAAGAGTTGATCAGCTTCTCAAGAAATCTTTTAAAATTAGTTATTTCTCAACTACGTGTTTGTTTGTTTGTTTGTTTGGCGGTAATCCGTGAACTTGCTTGTTGAAACTTGCATTATCAGACAGAGTGGGTCTTCTTTGCCCAGCTCAGGCCACTGCTTTTTGTTTGATTTGATTTGTTTGGATAGGCCTGCCTGCTTTATGCTTTTTCACATCAGATCAGCTACAGTAAGTGATTGAGGGCACATTCGATGAGACCAGAGGGCACATCAGTCGCCGCATCTTGCCAAGGATTTTAAAAGCTGTGCAGGAATGAGTTCAGATCACTGAGCATCAAAATATTAGACTCGTATCTGGTGTCATTATTGCATTCAGCTGGCATTGATCATTATTCAGTCTGTTGGGGTGTTGTTTTTTTATTTATATTTTCTGTCAAAACTTTCCGTTCCAAGATTCGCATGCTACCTTAGTTCTGACACACTATATGCGCTAATCCTTTCTCCCTGAGGCTTTGGGCAAGCATCTGTTCTTACAAACTTGACTTATCTCAAGTGTCCCTTTGGGTTAAGACAGCATCTGTCAGCCACAGCATGCCCCTGTAGTCTCCAGCTTCTTTTGGCCGTGTTGTTTATCAAAGTCCCAGCAACGAAAACCTCAATGGTTCTATTACAGATCCTTTCAACTTGTATCATCAAACCATGTCTGAAGCTATAGGTTAACACCGACCTCAACATGCATTCAAGCGGCTACTTCCAATGAAAAGTCAATGTAAACGAGCGTAAATGTGCGTTTTGGGCTTCTATGTTTGAAACTTTTTGGGCTTTATGTGTGTTGCAAGTTAAAGCAGTTGAACTTTGCCCAAATAGGGACTCCAATTTGGTAGGGATGCAGAAAAATGTATCGCACTGTCAATACACACCCCTAGTTTATAGGCTGCACTGAGAGCAAAACTGACTGTAATTTCTGTCATCTGCTGAGCAGATCTAATCTCAGAGATCTTCATGTATGCAGCCTCCTTTGAATGAACACAAAAAATGAGACAAACATCGGAAGTTGGGATACTACGATGCGGTCTAAATCCATTCAAATCCCTGCTCGTGAATCTCGTCGGAGTCTCGTCCTACTCCTACATATTGCTCTGTTTATTTATTTTTTTAATCTTGTTGTGAGAAAATAGATGCTGTTGCGCAGTTTTCATATCCTGTATTTGGTCTTTTTTTCATTTGAAGAGCAGATTAAGAAACGGGAGCAATGAAATCAGGGAGGAAAAGGTACGGCAAGAAAGAGCTGCAGAACATACGGTCGCCCCCCCCCTCCAGACTCCCACCATCATAAAGTCAGTCAATGTGACAGGAAGAGTTATGTAACACTCCAGAGATGGAAGAAGGAGATGAGAAATAAGTAACAAGAAGGACGAGAAAGAGAGAGTTGGGGAAAAAAAAGGAGTGAATCGAAGGATTTGAAGTGGGTTTCAACTGAAACAAGTAAAATCCAAAAGTTCAGAAAGAGATCTTTGAGGGGGCTGGAAAGATAAAGGAAAGGGGGGAAATTAAAAAGAATAAATTGAAAGATCTGCCATGGCTGTTAGTGTGGTTCTGCTGGCTTTACACTTTTCATTTGTTTTGTGGAGGAGAGATTAGCAAAGGGATTAAGAGGGAGATTGCCCCGCTTCTCTTTCTTTTTTTTCTTCTCCTTCCCTCAGCCTCTCCATCTCTTTTATGCGGCTTTAGCTTCCATGCACAGGGCACATGATGCATGCAGGTGAAAATGGCCCCATCGTAATTGCATCGTTACAATTTCACATCCACAGTTTTGTGGCTTGCTAATATTTTTTTTCTCCTTTAACCACATGATAGCCAAGTGGGATGTGACATATTCAAAATGGGAAGGAAAAAAAAAGGGACCGTGACATTTTCTCAGAAGGCGAATGCAATTTCTAAAAGCCCCGAAAATGTCACATTTAATGTACAATAATGCAAAAACCCAGCAGTCACATTTAAAAAGTAGACAGGTTTTTTTCTTTTTTTTTTCTTGCTCATTAAACGGTGATAGATCAAACACTGAAAATTAATATTGCAAGTGGATTACATAATAGTGGAACGCTTATTCACAATGGCTCCTTTCCAATATTTATTCTTTAATTGTTGAAAAGAAAATCTGTTAAAACAGACATTTTTTAAATGTAGAAATCTATGTCAATGTGCTAAACTTAGCTATTGTAAAAGTGAATTTAAGAGAATATTGCAAAAAAAAAAAAATTACCAGGAAAAAAGTAAAGTTGTAAATAGCAAAAAAAAGTTAAAAAATGTATGAAAATACATTTGTAAAATTATGTGAACAAAGTAAAAAAAATATGAGAATAAGATCCATAAAATATGAAAAAGTTACAAATTTACAAGAGTAAAGTCATAAAATTGAAAAAATTTAAAATATAAAAAATGAATGAGAATAAAGTCGTAAAAATAGAGACCAAAGTAAAAATTTTACAAGAATAACGTCCTTAAAATATGAGGAAAAAAGGAAAAAAACAGATGTTGCTGAGGCTGATGGGAACGTAGCATCACATCCAACCAACCAATCCAGGCGAACAGAAAAAGACGTTCAAGGATCTATTTGTCTGCAAGTGGATGCATCAGAAAGGAGTGGAGCGTAGTTTCTACGCCACTCTTAAAAGCTCCCGATTCACAATGATTTAAATAAAGAAATACTCAAAAATTCAATTTTAAGCTTAATTTTGTCTTCCATCATCAGCAAAATGCCTCAAGAACATGTTAGGAACACAATTTTTATTGTGGGTCTTTGAAGGATTTATGCTTATCCTCCCCCCAAAAAAATAGTTCAGTCTAAAAAGGTGAAAAATACATCTATTTTTTAAAAACTGTATAATCAATATAATCAAGAATTATTCACAATTATTTATTTGCATGTGCAGGGAGGGCAAAAATGAAACACTAAATCAGCTCATAGGCAACGGCATCCACACACGTTTGTTGACGGAGGTTAGAGTTGGCCGTGAATCACTGAGGTGTAGAGTTGATTGGGCAGCTTGCCTTTCTCTGACTGCTTGCCATCCTATCTGACTCACACTCTGCCTCCCTGTCTCTTTCTGTTGTATTCGCACTCATCTTCCTCTGCTCTCCATCTGCACTCTGTTCCTTTTATCTCCTCCGTTCTTCTGTTAATTTCCCTCCACTCTATTTTTTTTTTTTTTTTTACTTGCTCTGAAATGCTAAGCTTCCTCTCCTTTTCTCCCCGACTTCTTTTAAAACAGCAAAAAGCAATTTCTCTCCCTTTGTCAGGGCGGTTGGCAGTAAGCCCTTAAGTAGGGATTTTCTGGTTTGGTTGGAATGCCATTAGGCGAGCGGCTGGTGACGTGCCGTGACTGACGTGCCGAATCTTTTTGATGTTATGATGTCACAATCTAGCGGAGGCCGCCGCCATGATATTGTTGGCGTCCCCGAAACGAGGGGCTTTAGTGGTCATGTCAGGAATAAGTCTTCATAAATCCTTTATGGCACAGAAATATTAAGCTTCTTTGGCCGTGCAGGGACAGAGAGAAAACATGGTGGAACATGCACACACATGCACACTCCAACACACCCACAAGCTGAACCCGACTAGCATGTTGTAATAAATATATGGAGAAAATGGGACTTTCTGGGTTGATATCTGATAGTTATCCTCAAATTACATCAAAAAATCTGCTAAAATTGTATATTTAAACACACTATGCATTGTGTTTCAGCATTGGGAAGTTTTCTTTTACATCAGTGACTTTTTCACTTCCAAGAATGTCGGTGCCCACTTGTGATTTCCTCTCCTCTCACAGCGCCTCCTAGATTCACACGAACCCCAGAGGACCAAACAGGAGTCCAGGGGGGAGTGGCTTCCTTTGTGTGCCAGGCCGCAGGGGACCCGCAGCCCAAAATCGTCTGGAACAAGAAAGGCAAAAAAGTCAGCAACCAGAGGTTTGAGGTAAGACGCCGCATCTCCTGCAGGAGTTAGAAGTCTATGCTGATGTAAGGGTCACTCTGAAGAACCAGGACTGCCACAGATTACCATCTGACTGATAATAATATGACATATGGAAGCTAATTCATTTTAAATCTATTGAAAAATTAAAGTAAACAACTTTTACCTTTTTTTTTACATTTCAAAAGTTACCAAATGAGTGAACGTGAGGCATAAATGCATAAATCTTTATGCCAATGATGAAGTATCAGGGCCACTATAAAAATAAAAAAATCTACAGGAATAAAGTTGCAAAATTTTAAGGAAGTTTTCTTTTTAATTTATGAGACTTCAATTGTAAAATTATACGAAAAACCATAATGCAAGAAATACATTTTCAAAAAATAATGTCATAAAATTGCGAGGGAAAAAGTTAAAAATTGAAGAGAACAAAGCCATAAAACTATTTTAAAAAAAAGTTTAAAAAATGTATAGGAAGTCGAAAATTTAGAAAAAAAGAGCAAAAAATAAAATAAAATAAAATAAAGTAGGAAAATTATGAGAGAGTAAAAAATGTACGAAAATAAAGCACTAAAATTATGAGGGGAAAAAACTAAAAAGTTTTGTTCCAAAATTATGAGAAATATGTCAAAAATATATAATAATAAAGTCTTAAAATTTTAAAAGAAAGTAAAGAATGTACGATATTGAAGTTGTAAAATTTTGGGGGAAAAAATTACACGAATAGAGACATAAAAGAAAAAAGTTGACAATTTACAAGACAAAGTAGAAAATTATAAGAAAAAGAGTAAAAACATTGTAAAAGAATAAAGCGTAAAATTATGAGAGAAACAATAAAAAAAATTATGAGATTAAAGTCTAAAAGTAACAAGAAAAAGAGTAAAAAATTACTAAAATAAAGTAACAAAATTATGAGATAAAAGTTAAAAAATATGAAAATATAGCAATAAAATTACAAGGGAAAAGATTATGATAATAAAATCCTAAAATTCTGAGAAAAAAAGAAAGCATTTACAAGAATAAAGTCTTAAAATTCTGAGAAAAATGACAAACATTTTAAAAATTAATGTCTGAAAATTCTGAGAAAAAGTAAAACATTTACAATATTAAAGTCGTAAAATTATGAGAAAAAATTTAACGTGTTGCAAAGTTGTATAATTATGGAGAAAATAAATATGAGAATAAAGGCATAAAACTGAGAACAATTTTTTTTAATATACAGGACAAAGTAGAAAATTATGAGGAAAAGAGCAAAAAATGTAAAAGAATAAAGTTGAAAATTATGAGTCAAACATTCACGAGAATAAAGTTGTAAAATTATTAAAAAATATAACATTTAAGAAAATAAAGTTAAAAATGATGAAAAAAGTACAATTGAAAATTATAAGAAAAAGAGTGAAAAATGTACAAGGATAAAGTCATAAAATTAGGAGAAAAGCTAAACCATAACAATGCTGCTTTTCTGCACCTTCCAATCTGCTGGAATTACTTTTATTGCGGTTGAAGAAACTGGTTCAACACTCAAACTAAAGCTGAAGTGTTAAAAGGTTAAAAGAATCAAGACGTGTCATTCATTTTTACAAACAGGAGTCTTAGTAGTGCTTCAAAGCCGGCTAAACCTGAATTTGTTACTTCAATAATTCATTGTGCATCTCGAACAACCATTTAATATGGAAAATAATGTGTAGAGCCGTGTCGTCCCCACTTAATTAGTCCTATTAGAACCATCAATAATGGTATTGTTTACAAGAGTCTCTCTTTAAACCAGTGCCCACTGGGAGAAGGCATGGCATTTATGACAGTTGACATTTAACACAGAAACAGGCTTTTCTTATTATCTTTGCTTAACAGACATGATGGGTTTCCATACACAGACCTAAATGTACCTTTAAAGACGATCAGATGTGTCTGCAGTCGTGCTTCAAAGGTCACTCAGGTGTGTGAAGCGCCGTCTGCCCAAACTCTCTCTTATATGTCAGACGAAGCCTCTGGCTGCTGTATAGAAGATTCTTATATGATCAGTCTTATTAGTTTCCCGAAGGCGAGAACCTTTGATTTATTTCCGGCCTCGTGAGTCACCGTTCAGATGAAGATGTTGATTTAGCCTCGTTCCTGCCTGGTCAGTGTCGCTGCTCCGCTTTAATAAGCTGAGTTTCCTCCCAGCTTTAGGTTCAGCTTCCTGTTTGTGATTAAATCACTCCAGGAGATGCTTTATTATTGATCCAAACTATATGAGCCGAGGCTACATGCTGTATATTACGTGTTGCTGTTGTGTCAGTCCGGACTTGTAGGATTGTTACTATTGGATTTCCATTTAAGGAAACCTTCCAAGAATTCCAAATCCAATTTATTAACATATATGTACATCATTCTTAAGCCTTTTCAATGTACAATGCAGGGTTGCTAAGAAAAGTTAATTCACGTCCCAGAATTTGAGATATACATTTAATTGCAGTTTTTTTCCTTATAGAAATAAATTACATATATGCTGATGTTACACAAAATCAGCTTTTATGTGTGTAGTGAGTTGTGTTATCCTTTAAAGTCAGCTCCAGTAGATGGAAAATAACTGAGCAAGGGATTTGAAATGTTTTTTTTTCTGAAAATGAGTTTTCATCTTTAAAGACCCACTCCGATAATATTGTGATCTGTTGTATTATCGGTGGTCTTTTAATTATGATTATGCCATTTTTAGCCAATATGTGACTGTGCTGTTTTCCAGGATGTAGTTTCAGTACAGCAGGAGTGTCAAACTGAATCACACTGGGAGCCGAAATCCAAAACATCTTAGGTCGCGGGCCGAACAAAATAAACATTTATTTCAACACTCTAAAACAAAATTTTTAAAACTTTAAAACCATAACTTTTTAACATAATTATGAACTAGATATATAGCATTACCCGAATAAGCTGAATTTGGCTCCTGAAGATGCTGAAATTGATAGGTAAAAACGCTGAAGCTAACAGCTAAAAACGTTGAAACTGATAGCCAGCTAAAATATTAGTTAAATGCCAATTTAGTCTAAAAAACTAAAACAAAAAAAATTAGGTTAGCCAAAACAGCTAGCATGTAGCTAAAAACATAGCTAAACTTCAAAATAGCCTAAATTCTGAAAAAAGGCATAAATTACCCAAAACAGCTAGCATGTTTTGGCTAATAGTTCGCTAATAGTCAGATAAGACCTTTAGTGAGTATCCAGTCATACAGTTTGGAACCAAATGCCAGTTTGGACGAGGAAAAACAAAGACATGCATGGATCTATCCTGTTTATACTTCACAAATATGCTCTCTTTCAAACTGCATATTTTGGTCTACTCCGGATTCACAAAACTTTGATTAAATACCACAAGAACATATACAAAACAGATGTTTCATCTGAGCGGATGTTTAGGTCAAAATATTAGACTGTCTAATGCCACCAAACTGCTGGCAGATCAAAAACTGTTTTTATCCCGTGGTACAGATGCTTAACTGTGACTTTCATTGACAGGTAATAGAATTTGACGATGGATCCGGCTCGGTCCTGAGGATCCAACCGCTGAGAACTCCCAGAGACGAGGCCATTTACGAATGTCACGCCTCCAACTCAGTCGGAGAGCTTACTGCCTCCACTAGACTCAGTGTGTTACGAGGTCAGTGAGAAGACTCCTGCTTTTAAAGTCTGTCACAAAGCAGCTCAATGTGCACATATTTGTTTTTATCACACATTTATAACTCATATTATCATCTATGTGACCTTTGAAGTGATTTAATTGTTATAAAAAGACCAGTATGACGTATTTGACCCAACCACATTTTTCATTGTCTTTTTTGTACATGTTCGATAATATCTTTGAGTTGAATAATAGAATATTGAACAGATTCTTAATTAGGTTGAGACACTCTAAGGATCTGTCGATATGCTGTGTGTCATATTTCATTTTAAGTTCTTCAAGTTTAATTGTGTGTTATCATAAACCCATCAATTCTTCATTAACTATTTATGATGGAGTCAGAGATGCTTTAAAGGAAAAGCTCTTGACAAAGAAAATAGATTACCAAAATAAAAGCACCCAGACTTCTGAACTAATATTGAGGTACTTTAAATAAAAATTTGAGAGGTGGATCTTTGGGATCTTGGACATGAAGCATTTTATGCAATAATGCAACTGATCCATTTCTGTAAAATGTAAAGAACAGCTGTTTGATTCTCATTGAATAACTATATGTGCAAATTTGCATGTCCAATCCCCATCTCTGTTTTTTAACCAGACACATTTCAGGATTATAATTCACATCATCAATAAATTATCATTAGCATGTTCACAATACCTGTAACTCCCAAACTTTTTTGCGACACTTAAAAAAACAGACGGATATCATTAAAGCAAACCTTACTGTGTCCATGCTAACTCCAAACCTTGCTAGTAACAACTGAAAAAAAGACTCAGCTACACGTTAGCCATGTTAGCGTATATTTACAATAGCCTACGACTCCCAACTTTATTTGCAACACGTAAAACAACTGACTGATGCAGCTAAAACAAATGTAACTGCCACTATGCAAATTCCCAACCTTGTTAGCAGCACGTAAAAAGAACACTGTCCAACAAGCTATACATTAGCCCTGTTAACGTATTTACAAATGCTTGTGACTCCTGACTTTGTTTGAACACATAAAAGAACAGACTGATAAAGCTAAAGTAAACGTTGCTGTGACTGCTAATTCCCAACCTTGTTAGCAGCACGTAAAAAGAACACTGTCCAACAAGCTACACGTTAGCCATGTTAGCGTATTTACAAATGCTTGTGACTCCCAACTTTGTTTGCAACACATAAAAGAATAAAGTGATGCAGCTAAAACAAAATTTTCCCACGCTAACTCTCAACGTTGTTAGTAATACATAGAAAGAACACAGTTCAACTCAGCTACTTGTTAGCAATGTTAGCATATTTACAAATACCTGTAACTCCCAACCTTATTTTATTTATTTTAAGTTTCTGTCTCATTCAGTTTTTACAGCACAACTAACTATTTGTCTTATTCAGTTAAAAGGATGTCAGGGGTCCTCTTTTTCAAAGGTGTGTGTCTGCGAAAAGAAGGGAAAAAGAATTAGCTAGACCTCCACTAACCGGAGTTGATGAAATAGCAGCTGTTTTGTCTAAAAACAACTTGTCTTCCACCTCCTCATCCAGCCTTTCTCACACCTTATTGTCTTCTTATTCACAACCCAGCAACACTAACAATCGATGCCCACAACGAGCAACACCCCGCACTCTTTGGGCTGTAAAGCTGGAGCCGATTCTCTCAGCCTGGATTCACTCCAGTAGATGATTTAGTGTAAGCAAGGGTCCATTAATGCAGACAGTGATGTTGGTGTTAGTGGAGTCCATTAAGAGAACATTATGAACCGGTAGTTTGAGGATCAAGAGCGTCTTATTGAGTGAAGCTGCTCAAGTGTGGATAATCACATCACCTGCCTTTGCCAGTGATACTCATGGGGGGAAAGATGTGCGGCGTGTTCCTCCTCTCCTGTCTCTTTGAGGGTTAGAGAGTCTGCAGTTCTTCCTCTTGTCATCTCCTTTTTTTGTGTTTAATTTTTTACCCCCTCCCCTCTCCGACCACTGCTACCACACGCTCCCATGCTCTCTATTCTGCCTTCTTTGAACAGTGCTTCTTCTTTTCTTTATCTCTGGCTGTCTGTGTCTCCACGTGCTCTTAGGTCTGCTGCACAGCAACTTCTAAATTATTCACAACCAACCACTCTTTGCATCTTCTGTGCTGTTCCGCTCCATCCATCCAGAATTTTTCCTGTCTCACGTGGTTTGTCTTCCCCTGTCTGTTCGTGTGTGCCTTGTAATTGTACGAGCACACGGTGCAATAAGCTGCCTACATCTGCGTGTGTGTGGTGTGTCTTTTTTTTCTGTTGTTGTTTTTGCATCTATTTCAGAGTTCCCCACCTCTGTCACTGGATGTTTCGATCCGCTCGTTTGACTGTCTTTACCCCGAAGCTCACGTACACACACGTGCGCGTTTCTCACAGACAAACGTGCCCTCAATTTAAGACAGTGCGTCTTTTATGTGGTGATTACCCTCTTTCTCTTCCTCTGAGGAGTCATTGTGCTGTGGATGAATAAGAGGCCACCTGGGAGCAGCTAATAGTCCCTGATAGACTGTCAGTGCAAATGTCAGTCGCAAAGTACACACACCGACACACACACACGCACACAGCCTTGTCAGTCATGTGTCCTCACTCAACACCACCTCCACAGACTCAGCTCACTGACTGACTGGCTGACATGCGGGATCTGGTATAAAGGTCAGCAGGCTTAATTACTGATGATTGGACCAGACTGCCTGAAATCTTGGCTCACAGTAAATGGCCATAATTGGCAATGGCTGAAATAATAATTTAGCATAGAGCAATTATATGCTTAAGCATCCGGCACACAATCAGGTTCTGTATGATTCCTGCTTCCTGTAAAAAATCACATGTACCTGGGGTGACAGGTGACATGAAACAATTCCGGAAATGAATATATTTCACTTTTTGTTGTTGTTAATGAACAATCAGTCTTTTTATCATTCAATGCTTTAGTCACTTCTCAAAATGGGCAGTACTTTGCCCAAGGAGCTCCTCCTGGGAAAATGTTGCACAAAGTTGCATAAGAAAAGCTGACATTGGTCCAGTTGGCCATCTGACTGTCATGTGCTTCAAGCCTTGGCCAAGATAATAAAAAAAAAACATGGCATTAATGCAACAAAACTGGTGGACTGCATCTGTGGTGGGTGATTTAGTAAATCATCTCAGTCAACAATGTTTTTTGCAATACCTGTAAGCTATGAGTGAAGCCACAGTTGTATATTTACAGCCCTGGATTGCATGTTGTTTTTGCAATACTTCTTTCATACTGCATGTTAAAGCAAACATTTGACCCCAGTCACATACTCAAAAACTCACAAAAATTTACACAAACCTAGTACCAGTGAAAAGGAAAAAAAAAAAAAAAAAAAAGATGACATCACAGCGGGCAAAACAGTCAGAAAATGAAAGCTGCCAAAATCTATAATAGCAATTAAAAAATGTTCAAAATCTACTAATGAAACCCAAACACAAGTCAAGGATATCCAAAGGAAGTTGTAAAATTATTATGGGATGGCCACAGGACCAATGGTTTGGTTGCCATGTTGTATGCAAAGTGTGGAATTTGGAAATTTCCTAATTTCCACACAAAATGAAGACCCTTGAATGATACAACTGAAGTTTTGTTGACCTTTGACTTCAGGCAGAGCCCACCACCTTAAAATGTCCCCCCTCAAAAATACTTTACTACCCTACTACTTCTCTCAAGGATTCAAATTTTCTGACTCCTAACTCCTTGAGCATCATTTGGAAAAAAATGTTTTAAAGTTTGTAGTTGTTGAACGAAGTATGGCTCAATAGAGGCATTTTCCTGTTTAGCTTATCTTTTTTTTTACCAAAATACTATGAAAATTACATGCATGAAACAGTGGATCAAGCTGAACAAAACTATATAACATAATACAAACATATTAAAAATGTGGGAGAGGTTGCTAAAGAATCCCCAAAAATTTGCTTTTGCCAATTCTTTTAAAAATTACATAGACTTTTTCGTCGTCTCCAAGCAAACCAAAAAATAAATGGGAGGGGGGGGCTGCTCACGGCTTTAATTTTTTATTTATTTTTTATTGCATCCTACAGTAATGGCCAGTGATATACATATGGAAACCAATAATGGATGTGTGAACATTTCCAATACTTTATAAGAACTCACAATTTGTCTTAGGGGCTTTTTTAAGACTGCATTGATAATTGATTTTATCGTTACTTGTAGTTTCCAAAATCTGAAGCTACTGGGGTTCAAAGTGCAGCAGCTTTCCAAAAACGGCTTAAACCCTGTGAAATCTTATAAGTAAATTTTGTTCTGTGTGGTATTATGGGATTATTTTGTATAAGCTGACTGATGTATGGCTGCATGTGCTTTTTAGCGTTGTATTCTTTTTAGATTGCTCCTAGTGCAAAATAGAAAATAATGGGGAGGTGGAGTACAAATATTTGCGAAAAGGAAAGAATCCATGAGAGTATCAACCTGTTGACTTTCACACCAAATGAAAAGTTTGAGCCCATCTGACAATGTTTCAAAAAGTTGGATTTTTCTAGTTTTTCACTCCTACCTCTTTCCATAACCATTTTATAGATCCAGTAGTTTTTGGTGGCTAACTACTAATATAAAGCACAGAAGTGTCCCATTGCTTAGATCATCTAATAATAATATAATGAAAAGACCAGAGATATAACAGCTTAAAATACCATCTACTTTTATTCGGATGTTTTTTATACAAGTGTGCACAGCTGAAACGGGATCACAATGGTCTATATTAACAAAAACAGAAAATAAAAATGAACCTTTTGTCATTTTTTTTTTTTTAGTATGGCTTTTACTTATATAACATAGACCATAAAAACAATGGACAGCTCAACCCCTCCCCTGTCGTGATCCAAATAGGAGGTACCAGCAGGCTCCAATAATTTAAAATCCAGTTGACTTCTATTGAGAAATAGACAGTTATTATTCAGTTTTGTTTTGTTTTGTTTTTCAGAACAACCAGTCTTGCTCTGATACCTTCTTCTTAACATTTTCTTACTAATCTTACATTTGAAGATGAAGATGATATGACTGAATTGTACTGGAAGTCACTGATGTACAAGGTGAACAGGAAGGATGAGGGCACAGTACCCTGCGGGACACCCACACTACTCATCACCACATCAAACAGGCGCGAATCTGCAAATACATAAAACCGCGAATAAAGAAATGCGGGAGAACACTATATATACATATATATATATATATATATAAATATACATATATATATGTGTGTGTGTGGGGGTGTGTGTGTGTGTGTATTTATTTATATATATATATATATATATATATATATATATATATATATATATATATATATATATATATATATATATATTTATATATGTATATATATATTCTGCTGATTTAGTTCACAAACTTTATCTTGCTTCATAAAGCTCCCATAAGGCTGAACAAATGGGTGCTCTGTAGGTGCCAAACGTGTCTCTTAAAATAATTCGGATCAAATTCTGACAGAATGTCAAGTCCAATACGTATCAAGAAACAAACCGTTATCCTTTAGATTGTGTTAAATTGCGTAAGAAATGAATCTCTCTGTCAAAACAGTCAGGGACGCAAACAAGTTTGCTTACAGCTGTTCTTATTATGTAATTCTGGGGCTTCTGATACAGCCTACCCCTGATTAGAAGAGCAGGCACGAATTGCAGTCTTTCAGGCAGATGATGAAACCCGCGGCGACGTGTGTAGATTACATTTTGAGCATTCTGTAAAATGACAGCGTTCTCACAGCAGTCCTCATTACTGTGTGAGCGGGCCGCTCTGAGAGCTTGGAAATGATCTGGATTGCTCGCAGTGGAAACAGTGAGTTGGGAGCACATCCAAATGAAACAGTGTGGTGTGTGGAGAGCTCTGTCAGCTCCAAAGTGTAGGGTTGCACATCTGCTTTGACCTCGGGAGGTCTTTAACTCCTTGTGTTCGGCAGCACAACGAGCAAACCAACACGTGTTTGCAGTTTTGAGCCTTCAACAGTTGGATTCTTTATAAATATGTGCATTTCTTTAAAGATAATACCTGTTTGCAGTGTCATATAGTTCTATTCATGCCCATTCGAGGGGCTGTAGAAGAGTGACGGACAGAAGTGCATGACATCTGGGAGATGCTTTCTAACTGTGCACCCCGTTCGGTGCAGTGTCCCACCCCAGGTAGATGAAATAGAATGCATTATTCCTGCCTACAAGGGGCTGGCTTTGAAGTAAGTGTTTGCATAATGAAAGCGGAGAGAATCAGGATTGCTATGCCGTACAATTCCCTTGTGCTCTTTCACTCTCTCGGTCTATTTCTCCAGCTTGTTCTCTCTGGTTCTCCTTTCTGTCACTCTTTCTTTGTCTTGTAGTGATGTCTTCTGCTCGTCTTGTTTTTTTAATTCTCTACCCTCTTCAACCGGGCGCTCTTTAATCCGGACTCACTCACAGAAACACCTCTCCGTCTTGTTCAGTTTAGTTTATTATGCCCGTGTTTCCATTTGTCAGGCGGTGTGATTGATTGAAACCAGAGCCGTTAAAAGGCCATGCACGCACTCGATGCCGGCGTCTCACGACCCATTGGCTACGGTTCGATGATACCTACCAGAATTAGCATCTCCTCAGCGAGGTTAGGCGCTAGGATTTCCTGTTAATGAGGCTCTGTGTGGTTGAGATGGAGAAAGTCACAGTGGATTTAGGCTCTGACGAACAAAAAAAAAAAAAAACCTGAGGGAAGGTTAGTTTAAAATAAAATAACCCATCATTCCAACATACATTTCTTACTTATCTGACTTCTGTTCCCAGTCTCATTCTCTATGCAATTTCTTATGGATGATTGCAGACTCTTGAATTTCCCATCGCTCGTTTAAAATTTAGGGCAAAATGTAAAACTAATCTGCTCTATACCTATTTGATTACAAGCCTAGATGCAGTTTCTTCTCCTTTTTGTTCCACTCTCTTTGATCCTCTAACTGCTTCCAGCACTATCCCCTCCTTCTCTCCTAAACCTCCCTCTTAAAGTGAATAAAGTTAGACCAATGCCTTTGATTTCTCGTATCACAGTGAAATGGCTTTCCATGTTTGATTTAATTGCCACTGATGTCAAAAAAATTAGCATTTAAGTTACCATCCCACAAGGCTGCAGCTCCCTGTGGGCGGGACTTCATTGAACTTGCCTGTTTGATTTTATACAACAGGTGAACTCCGGGGAGGATTCCTTGGACTAGATGAGGCTTGTAAAAGTGCGCAGAGTCACCTTATATTCCCTGAAGGGATATGCTTTAATTTTCTTTCTAATTCTGTTCAAACAGCAGTGACTGACTGTCTTGGGATGGGATTTTTCTTCATCTCCTCCTTCCCTCAAAAGTCTTATCTTAGATCAGGTGTGACATTACGCCATCCTGCCTAGTTTTGTCTCAGTTTCTCTGTCAACTTTGAAGCTATGTACACAGACGCCGAGATGCTGATGATGGTTAAGGACCAGACCACGCTAAAACACCATGTGGCGAATGAGGTGGCCAACAAACCATTCAGAACGCAGAATAGATATCCAGGAATTTTAAGTCATATTATGATGGTGACTGGCTGGAGAGAGCCCTGAGATAGACTGGCAACCTGTCCAAAGTGTACCCCATCTTCGCCCAACAGTAGCCAGGACAAGTTTCTGTAACCCATGATCTTGAAAGGGATATAGTGGGTTAAGATGAAAGAATTCCTGGAAAGAAATTTTTTCATTGGTGTAGAATGGAGGCTTAGTCAATGAGGGATGGGTAGAGTTACATACAAGTGAAAGCAGCCCAGAATACCTGGAAGAGATGTAGATCTTTCTTTTAGAAATTGTGCAAAAGCTTCACTTCCTACAGATGCTCAACCAAATTGGATGTATAGAACTTGGACAGGTCTTCAAATGATTTCTGATCTGTTTTCAGGAAGTGTTGAGTTTCTGTAAAAATCCCTAGCTATCATAGAACACGCGTCTCAATGACATTCCCTATGGTCCCTTCTTCGCATTGTGTATCCTTGGATCACATGATCACCAGGTGTTCAACATTCATGGTTCTAGCCTTCCATGTGATGCAAAAAATGTAATTTACCAAACCAGACAACGATCTTCCTCTGTTCAAGTTTCAGTCAGTGGTTCACATACCGGTACCCAAACATACCCAATTCATATAGTAAACTATATCCATATATACGATCATATATTATCTTTGGCACACTAAAGAACATACCTAATTCAAAACAACTTTGGATTCTGACATATTTCTGTCAGATCAAACAATAACCTCTTTAGCAGCTGGAGCTGCTGCAGTTTGTTACAAGGAACCTCAAGGGTTAGCATATCTTACCTTCATGGATGACTGATCTTTGCTTTTTCTCTATGCCACCAAAATATATATCAATGTGGAAATCCTTAGATCCAGTTTAGCCCTAATTTGTAAGACTTTGTCAAACTCTGCTTAATTCTTCAATTTGTCTATTATTCCATGATCGAATGAATTTAGGGACAAATTTATGTTTTTTTTTAATATATCTCAATCCTTAAGTAGCTGATGACTGATTGGTGGTTGGACTATGACAAATTGAAAATGTTGGCTGTGTTTTGCGTGTGTTCAGAAGATCAGCTGCCCCCAGGGTTTCCCACCATTGATATGGGCCCCCAACTGAAGGTGGTGGAGCGTTCTCGGACCGCCACCATGCTCTGTGCTGCGAGTGGCAACCCGGACCCAGAAATTTCCTGGTTCAAAGACTTCCTGCCAGTCAACACATCTAGTAACAATGGACGAATCAAGCAACTCCGCTCAGGTAAACCAAAATTTTAACCATGCCATTAGTATGTATTTTTTTAAGTCCCTAATTCCAGCTTTTTCTTGACCCTGTTTTCGATTCCCATTTTGAACTTGCTGCTGCTGCTGCAACTTTTTGATTCTGCTGATCTTCTTGTTTCCTTGCCGCTGGTTCACCCTCCTGCGTAGTAGACGGCTGTGACTATTTTAGCTGACTTTGTCTGCTGCTGCTGCTGTAATATGAGTTGGCTGTGTATGGTTCCCAACCCTTCCAGACATTACCAAACCTTTTGAAACAGACTCCCAACTTTCCTCCAAGCGGATTACTTCCTATACAAATCACCATCAATTCTACTAGGATAAAACACTCAATGGAGATGTTTCTGACATGCATCACATGTCTCCAGTGAAGGCTCATGTTTGTATGTCAGTTATGCGATGGTGGCATGTACATAAGGAAGTGTCTGCTCTTTAATGCTGTGACCAGAAACTGAGATTAGTTTTTGTTTTGTGCAAATAATTTTCTCCCAGGATCTGGATCATCCAATTAAAAATTCTAAAGAATTTTCAGTGTTGTTTTAGGAAATTATAACCTTAAAGGGAAAAAGCTGTGTCACATGGTAAAAGCAAGTAAAACAATATTTCAACTCCTTTCTGTTTTTGCTTAAAGGCCTATACCATGCTTTTCTTAAGTCTTTCATAGTAAACTATATCTGAGCGGTGAAGCTAGTGACTGAGCACCGCTAGCTGGGCGGCAAAACTAGCGGCTAGAATTGGCCATTTTTTTAATAAAATAACTAAAGCTTAATTCACTAAACCTATATCAATCTGTTATAACAAAAGGAACATAAAATAAATATTATAAATCCGTTCAACATTGGAAATGTTGACAAATTTAAACAGATCATCTCAAGTTTGTTCCACAGTGTGAAAACCAAAGTAACAACAGGTTGATTGTCGTTTTCTTGTTTGGTTTGCTTTTGCCATATTGATACAGGCTTTTTCTGGGGAAGGGGTCAGCAAAAAAAGTTAGTACAGTAGTTCAGACTGCCACAATCCCCTCCCTCTTGAGTCCCCCCTCCCCCTGCTTCTAGAGACCTAAAACCCTATTTCAGTTATTTCAGTCAAATTATCCTAATCACCCAATTCTTTTGAAAAGTCACTTTTTTGTCCCTGCTTCATTAGTAATGTTAATGCTCTCTAGCTGTTCCTAGATACCACGGTTAGGCTTCCTTTTAAACTTTCTACAAAAAAATGTTAAAATATGGTTCTTAAATATTTGTCATGTTAGTTTAGCTATTTTTATATGAATAAATAATTGACTTTCTGATTAGTTTGCCTCTAACAACAATGTTTTTGTATTAAAGTTCTTTGGAGTTCCATTAAAGTGTTTCTTAGTCTTTCTGCTGAGCACATCTGTGTCACCAATGGTCCCATTGTAATGCCATGTCTATGCTGTTCTTTTCTCTTTGTATCTTTTTAACCACAGAGTCCTTTGGTAAGTGCTTCTGTTTCGAGGCCTACATCCTCACTGTCCACTCTTCTATTTACTGCTCACTACTGTTGCTACACTTGCTGCTTCCGCTCACCTTTACAAAACGTGTTAGTGTTATTAAAATGCATGGTGTGCATTTTACTAACCGTCACACTCCAAATCAATATAGATATCTAGACGTGCACTCACTTGTTTCCTCATAGTTCAGGTGAGATGGTACATCACAGAAAAAAAAGACAACATTCACACTGTGACACACATGCACCAACTTCTTCTTCTTCACCTTAGACGTAGCTGGCCTCACCTTCATCTGTGCACCTGCAGCTTTCCCAAACCCAGACGATTGTAACTTGCTCCCAACACTCACCTATTTACTTTTCCACTCATTCACTCAATTAGATATCTCTTTCCCTCACTCATTCACCCACTCTGTAGTACTACCAATAAAAAAACTATTACTACCCGATGGCAGATAGGTGTGTCTCTGGTGGAGCCACTTTGCTTGTAGGTCAACTGTTTTTGCATATATGCTGCTGATTACCTGGATCAGGTGTGTTCAGTCCATCAGAACCTGGAAACATCTCATTTAACTAATCAGCATCAAGAGGGCTGGAATAGCTAGAAAAGATACAAGACTCTAGGTCTTAAGAACCAGGTTGAGGCAGTACTAGTAGGATCATATTAAACCTGGTTACCATTTAGTGTTAGTTTAGTGGGGTGGTTATATTTATATACCCTGTATATATTTTTTACAAAAATTTTCAAAAAAATTTTATTCCTTTAATATAATCCACTCTCGAATACTTGTATTCTTATTTGAACAAAGCGGCTTTAAAAAGGTTGTAGTGAGTGGTTATCCCTCAGTCACAACTGCTGGTAAAGGTGAAAATGACGTGTCTGGGGGTGAAACATGGCCAAACTTAAGGCTAAAAGCTAAATTTCCATTAGTTGTCACGCACTGAAGTGTGTAGCTCCCCCCCCCCAATCCAACCCATTAATGCTGAGTTTTAAGCAGGGACGCATTGGGTCCCATTATTAGAGTCTTTGATATGACTCGGCCTAGATTTGAACTCAGGGCTTTCCAGTTTCAGTGCAGACACTCCACCACAAGGCCACTGATCTCATTTTTGTACAAAACTTGTAAAAACAGCTTGGTGAGCCTGTAGAGCACAAGTGTGAGAATTTCACCACTTCGACTTTTCGCATGCAGGGATGCCAATCCCTGTTCTAGATGGTGTGAATGTAGGCTTTAGGATGTTAGACTATCAGTTTGTCTGGGTATCATACGGGGATCCTTTCACTTATGTATCACCTGAACATCCTATGTGGGACATTTGCACACAGCCAGTAAGGGGCCAGTACATGCACCTTACAAACAACTAGAGTGTGGTGTAAGGGCATGTGAGGTGCACACAGTAGGCTTCTTCAGCAAGGAGTTGAAGATCATAAACTAGAGCGACTTCAGAGAGGTTAGATCTCTCCTGGCCTCCTTTATGTGTCCAACAACAAGGAGGGAGCCTAGCTTAAATTGTTACCCTCAAGATCCAAACCCACCCAAGCAGAAGTGACATAGTAGCACTTATGTCCCTATTCAAACAACCCTTCATTGATAGCACTTTCACACCATCTGACAGTCAAATTGGGCAGAAAATGTGAAGTTTTATTCCATAATTTGATTAGGCGTGCTGTTGCAAAACGGACCAAATCATCTGGAAATGTCGCACCAGCCATTTATTAGAGGGTAATACCACCTAAAATGAAAATCAAAAGCCAATCTATTAACAATTTTAGGACCTCCAGGTTTTTGTTCCGTACCGGCAAGGTGAACGAAAGGCCAAGAGTCACGTGTGCCGCGTCCTTATCGTATGAGAGATTTAAACCCCAATATCAACAAAAAATACAAATCTATTCAACATCAGACAGTATTGGAGAGTGGATTTTTTTTTTCTTACTCTTAAGAGCAGATATGAAAAAGATTTCTATCATATCCAATGAGCAGGATTAGACCTGCTTTTGGTTCATGCGGAGAGCACCAGCGGTTTACGGGTCAGGGCATATACTGTACTCAAAATCCACTAGTCAGTTCTACTCTTAGAGTCACATCTGGTCTGCTGCAAGTCAATAAAACCCAATCTATAACCCATCTTCTTATAGCTCTATCACTGTCTGTCACTCTATCTAAGATCTGCTTTTTCTTCCTGGGCTTATTCTGTCTCTATTAACCCTTTCTGATTCTGTTAATGCCTTCTCCTCCTCTCAATCTCTGAGGATCTATATTTTCAGTCCCTTCTCTCTAATTTGATTCTATTCCTCAATAAGTTAGTTCCCTTAGTCCCTTCCCTCCCGTATCCCCTACTCCTTCAGTGGTACTAACATTTTCTTCTTCTTCTCCTTCTCTAATCTCGTGCATTCATTGCCCACTCAGGTGGCACGCCCATACGAGGTAAGACTGCTGGGAGGACCGACATGACACAGTGGCCTGATTCCTTTTCAACCCCTGCTTCCTACTTGTCTGGCAGATCTGAAAAGCAGCTCCTGGTGGGTTCATCAATATGAGCTCTCAGACTCTGCCATATTGGTAATTCTCTTGCGACTGCTTCAGATCTGCAGTAGGCCCAAGAGGAGGAATTGGAGTTGGGGGAAGAAATTCATGATATGATGACCACCTCCCTTTCTCCTCATCTCTCAGCCTTTCTCCATCATCCTGTTTTTTCCCATCTCAGCCTCAGCTTTCACTCTGTAACACACATGTGATGATGTGATTTCTTTTTGATTTACTCATTTCATGTATTCAACCTTTTACATCTGATTTGGTTTAGCATGGCGTACTCGGTTTCATTGTTTCTTGCTTTAGAGAAGAGATAAAATATCTTCACCTTTTTTTTTTTTTTTTTTTTTTTGAAGGGTCTTGACCTAAGCTTGACCCGGCCTCTCTTTCTAACTTGTCCGTATTTGCCCAACCAAATGTCCCAGTTTTGTTTTCCCTCCCAGCTGTTATTCGCTCTGCCTGAGTAGTCCAGATGGCGAAGACTGCGACACACACACAATTAGAGAGCTCACACTCGCATACAAACACACTGACCTCCCTCGCAAACACAAGAGTCACGCGTTTCTTTCTGGTTTTTTGCCATCCTTTTCTCTTTTCTCCTCCATTACCAACAAAAAGCCCCAAACAACCACTTTTTTGATAAAGTTTTTCTGGGCGCTTTTTTTCTTGCCGTACCACATCATCTCTACAGAACCTCTCTGGCTGACTTTTTTTTGACAGTTTTTCTATTTTCAGGGAGCGAGAAAAGCATCGGCCCCTTCCCAAGGCTTTGCGTATGTCGTTCCTTTTTTTTTTTTTTTTCTTAAATTAATGTGGTTGCCCTTGATGGAGCGATGTCTTCACCTCCTCGTTGGTCTGTTTTTAAAATGACATCACACTCCTGATCCCGCTGGTGGATCTGCAAGGGGTTGTTTTACTGACATGGCGAGATCTTTGTCACCCTCTTATCCCTCAGAACTGACCTGACTACATCTCAACTTGCAGCAGTTTTTCATTTTTCTTTTTCTTTTTTTTTGGAAAAGTCTGTATTTGTGACTGGATTTCTCTTTGTTTGGGCTGCTGGGTTTGCATTAGGAGGAAACTGTTTTTCCAGGCTTTTGTATCCCCTCTTTTTTTGTTTTTCCTCATTCCTAAACCATGAAGCTGTCCTTCACTTTGGGCAGATTCTTTGCAAAAGTATTAAAAAAAGGCTTCCTGTTGTCACTGAGCTTTGCTTGTTTTCACTTAAAATCCTCCTTTAGACTCATTTTTTCCCCTGAGGGTTTGACCATTTGAGTGTTGTTGCGTTGGTGCCGTACTGTGCCTGATGTTTTTCACTTCTGTGTGATTGCTCTTTTCCCCCTCTCCTTTTCTGTCTCTATTGTCTCTCTCCCCTCCTCTCGCTGTCGCTCTTTCCATCCAGGCGCCCTCCAGATAGAGATGAGCGAGGAGTCCGACCAGGGGAAGTATGAGTGTGTTGCCACCAACAGTGATGGGACACGCTATTCCACTCCGGCAAATCTCTACGTCCGAGGTAAAACTATGATTAAAACAAGAGGTCACTCCTCGACTGTATATGAGAACTGGATGGAGTAACTCCTCCCCTCTCGCGTTCCAAACAGGAAGTACCTGCTGGCTCCAGGAAGCCCAAATCCCATAGTCTTCCATAGAGAAATAAACAGCTATTACTCAGTCATTATTTTTGTAAGAATAACTTTTATTGCTCTTTTTAGCATGTTCTTTAGCATATTTTTGCTAATCCTAAGTTTCCTAATAAAAAAATCAAGAATCGTCTGATATTTATTTCTTTATTGCAAGTTATTTGAGTTATAAAATGGCCAATCAGATGCCTCAATAAAAGTACATAGTCTCACATTCAGTGTTTGATTGACAGATACTCACAAGCCCACGTCCAAGTGGTAGGGGTGTGGCCTTTCATCAATCTCACTCCTGATTGGTTGAATAGGTTGCCATAGAAATGATGACTCAGACTGATTTGAACCAATCACTGCTTACTGATGATCTCTGGCTCCAACATTGTTCCAACATTGGGGCATCCATATCACCAAAAATAGCTACTAAATTGACCCCATTTCGATGGAGCCGCATGTAAGCTATTTTCTGCGGATGACGTCCATTGACTCTATATGAGAACTGGACTGAGTGGTAGTGACGTTACCAACAGAGCAAAATAAAGTCAATTTCGATGCAATTTAGTTTTTTCCGCAATACAGACGTTGCCATGTTGGAGCCAGATCACGTCAGTAAGCAGTGATTTATCCGGAATTCAACATTTCTATGGGAGCCAATCAGGAGTGAGCTTATAGGAAGTCCACACCTCTAGCGTTTCAAAAGCAGGCTACACAAAATCTGTCAATCAAACATTTCGAACAATCAACATGAGACCACATACTTCTATTGAGACATCTGATTGGTCAGTTTGTAACTACACTACATAATAAATATTGGGGGTGTCAAATTATTGTGTTAATTAATTACTAACAAATTTGGGCAACTTTGCTACCAGAACATGTGAACATGCTAGTCTGTCTCTGTGACTGCTACGTTCTTTTCCCTACTGGAAGTGAGTGCTTGATGCTTTTTAAACATAATTTATAAAAAATTGCATTTTTGATATACCAACTGAAAGCCCTTTATTTGCTTGTCTGTTTTATTTTGCATAAAAGTTTGAATTAGAAGTCAATATGTGTTGGGATTGCTCAGAAAATTCCTAATGTTTTTTTTGTGTGAAATTTAGGCAAATGTTTGCTTTTTTCAAATCTGAAAAAAAACTTTGGCTGTAAAAAAAGTAAAAAGTAAAAGTAAAAGTAAAAGTTCAAAGACGGTTCAAATAAAAAACGTCATAAATCTACTTTTTAGTTGTATTTAGTTTTTTTACAGTGCCACAATGTCATGAATTTAAACATTTCTCATCAATTATTAAGTTAGATTAATTAGATTAATTACAGGTTGTAATTAATCAATCAATCACATGACAACTCTAAAAATTACAATGAAAAAAAAATATATGATCAGCAAATAATGTTAAAAAAAGGTATCAGAGCAAGAATTGTTATTCTGACAAATAGAATAAATGTTTATCTCTTAATAGAAGTCTATGGAATTTTGGCTTCTTGGAGCCAGTAGGTATTTCCTGTTTGGAACGCAGGGGGGGAGGGTCACTCAGTCCAGTTTTTATATACTGTCAATGGCTCGTCCACCAGAAAATCCTATTTTACGTATGATATGATTTCATTAAACTTGCATTGATTTATTTTATTTCAGATCCTAAATCATTCTAAATTAGCTTTATTCTGCCTCATTCTGCTCTCAAGCACATAAACTTTTGGCCTTGTCTTTTTAACCTTTAGACCCCGGTGAAGACACGAGTCATAGTCCAGATAAGAGTTGTGTTTCTTCCCGGATCTGACAGGCATCTGGCCTCCTCGGGCGCCGCGTCCTTCTGTGCTCTTTCGACGTGCTCGCACATTGGCACACAAACCCACCAAACGTTCAAATCTTGGAGACGTTTTGATTCCCGAGGCCTTTTGCTCTGTTGTCTGCCCTTCTTTCTTGGTTTCACACATGCAGCCGTGTCATCCAGTGTGCTGGCGCGCGCGTGATAAAGAACAGACAAACAGCAGAGAGTCAGTGATGTGCGACTAACAGCGCTTGTGATGCCGGTAGAATCTGCGCTGCTGCTCAGTGAGAGTTTGACAGGCAGACTGGGGTCTGCAGGCGCTGGAAGCTGCCTTGAACTCCTCCGACATCCGCCACTTATGGATTATGTTTATGCTCTTTCTCGTCTCCCACTTTCTTCGCTCTCTTCTCTTCACGCTCCGTCTCTTATTACCTTGCTTCTTTTTCCGAACTTTTATTTCTTTTCCGTTTCTCTGATATTTCCTGTGTTTTTCTTTGTCCTTCTCTCTTCTTCATCTTTTCCTCCTGCTGTTCTCTGTCCTGCTGACCACTGCAGAACTGCGAGAAGGTCGGTACAGAAACCACTTTGTGGCTTTTTGAGGCTGTTTTTTTCTTTTAGCCAACCTCCATCTGTGTGTGTGTGTGTGCGCTTCTTTTGCATGAGATACACAAAGTTTCTCGAAGTTTTCACGAAGTTGACCCTCTTTATTAAAGCCCCACTCCAATGAAAATTGTGTTTTTGGTGTTTTTTACAGTTTCATGTAGCATTCTTTTTATAACAGAGGACATAGTTTAAATGTTTTAAGATTAAAACTGCTTTTCTGAGTATTTCTTTATTCAAATTGCGATGGATTAGGAGTAGATGAAAATTCACAATTTGAAAAAGTTCGAATTTGTGACGTAACAACTGACATAAAAGTCTTCTTTCTCTGCTACAATTCTCAAGCATCCACTTGCAGACAAATAGATCCATTAACGTCTTAATTTCCTCACCTGAACTACCGTCTGGCTCTAAACTGTATGGCTGCATAGCTCTGATATGGCTTGTTGGATTTTATTGCTACGCTAATGCTAGTACTTCGATGTGCACCAGCCCATCCCACCGCTGCCACCAGTGTAACCGAGCAATGGAAGTTCGCTGATCCGTCACAGTGAAGTACATAAAAAACAAGACAAGGACTCCGCCATCTGTGGTTCAGCTCGCCGTTCCTTTATTATTATAATTTTTTTATCTTTCTTTAACAAATAGCTCTAGCTGAACTTGCCCTGTCTCTACAGGGACCCAGAAGGGCCAGGAAGTTAGTTACACTATCTTGGACTTTGTGAGGTGATACAAGCTAGCATGAAAGAGGCTATGTCCAAATTCCCACCATAATCCCTAACTACTAAAAAACGATCGAGTGCTCTGGATTTTAAAAAAGCAATTTGGACACCGTGCTTACTACTTTTCTTTTTTTAAACGCCGGATATGACATCACCAATTTCACAAAAGGAAAATCTGATAAATACGAGCATTTTAATATGTCTATTTATGACTCTACTGTGTTCTGATGATGAAAATATAGATGGTTTATTAAAAAATTTAATTTCAACACTTTTTTTGTAAAATTTGTTAAACTGCAATGCATTGTTGTCTATATTCGTTAATGTAATGCTCGCTAGTTTTTCACAAAGACTTCTGGACAATTTCTAGTGCACTCGATTTTGGAAATGTAGATTCAGGGAGCACTACAAAATGGTGAACACACTATATACTGAGTAGTGAAGGAATTCAGACATAGTCAGAGTGTAAACAAAGGAATTCTGGGAAATTAGCGTAGCTAACTTTTGCGCCAAAGGTCTTGCCTACAAACCAGAATCAAATTTCTAATGAGTGCCTACTCCTCTGCAGAAAAACAAGCAGGATTTGGGGGATTTTTGCCAAAAGCAAATCATAATTACCAGACCACTTGGAACAATTTTACAATAGAAAAAATATATACAATTGGAGTGGGACTTTAACTTGTTTTAAGCTGCTATTTTTGCTTTTGTCTGTTTGCTGCAACTTTAAAATATGTTTATTTTGCTGTTTTAGTTCTTTAAAGACCCACTCTGATGAAAACTGTGTTTTCAATGCTTTTAGCATGACAGAGGACATTCATTAATAAAATTAGGCTCAAAGTTGCATTTCTGAGTATTTCTTTTATTTAATTGTTGTATATCAGGAGCAGACAAAAACAATGTAGTTTGAAAAAGAGTTCATCTATGATGTCGAAAATGTCTTGGGCGGCCCACAAGCTCCCTACTCTGAACTTTCATCAGCAAAGAGGGGAAGGGGGGTGTTCCAAAAGTCCCGCCCTCAACAAAGAGGCCAATGAACTACAGCTGGTCTACAGAAACTATGTCCTAGAAAAAAAGTTTTTTTTTTTTTTCGCTAGAACAGCATAATCATAATTAAAAGATCACTGGAAATTGCTTTTAAAAGACCTAAAAAAAAATTGGAGTGGGTCTTTAAATATTTATTGCGACAAATTTGGAAAGCTTTTAATTAAACATTTTTATTTAGCATGTACCTGTGTGGCTCTGTATGCTTTCCATTTAATTTAAAATCTGTAAAGTGTCATATATTTTCTCATTCTGTGGAATGAATCAAAAATGTGTAGTATTTCCTCATGTCTTTCCTTCTGGTCTGCTCCAGTACGGCGGGTTCCCCCTCGCTTCTCCATCCCCCCTGCCGACAGTGAAATCATGCCAGGAGGGAACATCAACATCACCTGCGTGGCTGTAGGCTCCCCCATGCCGTACGTGAAGTGGATGCTGGGAGCAGAGGACCTGACGCCCGAGGACGACATGCCCATCGGCCGCAACGTCCTGGAGCTGACCGACGTGCGCCAGTCCAACAATTACACCTGCGTTGCCATGTCGACGCTCGGCGTGATCGAAGCCATGGCGCAGATCACTGTGAAAGGTGGGTTTTGAGGAGGACAGGGTTTGAAAATTCACATCAAACTGTTGCTTTTCTCTGAAATTTGAATATTCATGGAAGAAATCTTTCAGTGTTCAATGTACCCATATGTACCCATATGTCTTATTTTTATATCACCCGAGAGTAAATAATGAGACGGAAAATCTAAAATACAGCCACAGCTTCAAAACACCAATTTGTGAAATGAGAAAAAAATAAAAGCTTAGTTAAGCTCAGTCTTAAAATAAAAACTATTCCTTATCTATATTTGTTCTAGTCCACATTTGTTCCACAATAATTACTCTCAGAACTGTGTTAGACGCCATCAGAAGATCTAAATCCTTCAATCATTAATAAGTATTTGTTCATTTTGAATTTGTATTCAGAAGCTGAACGCCCTGAAATGTCGTTGAAACTGTAGATGTGTTTCTGTAATAGCCTCAACTCCACAAGTTGTCATTTAAATTTTAACGACGACAGAAAAGCTGATGCTTTCTGTCTGCACAATTATGTGTTTGAAAGATTTTCATCCGTGCACGTATAAAGGAAATACAGTCACATGACAGCTTTGCACATCTAAGGTACCTGCTTGTTGAATTTTTTGCAGACATTTCAGTTTTGATATTGAAAAAGCTAGTGCAACGGTGAAGAGCTACCGTGCTTACGAAGAACAGATCTGCAAAAGTTTAGAAAGAAACAGGAAGTTTGAAAGTTACACACAAAATGTGACCAGTTTGGAAGGGTTATAAGAAAACCTGCAACAGGAAGAAATCTACATACATACAGTATGTCCTTCCTAATTCAAACAACGAGCTTCCCTGTTGACCATGATCTTCTGTTGAATCCATTTCTGTAACTGGTGTAACTGCTTGCCAGAGTTACATTTCTCTTCATTGCAATGCGATCTTGGTTTTCATTCTAGAATACTGGATTTCATTTTTTTCAATGAAGCTTTGAATTTTGAGAGTTTAAAAAGTAGGAAATGTGGATAAAGTCTGTAGAAAACATCTGTAGTCCTGCTTTGTAGATTCTATGGAGAGAGAATAGTCTCATTTGATTTGTCGGAATTCTTAATTTGTAACTCATACAAAAAGTGTTGTGCGTAACGTTGTGTACTTGTAACTGTGTATTCACATTTTCAAAAATTACAAAATACAAAAAAAATGTAAAAAAATAATTTTACGGCAGAAAATCTCTGTGGCGAATGCACTGTCAGGGAAAGCAAAGCCACGAGGTAGCGATAAGAAAAGAGAAACTTAAATGTTGAGTGTTTGAAAAAAGCATATTTAGACTTCTACTTCTTTTTATTAATTATCAGGGCATATCTGTTTAAAAAAGTGGGATTATTATTCACAATCTAAGTTCAAAGAGGCTAGTAAGAAAACTGATGACCAAGCATTCTAGTAGTGTTTAAATGTATCACTTACATATGAAACTTTGAGACAGGAAGAGTCTCACATCAGACTTGTGCGTAAATTCAGTTTTGTGTGTGTGTATCAGGGGATTGGTTTGTTTTTTAAAAATTTGTGTGTGTAGTTAGTGTTAAGATGCTGTAATTTAAAGTTGTGCGTGTGTAAATTGTATTTTATGTATTTTTTTGTAATCTGTAATTTTTGTACACGTGAATACACAATTGCAAGTGGACACAGTTATGCACAAAATCTATTGAATGAGTTACACATCAAGCATTACACACACACACACACACACACATCAAATGAGACTATTTTCTCTCCATAGTTTTCACCTATCGTATGTATGGAACGAATCCCGGTGTATATCTAAAACCAGTTAACCAATGTATTTAATTGCTTTGAGAAATGTGTGATTTGTTTATGTTGGTCAAATTGTAATAGCTAGGGGGGTGGGGGTAAAGCTTTAAAGCATAGGGGCAGCTTCCTCCCTTTTCCCCCATGTAGATCTGCCTCTGCATAAAAATGTGTATGGGATTAAGGTTTTGTTCTGTTTTTGTTCCTTAAAGCTCTGCCGAAGGCTCCGGGAATGCCTATGGTGACAGAAAGAACTGCAACGAGTATCACTCTCACCTGGGATTCAGGAAACCCAGAACCAGTCTCCTATTATGTAATACAGGTGTGTTACACACACACACACACACACATATTCTCCTTTGACTCTGAGGCGGAGCTTGTGGTAGCTCAACTTTATATCTACATAAACTGTTATCACTAAGTAGGGTTGTAAAGGAAAAGAGCTCCCCATCTCTCTTGACTGAACCGGCCTCCGTCGCTATAAAAGAAACGTCTTGTAAATTAACAGCTGTCTGTGTCTGTGAGGAGCAGTGAACTGAAATACAGGAATGAGTCATAAACGGTTTAAGTGGTACTGGCTGAATCCTTCACTTATATAAAGCAGGGCTCCCACACTTGACATGTGGTAGTAAATAAAACGCCGGTTTTCACGCCGATCTCTGAGTATCAAATCTTTCCTCCCTTTTTCTTTTTTTTTCCCCCTCATCATCTCTTATTCCCTCCAGTATCGTGGCAAAGGCTCAGAGGACCCCTTTAAGGAGATTGATGGCATCGCTACAACTCGCTACAGCGTGGGCGGCCTCAGCCCTTATTCTCACTATGACTTTCGGGTGGCAGCTTTCAACACCATCGGCCAAGGACCCCCCAGCGAGGTTGTGGAGGCCCGCACAGCTGAGCAGGCGCCCTCGTCGCCTCCTCGGCAGGTCAGGAAGTTTCATTTGGCAAAAAGTGCCTTTGAATTACTTGAGTTTCATTAAAAAGTAAAAAACTGTTTAAGCAGCGTTGTGCTCAGGCTGTTTGTTTGACGTTGGCCCCTGCAGGTCATCGGCCGGATGCTGAGCGCCACAACAGCGATGATACACTGGGACGAACCAGAGGAACCCAACGGTCAGGTGGTGGGCTACAGAGTGTACTACACTTCTGACAACATGCTTCCAGTCAACCAGGTGAGTGTCTCTACCCTCTGTTTCATGATTGTTGCTAAAGTGTGCGATGCATGATTCTACATTTGTATGCTATGCAGTGGGAGAAGCAGATGGTGCGCAGCACCAACTTTATCACCATCCAGGATTTAACGCCCAACAAGACCTATTACATCAGAGTCCTAGCGTTCACTTCTGTGGGAGATGGACCTCTGTCCCAGGACCTGCAGATTATTGCCAAGACCGGAGGTGATGCATAAACACAGATAATCCTATGGTCACTGATACAACTGTCATTGCGGCTGCCCAGTTTTTTTGAAAATCATTGACGTGGTTATGAATGTTGACTGTGGCCGTCAGGCAGCAGTCAGGCGGCAGTCAGGCACTAGACAGATGATAGTCAGGTGGTAGTGAAGCGACAGTCAGGTGGCAGTCAAGTGGCAGTCAGGTGGTAGTGAAGCGGCAGTCAGGTGGCAGTCAAGTGGCAGTCAGGTGGTAGTGAAGCGGCAGTCAGGTGGCAGTCAGGTGGTGGTCAAGTGGCAGTCAGGTGGCAGTCAGGTGGCCATCAGGTGGTAGTCAAGTGGCAGTCAGGCAGCTTTAGGCAGGAGTCAGGCAGCAGTCAGGCGGCAGTCAGGCATGCAAACTTCCCCCGTTTTATATACCTATGAACTATCAGGCGGCTGGTGGCACTTGAGATGGTCAAGTCAGAGTTGCTGCCGGCCGGCAATCCGGCTGTGGCCATCCAGCTGTCACTTTCTAATTTTATCATCCCTGCCTGTCACTGGACTGCAACCGTGTGACCTTGAAATGTGTCCGGGCAGACACTGACCAATGTCAACTTTGACCAAAACTTCCATTTTGGTCATCACTGTGACATTTTGGGCTATGTGACTGTAGTCTAAGCCGCACGCTCTGATTGATAAATCATAATGAAAGAACACAAGCATTATGTATATCTTAACTGAAAGATTCCTGGCTTTTGTTTTCTTTTTAGTTCCATCCCAGCCTTCAGAATTTAAGGGTGAAGCCAAGTCAGAGACCAGTATCCTACTTTCCTGGGTGGCCCCCTCAACCCAGGGGGGCCCAGACAGCCAGATCACTGGCTATGAGCTGGTTTACAGAAGAGTGAATGACAGCGAAGAGGTAAGGATGGAACGAAAGACAGAGTCTGTTGGTATTGAAACGTCAAAACAAATTGTCTAAAATAGATTTAAGAATGGATAGCCAGGATGAAAGGTGATCTAAATGGTCATTTTTGGTGGTCTTTTCAGAGGAAAGTCACTTTTGAGCCTACAACAACCTACCTGTTGAAAAACCTGAAGCCCTTCTCCACGTACACATTCCAGTTGGCAGCAAAGAGCAAAAATGGAATCGGAGCGTACACCAATGAAGTGTCCATTGGCACTCCACAAACACGTACGTCCACCAGCCCACATGTGAACGCTTGTCCGTGCATGTGCTTGTTTGAAAGACAAACGCAAACAAACACAATTCTTTTTGACAATGCAGGTAACTTTAAAGCAGAAACAATAAATACTATGAAGTAGTGAAAACTAAGAAAAAGTTGTAAAACTTATCTTGAGTAGTGAGGAGGTGTGAGAACATCTTTACATATCGTCAAAAATATATGAATCATCACAACTGTATCGAGCTAAAGTTTTTTTATTTGCACCAATCAGCCACCAATCAAACTTATTTCCATTATACTAGTTCCCCTTGACAAATTGTATTTAATTATATATATATAGGTACTCAGAAATTCATCTTAAATCATTTCATAAAGAAGAAAAACTAGTCAACTATATAAGAAAAAGTATGTCTACAACATGACAATACCCTCAAAATTGGTTTGTTCCACTTTAGTTGAGTCTAGTTGCTCATTTCTCTTCTAGAAGCATATTGTATATATGCTCCAGTACTTCTCCTATCAGCTGTGGCTGCTTGGTGTCTAGTCCCACATTTGTTGTCAGGAGTTGACAGCGATGTGTTGATGTTGTTGGTTACCAATCTGAGGTCTGTCAGAGATGCAGAGGATAAGGTAAGAGGTCAGAAGCTTTCAGGTAGACATGAGAAGTCCTGCGTGGATCACAGAGGATCTAGTAAAGCTGTAAGGACAAGTAAGTTATGGACGGGTACTCTTTGTGTGTAATGCCTTAGTTACAACTCCCCTGACAAGTGGATATGGGCTGTCAGTGCGCAAATGACAGGCAAAACAGATGGCCTGGACATAATCTTAAGATCTTAGACCGTAGAACGAAAACTGTTAATATGATTTTTTTCTATGGGCATGCTGCACGCTGTAGCATAGTTATACAACACGCAAGGGTATGTAAGAATTAACAAGGCGAGACACAGACATGTCGCATGAATTTTTACATTTTTCAACCCCCTTAAACCCTTTGTACGGAGCCCGTAAGTGCACGGTTCTAGTGCACCCCTTGGCTGTTAGAAATTAGGATATCAGATGTGTGGACATCCTAAAGGAACTTATGTATCTTGTAAACACCTCATACGTACTGAATTTAGGGATCAGCAATAAAAAGCTAACTTTACTGACGACTAGAGTGCTACAACCGTAAAATAGTGTTACCCAAATGCTTGTAACTGTAATTAGGTCTGCTTAAAGTGAACCGGAGTTCGTTTCCCCTAATAATCCGGGACAAAGTTTCAGTCTGAATACACACAAGCGAATCCTTAACCAGGAACCGCTCTCAGACTCATCTTTTGAGGTGGTCTCGGCTCGTTTCCTATCGGATTGCGCCTCTGTGCGCTCTGAAATTCCTCAGTCTGAATACAAAGCAGTCTTGGACTAGAACAACTGAACCAAAATGGCCATCATAGCCAGTAGTCACATGACAACGATTGTCGTGTTATCAAACAAAAAAAAGGTCAAACTCCTCACTTTACACGGCACGCGCCTACTGCTGCTGTGCAGTCATTGAAAAAGCCACCTTGTAGTTCCTTAATAGAATTCTTTTAAAACAATGCCACAATATAATTCTTGGCTAATAAGTTCAAAGATCTTTAATCATGTCTTTTAGGATTTGTTCCAGAACAGTCCCCTTAACAGCACTCTGAATACAGACAAAATGCAAGGTTCAGGTCTCGATCCGGAACAAGTGATTTTACTAGTCTGAATACACCCTTAGAGTATTCATACAAATACTTCATGATACACTTACCATGCACACGACGATGGTACATTCCACTTCCATGACGTCCCCTGAGGTGGCTTCAAAAGCCGCAAGGGAACTCCAATTTCAACTGGCATGTGTGGTGCACTCAAGAACGTGATGAACGTGGGGTTTTTTTTGAGTTCACACAGGTCTGTCACTACCCAGTAATAGGGTACTCACAGTTGGAAGACTCGTAGGTCGTAGAGGCCGAAAAACTGATTTAAAACATGGATGATGATGTGTGAACGTGGGAGTATTGAACGTGGAAGCCTGAAAATCGCATACACGCGGGTTTACATAGACTATTCATTGAAAAGTGGTTGCTATAGAACATAGCAATAGATATACGTATAGCGGCTAGACGACCCATTGGCCTGGACAGCCCATAACCCACAGAACCCAGACAGGTGGATGTGACTAAGGCATAACTGTAGTCAGTCTCCTTGTGTTGCATTTCTTTAAAGCCATCCACGCTTTCATTTATCAAACATTTCGACCGGATGAATGTGACACCCATCCTTCAAGTATCTTTGTTTCAATCAACCTGCTCTCTTGCTGTCATTTGGGTCATTTGTTTCCTTTTTTTTGGAAGCACTTTTTTTTCCAGTGTTTCGTTTTCATTTTATGTTTCTTTGTCTTTTGTTCCCCCATTTCTCATCTGCTCATTTTCATCCCCTCCCCATCTTATTTCATAACATCACACCCAACCACCGGCACACACGACCAAAATAACATTTACCCAAACAAACCCTTTACTGTGCATCCTCAAAACGGGCCGAACCAGCTCCCTCAGCACCTCCCCAGGACATCTCCTGCACCAGCCCCAGCTCTACCAGCATCCTGGTAAGTTGGGCGCCACCTCCCCTGGAGTTTCAAAACGGCATCGTCACTGGATACTCCATCCAGTACACCACAATGGACGGCAACAAAACGTCCAAAAGAATTGACGGAATCCCCCCGGAGAGCTCCCCGTATCTCCTGGAAAACCTTGAGAAATGGACTGAGTACGGCATAACGGTGCAAGCCAGCACGGAGGCCGGAGAGGGACCGGAAAGTTTACAGCTGCTCATCCGCACTGAGGAAGATGGTATGTTCAAAGAAATATAAACAAAAAAAGTCAACGTGCCTTCTAGAGGACGACCCGTCCCACTAACAGTTGCAACTCACTAACCGCTCTAAAGTGTAGCGACCATCTATAAAGGGCTTTTGGTGCATCAACCTTCCTTTTTTCCACCATCTTTCCGACATCCCCTGCTTTTTCCTGATGGCTCCTTTTTTCTCTGGCAACCATTTAACGATCGCATTTTCCTCTTTTAAAATCCCTCCTTTTTGGAAGGCAGTTGTTTACATTTTCTCCTGTGCGGATGACAACATTTCCTTCTAACAACAGCGGAAAAGCTTTGCCTCAGCCCTCCCTTCTTGCCTTTCCCCACTAACCACTCATCTCCCAAATCCTTGCAAATATTTGGACATTGTTTGGGTACTTTTAATGCTACCTGCAGCCATTTTGTTCTTGCATTTCTGACAGATTCTCATTGTTTTTACGAATATGTTGATCTTTGAGATGTTTTTGTCGGATTCAAGCAAAAACCCAGAGGTTGCCCAAGGATTTTTTCCCATCTATTTTTTTGCTTTTTTTTGCAGAGGTGTAGTTCTTGGCAGAGCAAGAGCGGATCTTTCTGATAAAGATAGTCTCTCTTTGACTGCCTGCCACTGTTTATCTGCCACCGGCAACACGTCTTTTGTTTTTTTTCTTATCTTTCCCTGCGTGTCCCATCTAAACTCTACTTTAAGCTGTCACCCCGTAACTATTTTGACTTTTTCCCAGGCATCAGAGAATCTTCTCCTTTTATCACGATTTACTCTTTTTCTTTTTTTACATTTTATTCATCCTCTGGGCGTTTTTCTATACTTTTTTTAAGACTGGCGTCTTTTTGATTGGAGAAACCTTGACTAAAGTAGAAGCCTTTACTTGAAAGTTTTCACTGCCCTTCATCGTCTGCGCCCCTTGACTTCTATCCCGACGTGCATTTTTAGTTCCAAGCGGTCCTCCCCGCGGGGTCGAGGCAGAGACTGTGAACGCCTCGGCCATTAGGGTGAAATGGCGAGCGCCGGCTCCTGAACGGCAGCACGGCCAAATCCGAGGCTACCAGGTGCACTACGTGAGGATGAACTATGGGGAACCACAGGGCCAGCCCTCCATCAAGGACATCCTTATTGATGACTCACAGGTAAAACCCTAATACTCACTAAACTCTTATTATTTATTGTTAAAGAAAAAAAAAAAAGAAAACGTCAAAGCAATGTTTTTAATGGACCACGCATAAGATATTAAAATATTACATTTATTTTAACCCAAAAAAGACATTCTGCTTTTGTCCATATTTGTCAAAGCGATTTATTGTATTTCTTTTTATAATGTTTTTGCAGATTTTTAGTAATTACACAACACTTTTTGCATTATTGGTGCATAATTTTAAATTTGTAATGAAACAATTGAACTAATTTTAAACCTTTATAAAAACATTGTGTAAAATGTGGTCAGTAAAAAATTGAAACACGTAAAATAATAAAAAAATGCTAATAAAATAAAACAATCAGTAATATTTCTAAATCTTTTATTATTTTTTTTTATTTGTAAAATTGCTTTTGTTATTTTTGTAATGCTTAAAGTGGCTTTTAATGATGATTTCTTAATCTTTGTCAATAATTGACTCAATAATTTGGGCTGCAAGTGTGAAGAAAGGCCCCTCCCTCCTAGCTCCACCCCTGTACGATGCAAAACATTTTATAATAGCTAAAAATTCAGACATTTATTTTTCTTTTTTTAAATTTACTATTAAGTGTGCAATATACCTTTAAGTTAGCTTATACCAGAGGTCTACATCTCTGTGGCTCTTGGGCATTGAAGAAAAATTGTGAAAATTGGAATAAATATGAAATTAATTCTAAGATCTAAGTCGCACAAAAGCATGGCACTATTAAAGATCAGAATCTAAAGTAACAGCTAAAATTGGAAGATTTACCATCATTCATTTAAAATGAAATTGTTTTGCTTATTAACGCTAGCTTTACGGAGAAAGTGTGTGTATTAGACTGGGAGCGGTGCTGGCAGAGCAGACTCTTCCTGAAAGGGGCTGTTCACACTTTCTGATGTCAGCATGTGAAAACCTAATTGTTTTGTTGGTTGGGAGGGGCTGGTGCTAAGAGCGCAGGTTTTTAGAGGAATACTCAAAAATGTGTGAAAGGATCAAAGTACAGCTTTGGGGTCGTCTATAGTGAGTAATAAACAGTCTAAATACCTAAAAGCTCAAAAAGTTGATTTTGCATGGCACCCTTTGAAACCCACATATTACAAATGAATGATTTAATCAGTAAATATAAACTTAAACAAAGTGTATTGTTTTTCCAAAAACTTAAATCAGACTCGGCGTTTCACGCTAGGTTTTCTTCAGTAAAAACTGGACCAAATAGCTCGTTTGGAGTGAAAGGCTGCAGATTCCTGGTTCGTACTTAGCTTGGTGTAACTTAATAAAACAATAAGTGATCAATCATTCTTAAATTTACCACATGTGTTTGCAACAATTCACTTTCTCAACAATTCAGTCCAACAGAGTAGAAAACTGTTTGGTTTTAACCTGAGAATCTGCATATCAGTAATGTAATCGTTTTATTTTGAAAACCAGCTGTAGTTTTGGACTGGATGTTAAAGTTTTTTTTCTTTCTTTTGTAAAACAGAAAAACACCTCTAGGCTTTTTTCATTTTAGAGTGAATAATTTCTATTAGGCTCCTTGTGTTTATATATGCAGTCACGGCCTAATGGTAATGAGGCACCTATTAAAAATGGGATACCAACTTTAATTGACAGCTCGTTCGACTGACAGACAAATCAGTCAGTTTTATGTACGCTTAGGGAAATGCATACTCCAGATGGGAGCTGCTCCACAAAGTTTATACTTTCCTTTATTTGAATTAAATAACTGCATTGGATGGACAAAAACACCTAGATGTGATTTCATTATTCTTCACTGAATTCAGGATGTTCTGCTACAAATATTAGGAGAGTTGTCAAGTATGTTATTAAAAAGGCACAAAATTGTGTTCACTGCCACGGAATTATTATCTGTAATGACCGCCAGACATTGTAGGCTATAATTTTAGGACAGTGAGAGGTCTTGCAGCGGAAAGGATATTAAAATTCCAAGGTTTTTAACGTATTTTTCCTCTTTTTTTTTCTCTCTGGTTCTCCTTCGTCCTACAGTGGGAGTATGGTGACTCAGTGGAATATGTAAGTAAATCTTTTAATCACTTACTAAGTCATATTATTTAAAAAAAATAGTTAAATGAATGAGTCATACTCAGAAGATTGTAGATTTTAACCATTACTGGTATGTGAGCTTTCCACTCATTTTATCGTCTTGATTATGGAAAAATACATGAATTCAGAAAGAAATTAGTGTGTTGTATAATCGATAAAATGTACTCAAAGGGTAAAAAATAAGAAAAAAAGCAGATTGAGTGTTTTGTAGAATACTTGTGTAATGTTGGTGAACTACAGGGTGACTCATTTGATTAAAAACAAGCTGATTTTTATCAAAACATTTGTGTGAACAAATTAAAAATGTTGCCATTTCAGGTGAAAAAAAAGGAAAAATAAAAACACTGAAATTTGTTTTATTTGCCTGAAAAATAAAATACTTTAGAGAAAATTGATCACATGAATAAATTTCTGAGCTGAAAAACCTTTAGGGTAAAATATATTTGGCTGACTTGTACCTTAAAGGCATGTTGTTGCTCCGCAGGAAGTGATACTTGGAGATCTAAAGTCTGACACTGCCTACTCGGTGTCGGTGGGAGCCTACACCGCTAAGGGCGATGGCGCTCGCAGCAAACCCATCACTGAGTGCACGGCTCTACCCTGTAAGTGTGTCTGCACAGACCAACCCAATGAAAAGCCAGTATGAAACACATGTTCTGTAATTAATAAGGTTTTCATCACTACTTGTGATCATAAGAGGCCATTAAACCAGTGGTCCCAAACCCCCGCACCACAGGTGCCACAGGCAGAAATATTGACCTACACGTGCTAACTTAATTATTCATTTATGTTTAATTTATTTTCGGACCCTGAAGGAAAATTTATTTTGGAAAACTGCCAGATTCTGTTCACAACATCCGTCTTGGTCATGTGACATACAGCGGCTACCAGCATGGCTAGCTGGATTGCTAAGCTAGTATCCCAAAACTTAAAAGCTAACAAAACCAAACAATAAAACGTATTTGGAAAGCTTCTCTCAGGAGAAAAGAGCCAGTGAGGAAGCCAAAGATGATCCTTCGACTTCAAAGAATAATAAACCTGCTGTTTACAGAAAAAAACTGGAATTTTCCTTGACATACGGAATTTTTGAGACAGTTGTTCTAATGTAGCAGAAGCCGCTTTAGCTAATGCGCAGCGACAGACTCTCAACCGTGTCACACACGCAGATAATAAAGTTGGAGACTTGATGGATTCAGGTTTATATTATATTTAGAAAATAACAGTTTTACGATGATTGCGTCAATTTTTTTTTTGCTTTATTTATTCATCACACTTTAAATGTCGGACGTGGCTGAAGCTAGCCTCTGGTTGTTAGTCTCCACTTTGACGTTAAAGAGAAAGTCTTCATCAAGTTCAAACCAGTCACAAACATTTTATGTACAATGAAGATTTAATCAAATAAAGTTGAGAATTTTCCTACAGCAAGTATTACGTGGCCATCCATTCAGAAACTTTAGCACAGAAAATCTTTTTGCCCTGAAAGATAATCAGAGTCTGAATTAAGTGTTAAAATAGCCTTCTATGGAAAAAAAAATCATGTAATGTTTCCTTTATTGATTTTTTAAAAATCAGAAGCGACTTCTACATCTGTAGAAAAAAAATATCTACTGATATTTTTAAACTTTTTTAAACTAAATTTCTTATAGAAGGATTTTATTTTGAAAATCCTTGATCTGAACAAGTTTGGGACCACTGCATTAAACCATTGAGTTAATCATAGAAGTTACAGATTTCAAACAATTTTTTCACCACAGAAATTGCGTAGTATAGTATTTTGTAGTTGCTTGTAATGTACGTTATAATTTTCTATCTAATTATTTTTTTCACTTTCTTTTTTCTAGTACCTGAAAAACCAAAACTGATAGTCACCTTAACGGATTCTGGTACTGCTCTGCTCCACTGGTACCCTCCTTCCAACCCGCCAACCCCGATTCTTGGGTACCGCCTTACTTTTGGCCGCGTCGACGTCCTCCCTTTTCTAGTCATGGAATTCCCAAACAAAGAAACGCGCTACACCGTCCCGGATATTCACAAGGGAGCCAAGTATGATTTCCGCCTCTGCGCCCAGAACAAAATGGGTTATGGAGAGGAGGCTGTGAAGGAGGTGACGACTCCAGAGGACGCTCCAAGTGGATACCCGGAGAATATTATTTTGGAGGACGCCTACGCAACGTCGCTCCATCTGGCATGGAAGTCGGTTCCGCTGATCGAGCAAAACGGGAAAATCGTGAAGTACTCAGTTCTGTACAAGGATATAAACAGTCGCGGGAACGCTTCAGAGGTGGTGGTGCCCGCCCCGGGCTCAAGCGCTAAACTGGAGGGTCTGAATGCCGATACGGTGTATGATGTCAGAGTGTGTGCTTTCACAGCTGTGGGTCCGGGGCCCTACAGCCCCAGTGTCCGCTTCCGGACGCAGCGGCTCGACCAAGGTAGGACCACGCTCTTACTCTGAAAAGCCATCCCCATTGCTCTGGATCCAAGACACACTTCCTGACCATTAATTGTGCAAACAAGTCCAACACGCACACAGACACAACACATCGGGTGGTTGCATCATAAGTGTCCTTTTTCATTGTCTTGTCACTGTGGCCATAGACACCAACCTCCTTTTCTAAAGGTAAGAGTCTAGTGTCTGGGGAAGGTGATCTGTCCAGTCTGCTGTCAGAACTAATAGCTAGCTTGATGCCGGTGCAGGTAAAATTGCTTGGCAACTGGGCTTGTAATCGCAAAAAATAAGTGTAGTTTTTTTTCTTTGTTGTATCTTTTGTTCTTTTAGTTTTTGCCACCAACTTCAGAGTGAAAGCCGCCATGAAGAACTCCATCCTCCTGTCCTGGGAGATCCGGGACAAGAACCCCTCCCAACCCTTCACTGTGAGTAGACTTCTGTTGGGTTGGATGGTGAAAGCTGAAATAAAAATATATAAACGTTACAATTCAGTTTGACATAAATACTTACTATTTCAATGCACAACAGTGCATGTCCATCCCTTACAGTTGGAAGGTGGTCAAAGAAACGTGCATAGCGATTAGAGTTTTAAAAAATCCCTCTGAGCTGAGAGAAAAGAAAAAAAATTGTGTCTTCAAATTCAGAAGTTACTACAGCTTGATGAAGTCAACAATAGATTAGGGTCATCTATGTTAGTGTGTAGCTGCCTGAGCTAGACAAATACATAGCAACATTGGTTTTGTATCATTAAATACTTACATTTAAGTCCAAATTTCTGTATTTTAGAGAATACAAAAATGCATTTCTTCTCTGCCCCATAGCTCAAAGCTAGCTAGCCTTAAGTTGCTACGACACCTCTTAAAAATAAAAAAATAAAAAATTTCTGACATTTCTACAGCTTCAAATGCCCCTACCATTGGAGCAATAGGGAAGCAATTTGAATTTGACCATAGACTTTTTATTGGAGTTGGTCACTTGAATGGATGTTGCCAAAGAAAGTGTGAACATACCTCAAATAACTGACACATTATTCAAATATTTTTGGAATTAATAGTTGTTGTTTTTTTTTTATTAAAAAAAAAAAAATTAACTGTCATTTTTTAAGGAATATCAATTATGACAAGTTGGTTGATTTGGCGAGTTTTTGCTCACTAAATGTTTGTGATGTAAAAATATTGACATGAGTATGGAAAGAAATAAAGTAATAAAATTTGTGCATAATTGTGTGTACTTGCAATTGTGTTTGTACACACAAATCATCTGATACACACACACAAACCAAATTTACACACAAATCTGATTTTCCAAGATTCATGTGTAAGTGATGCGTATAAATGCATTATATTTTGTAATTTTTGTACATGTGAATACACAATTTCAAGTACACACATTTACGCACAAAATGTATTGTATGAGTTACAAATTAAGAATTACGCAAACACACAAATGAGACTATTTTCTCTCCATACATGAGTGTTTAGAAATCAAGCACCTTATTTTGCCACTGTCTCAAATTTGATCAACACATTTTCAACACTGTGTAACTGTATTATAAAAAAATCAAAAATGTCAACAAATTTAGCGTTCTTTCAACACAGCAGTTTTTCCCAGTATAAAGTTTTGAAAACTAGTTTAACTTTTCCTGCCAAAATACATTTATCAAATGTGATACAAATGCTTATAGAGGTTTAAAAATGTTAAAAATCATCAGAATGCTACACATTTCTGTTGAAGATTTTGCATTTTTTTTAAGTTTTAATCAAACACTATCAGAAACAAACAAAAAAGCATGAATACATTTAAATTGATAAAGAAATGATTAATTTTTAGTTAATTATTAACATTTATTAATACATTTAAAGACCGTTTGGCTCCTATTTTATCCATTAATGGCATATTTAAAACAACCATGTTTATGGTGTGAATGTCCCAAAATGGTATCCTTAGTTTTGCTGGATGAGTTTTTATGACCTGCTTTTATTCTGTTAACAAATTAGCTTATGTCAAATTTTATGTGGCACAAACACATGAACTTGTATGAAACAATAACATGTGATGCCATCAGAAAATAGTTGTTTTTTTAAAATGTTGGGCACCACAGATTTGAGATGTTGAGATCTAAATATTGACACTGGTGTGTTGTCAGATTCTGTATGGGAAGGGCCAGTCTGTGGAAGTAGATGGGAAGCAGACCCAGAAGCTCATCACTGGCTTGACTCCGGACACACAGTACTCCTTTCTGCTCACCAACCGGGCCAACAGTGCCGGTGGCCTGCAGCACCGTGTCACTGCCACAACTGCACCAGACATCTTGAAAGCCAAACCGACCATAGTTGGAAAGACCAACGCAGACGGCATGGTGACTGTGCAGCTGCCAACTGTGCAGACCACAGCAAAAGTCAGGTAGGAATGAGCCAAGGAATGTAAGGATTCCAATTCAGACGATGTGTGGTTTTATTTGCAATCTTAGTCTAAAAATTAGGTTAAAAATAATCAAGTTTTACCCTTAATAATAAAATGTTCCTCATCTTATTCCTTTTTTTCTGTCTTTGAGGAGTAAAAATGTGTCTTCCACTGAAGGAAAAGATCTAAAATGATATGATTGTAAGGATGCCTGGAGTTGATCATATAGATGTTGTGTTCTAGGGGTTACTATGTGGTGGTGGTGCCGCTGAAGAAGCAGAGAGGGGGGAAGTTCCTGAATCCCTGGGAGGAGCCGGACCAGATGAACCTGGATGAGGTGAGAGCGTTTTTTTAACATGTTCTTGTGGCATTTTTCTGATGATGGAGGACATATATAAAGACAGCTAAGCATGAAATCATATTTCTGAGAATTTATTTATTCAGATCATTATGAATCAGATAGAAAAACTGCATTTAAAAAAGCTTCTAGTTGTAAACGGATGGATGATGGGGAAGGAGGCGGGTTTACTCTGTACCAACAATCCTCCCCACAACTCGGAGGAAAATTTTGAATGAAATCTTGAACTCTGCAGAAACTATGTTCAAGTAAATAACAGTTTTATTTTTTATTTATTTATTGTATTTTAGCTGATAACTTCCGAGCCCCTAAAGGGACATTGAAGTAAAAGTGTTACTAACTGGTGCTCACCATGTTGTTACCAGAAAATTTATTTTACTTCGGTTTGTAGAAAACATGTTTTTTACTTCAGTTTTTGGTCAAATTTTTAGAAAAAAAAAATTTACTTCAACTTTTAGAAAAAAAATTTTTTCAATTTTTTAGGAAAAAAATAGTACTTCAATTTTTAGAAAAAAACATATCTTCAAATTTTAGAAAAAAGTATTACTTGAATTTTTAGGGGAAAAAAAGTTTAATTCAATAAAAAAAAAAAATACAAATTTTTAGAAAAAAAATCCCTCCATTTTTAGAAAAAAAACATATTTTCAAATTTTTAGGAAAAATGTATTACTTGAAATCTTAGAAAAACATTTTTTTTCTTGAATTTTTAGGAAAAAAATGACTTCAATGTTTAGTTGAATTTTTAGTTTTTTTCTGTAACTATCTGGTATGCACCAGTTAGTAACCAGAAACTTTTTTTTTTATTTCAATGTCCCTTTAGGGCCTTTGTAAAAAACGACATGAATATAAATAAAAGACAATCAGGGATGTCTTGAATTTAGATCCAAAGCTGATCGGAGTTGGACTGTAACAACAAAAGAGCTTCATGAAAAAGAGATTTGCTTAAGGTGAATCTGAAAGAAAGCAACACTATCAATACAATACAATATCCTGGACAACCTTAAAAATAAAAAAATAAGGTCTACAAACCCCAAAATGGAAGCTATTTGTTTCATATGAACATTTATTACATCTGTATTTATGTCAAATTTTCCAAAGAGATCTCATAACAGACCAATACTCAGCAAATATATGGGAATAGGATAAAACAGTTTGGTTATTTTTGCTTTCTTTTGGATTTACTTCATTTTTTCACCTCCAGCTACTGAAGGAGATCAACAGGACAAGCATCAGCCGGGCTCTCCGCATCCGCAGGCAGGTCGGCCTGTCAGATCCCAGAGCGTACGTCACGGCTCACTTTAAGACCCTCCCCCTGGAGTTCACGTTAGGCGACGGCCGGAACTATGGAGATTTCCGCAACCGCCCTCTCCAGAACGGACAGGAGTACGTTTTCTTCGTGCTGGCGCTGCTGGACCTTTCGGAGAACGTAAGTTTAAGTGTAAAATAAAGCCTCCCGGGGTTTGTGCAGTTCATGAGAAAAACTTTTTTGTGCAGACCATGTACGCAACCAGCCCGTTCTCTGACCCGGTGACCTCGTCCGATGTGGATCCTCAGCCGATCGTTGACGAAGAGGAGGGGTTGTTGTGGGTGGTGGGGCCTGTGTTGGCCGTCGTCTTCATCGTGTGCATCGTCATCGCCATTCTTCTCTTTAAAAGGTGAGTTTCACTCATTAGGAATAATTGGTTTACCAGACATTTTTCTTTCACTTGTGTGCATGGAGCAGCACTGCCTTACATAAGAGATAACATTATCAGCCATCAGCGGTTTCCATGGTAATCAGAGTCCTGTTGCTGGAGGTTTGTTAATGCACATAAATAATTGCTGTGACAGATGTGGCGTGGCATTATTAACCTCCATGCTTATAATCTGATGTTCATAAGCGCTGGAGTATTTCCCACAATGCTCTTCAGCTATTAGCATCTCCAAGTAAGCCGTATTTTCACCAAGGTGTCCCCACATGTTTACAGCTGCAACTCAGCTCGTCTAATGTTGTACATAAAGATGGAGTTTTCTGCCCTTGATGAGTGTTGATTGCACACTAATTCATGTCATTTTTGTCTCCCGATCTGCTCCTCCGCTCCAGCAAACCTGACAGGTAAACAAGCACCGTCTATTACCATATTCTGATTGAAAAGCAAGCGAACAAACTGGAGGAAAAGGAAGGATAACATCTGGACTGTTCGGATAACCTTAAGTGTTCTGGACAAGTTGTACAATTCAATAAGCTGCATGTACTCAGTGTGCAGAACAGAAGCAGCAGGAAAAAGTAGCGTGTGGTTATTTAAAGTAGGAAAAAGACTATTGAGTTCCACGGAAAGAAAACGGGCTTTTCTGTGTTTTTCCACTATGTTTTTTAAGATCAAAGCTTTGATTTGTTTCATTTTATTATCTGGCTGCAAAGAGTTCATATTTTATTTCATGGATGGATTTTAGATTGTATGTCAGTCGATTTGCAACCGCCAAATTTGTTTTTTTCTTTATATATATATATATTACTTGCATGTAACCAAAGTTCTCTTAGATATTACCTGGTCAATACTGGAGAGGCTAAAAGAAGAGTTCTTCACTCTGTGTGTGTGCGGGGATAAATATGAACTGAGGATGCTTTTAACCACAAGTTTTTTTTAATGTTTTTTCCAGGAAAAGAGCTGAAGCTGAAGGAAGAAAAGGCAGTTTCCCCTGCAGTAAAGCCATGTCCTCCCACCATCCCACGGATCCCGTGGAGCTGCGGAGAATTAACTTCCAAACCCCAGGTAGAGAGAAGCTCATTCATACATGTAAATCAGTTTGAAGTATTTTTTTTTATATCTCTTGTACCTACTCTGCTCACTTTACCTTGAGTTTTCCTGCTTTTAGATGGTGATGGATATTGTTTTTGACACATATCTGTGTTTTACCAATAAACTGTAGCATCATCAGACTGTCACTATTTAAGTGTTATTGAAGCACAAATTGGATTTGCTGTTGGATTTTAATGGAAATAGTGAATTGTGAAATTGGGTTTTTTAGAATTTTGATGAAGGTTTGCGTATATGTGTGATGATAACGCAGCTAGTGAAGCTAATGCTACCAGCACAAATACAACAGCATGATGAAGAAGCATCAGCAGAATCTTTTTGAAAATCATTGTCATGAATATAAATCTTTTTAGAGTTTTGGATTTGCAGTTTATTTTCTCTCCCAGTTTGCTATGATTTCCTTACAGTTAGATCTACATATTTCGTCAACCTTCTTCTCTGCCGGCGCTTTCCTCTGTCCTATACTGAGTGGTAGTGGGTCTCTTAATTCAGCTGTGTCTCTAGCTCATTGGAGCCCAAAGTGGGGCTGGGGGGCAAATGTTATTGTTTGGCCCGCCAAATCATGGTTGCAGAAGCCGTGGAGTGCTTAGTTAAAATCCCTCACCTGTTTCCTATTGATTCTCTATGATGTTGCTGTAATATATTTTCGGCCTCCGGGTGGTCGCACTTTCTTTCTCTGCAGTTATGGGTGAAACAATCAACAAGTGATTCAGTCCTGGGCTTTTTTTGTGTGTTAGAAATTCCAAAGATTCTTCACGGTCATTTCCGATGCTTTCAGCTGCCTTTTTCAGCTAGCTAAGATGGAGCGAGAACGGCAAACGGATGAAGTGAAAAGACCAGCTCCACTTCTCTCATTAGGATCCCAGTTTGCGGTTTACATTTGGCCCGCGGACCGGGATCCCATTTAGATTTTGGCCCTTTGAGCAAAAAAGTTTGGGCACCCCTGTTCTAGTTGTTACTACTGCCGCTTGATTATGGCCTGGTCACAGCCCGGTCGTTCTGCTGCCTCATCTACTGGTGATTGCATCCAGGTGATGGCGGAACCTGGTAACAACTGCTGCCGTCGGGAGACATTGTAGTTTACAAATTGAAATATTAATTTAAAAAATAATAATTGTCAATCTTGGACTTTGAGGCAAATAAAACAACTTTCCAGTTCAATATAAGAAATCATTTTTTCATCAAATCCCCCCTTTGAATAAAAAAGTTAGTTTTAAAATAAAAAAATAATTGTTTCATGATGGTACCCAGTGATAGCTGTGAAACTTTTCAGGCTATTTGATTGACTCAAGTACAACAATTGCTAAAGCTAGCATTAGCTAGAAGTCCTGAAATGGAAGAGCTTCTCCTGCAGCTTTTAGGAATGTGTTATCTGACTGCCTGCAGAGTTTCTGCTTCTCCTTTTTTATTGAGAGTAACAAAAGTTGAAGCAGCAGGTGTAGAGCTGTGATGTTGTTGCTAGGACAACCCAGCAGTCACACAAAAACCAAATCTAGCCGAGTAGAGTGTAGCCGAGTGCTGCATCTTAGGAGAAAGTGTTGGTGTATGTTTATAACCTCAATGTTGTTTCCCTTTTCAGCTTATCGTGTGTCAGTGTACCGCGGTTATCGACGTCTGTCAAGTTAGTTCATCTTAGTCAGATTTCTGTCTTTCCTCCTGTTTTTTCAGCCTAATTTTACTCTAACTCTACATTTTATTTTCAGCTAAATAACAGCATTCCACCAAGTGCCTTTTTTAAATCTATTTTTTCCATAAAATAATGCTTATCTTAACAGCCCATGTCATTACAGTCATTTACTTTGAAGACCCACTCAGATCATCTTTTTATCTATTCTAAAAGCAGTGCTCATTTAATTTTAGTTTTTTAGTCAAAATTTAACAACCTATGTCACTTTCTAGTACATAAATACTGGACACAGAAGCGCCACAAAGCGGCGTGGAACGAAGGCGGCTTTCATTCTGCGCCGTTGTAGTTCACCCAGGCGCGGAGTGCTGCGGTCTTCCACGGAAGGCTCATTCCGTGCAGCGGAGGTTTTCGCCGTCTGATCTCTTTTATGTGTGAGCGGTTAGCAATCCGCATCAATTCTGGCAGGAAGTTACATCAAGATATATTTCCAAAATATAACAATTTTTCACAATAAAACACCACGATTGACAAATGCGATCATATTTTTGTATCTAAACAGACTGTAAAGATGAAAATAAACATACAATCACACAGATCGACGTAGTGGGCCGACTCCAGAGGAGGGGTGGGGCTGGGTTTTAGGTGTTAAGAAAACAACAAGAGAGGCAGAAAACAGTTTTTCCTAGCAGAAACATGGGGTAATATTTTTAGGTTCTTTATATACCCACGATGACAAAAGCAAAAAAAAAAAAAAAACCTCAAGCAGAAGGGCAGAAAAATGTGCGTCTTGTTGGAATTGCAGGAGAGAGCGCTGCGCTGCTTCTGCGTCCAGTGTGAACCTAGCATTACACGCTCTCCCACTAGCTTACAGCCCCTCACGAGGAAAAGAAAGACGTACTTTACATGGATCCCATCGTCTCAAAGTGTTTTTTCAGAATGGAGCAGAGCTGAGAGCTTGTGGCCCACCCAGTATATTCTCTACGTCACAAACATGTTTTGGGTCTGCTCCTGATACACAATGATTTTATTAAAGAAATATTCACAAAAGCAATTTTAAGCTTCGTTTTCTTTAGATATGTCCTCCATCATAAAAAAAAAAAGCCAGTAAAACACGATTTTTATCAGAGTGGGTCTTTCAAGACATTTTATTTCACCTTTCTAAACATTTAAAAACACTAAGAAGCCACTAAATCTAAAAAAAAAAAAAACATCCTTCATCTACTTCCTTCACCGATCATGGACAACAAGACTACACAACACCAGCTTTATAGTCCCGAATTCTACCATTTTTTTTTAATTATTTTTCTTAAAGAGCTTGGATAGAATACTTTAATAAAAAAGCTGTTTATTCTGTTCTTTCATGGACAGGCATGGCAAGTCACCCTCCCGTCCCCATCTCCGAGCTGACGGATCACATCGAGCGCCTCAAGGCAAACGACAATCTCAAGTTCTCCCAGGAGTACGAGGTACTAACTTCTCCCTGAAACTCTTCAAACTTTGAAAGTTGAAGTACTTTTTTCACCCTCAATTACTTATAATTTTGAGGGGTTTTTTTGTGTGTGTTTCTAAACCTCGTACAGTAACATTACTTTGGTCATTTATCATCTAAGAAAGATGAAGCTCTTGTTCTGCCTTCTTGTTGATATCAAAACAACAACAAAAAAAGAGGAAAATTAAATTACAAACTAAAGGGGTGCTCGCTTAAAGCGAGATGTTATCGCTCGTTCTTTTTTAAATTTCTTGTAAAACCCACAAAAGCAGAGATAACAGCTTCAGAATCCAAATATTCAGTAGAAGAACTGAAGACAATTTTTTAATTAGTTCCTTTAAGCTCGCAGCACAATGAATGCTTTCATGGCAGGAACTTGGAGGAAAATTGGGTGCCTTTTAGTGCGCACTGATCAGCAGAACTGCTTTTTAGCATGCTGGCTTTTTTTTTTTTT
>NC_050512.1:21883026-21898804 GCF_002922805.2 Oryzias melastigma
TTTCTTTCCTGTGCAGAAAACTTTCAAATAAATCTAAATCTGTCGACCAAAAAGAGTCGCTGGACACCATAAAGAAAGAGGCAGGATTGGTTTGGCAGATGTGTGCAGGAAGACAGGGCAGAAAGACGGTGTTTGACGAGACGTGAGATTGTGGCGAGAGCTGGAAAATCTTGCATTCCCTCGGCAAGACTGAGCGGCGCAACCCTCGGCGAAGGAGGAGGAGAGCAGCTGAGCGGCGGAGGGAAGCCAGAAGTGATTGTGGGCGTGATTATCAGACACACATGAGGCTGGGAGCGCAGAGAAAGCGGCCTTAAACTCACACATAGATGCACTTATCCACTACCACTCCTGTCCATTTTTCTCCAACCAAACCATAATTATGTGTCGTACAATATTCAAAATTGCTAAATTGCTCTGGCTCTCTTCCCTTTGTCCCTTTTCCATCGACCGCCCTGTAATGACCTCATGTCTGCTTCTCCCAGCTAACAGCAGTGATTACACTACAATTACCGTCCAAGAACTTAATGGTCGAACATGACTGTCCTCTTTCGGCCCGTGGAATTTATTAATGCTTTTATCTTCTTTCTCCTCGTGCTTTTCTCCGTGGAAAGTGAAAAGTCTTTTTGCAGAAGTACCTGCACTTCTGTCGAGTGCCAATAATAACGCTGCAGACTTTCATTTGCAGTTGTTTTGCAATGATAGGCTGTTGACACAGCGATCCTTCGCAGAGCTTTTGAGCTCAAAGTTTCGAAGCTCTTCTGTTCCAAGTGCATTTTCAGAAAAAAAAAATCTCACTTGCTGTTGCTGCTATGTGGAAGATAACTTTTTTTTTTAAATGAAACTAAATTAAGTTGTCACTGAACATCCTGTCAAAACGATTTCATTAGTGCTCCTCAAAAAGTACTCCTAACTACTTTAGCGAAATTTTCCAGTTGAGAGTGACATAACGATAGTATTGATCTCCAGTTCGTATCAGATCAATACTGAGCCGCAGATATTGATATTTCCTTTCTTGTTTGAAACTTTTCTGTATCAGCACTTCTTGTTCTTTAGGAACAAGTCTACTTCTTTAGATTTGTTGACTGTTTTGCGCTCACTTCTTCACTTTTTATTTAATTTCAAGAAGATTTTATTTTAATGAAGTACTTTCGCAGTATAAAATACAGTTTTTTTTTTCATAGTTTAGCCAGGGGTGCGACTTATAATCAAGAGCGACTTACCTGTGTTTTTTTAAGACATCAAAAGGCTCATATATTTATTTTCCCAGTTGTCTTTTTGTTTCCTCTAACAACCACTAGAGGGTGCTGCATCTGAGTATTTACTACAGACAGCAGCAGAAGAAGTGTCGTCCAAAACAAACATGGAAGAGAATCTGATTGTTTTCCTCTTAAACTTGGGTGTTTTTCTTATACAGATTGAAAGATTAGTATTCTTGTATTTACTTTCTTTCTTTTTTTTTAGCTACGCTTGGCTTAGCGGATTTGTTTGGAAACGTCACTCTTTACCCCTAAAAGTGCAGCTTATACTCCAGTGCGACTTATGGTTTTCTTCTTCTTGATTAGACATTTATTGTTCTTGCGACTCATAATCAGGAAAACACAGGAATTGAAAATATTATCCTAATTCTGTTTTTATGTTTAACAAGTCGTTTAAAAAAGAGAAACTTAAAAAAAACTTCCTCTGTGATTAAGATTGTATCAGTTCAATACAAGGTTCTAATATGTATATTGGTATCGATATTGGCAATATTGACCAGTATCGGATCGGTATCACATTGATACCTGAATGTTCAGTATTGCCCAGGCCTAATGAACGTTATATTACCCAGATTTCCATTTGGTACCCTAAGGAAAGTGATCAATTCTCAGAAATGAGCAACTGTAAGTCTGTGATCTTAAAAAAGCCTGTCAGGTTCAGAAAATAATGACATATAGGGGTGTAACGATAAACCAATTAATCGATTTTTATTCCTACAACTTCAGAAACTACTTTGATACAACTGTTATCAACAACTGTGACAACATTGTGTGTATTTTTTTATACACAATGAGATATTTTTTTTTACTTCTTGTTGTGTACATGTACATGTTTTTTTCCCCTGACCTCCACTTTTACGTTCTGCAGTCTGTTGATCCGGGTCAGCAGTTCACGTGGGAAAACTCCAACCTGGAAGTCAACAAACCAAAGAACCGCTACGCAAACGTCATCGCCTACGATCACTCCAGGGTTGTTCTCTCCAGCATTGAGGGTAAGATGCGCTCACAATGCTTTTGATGGTTTCCAGTCTTGATTCTTTTGTCTCGATCCACAGTATCAGTTGGGTTTCATTGATAGCTGTATTTTTTTGCATGTTGCTTAAGGTTTTAATCGGATCCACTTTTATAGTTACATTAATCAAGAAAATTAGTTAGAGTAAGAAAATATACCACTGTGATGATCTAAGTTTAAGCTTTATTTATGTCTTGCACAGATACCAAGTTATCATTGTATATAAGAATTTGTTCTCAACTGATCCTCCTGGTACAATAAAGGTTAAATGAAAAAAAAGAACACACACACATATATATATATATATATATAGGGCTCCTGAGCTTCAACATTAAAAAAATTAAGTTTTTAAACTTCTTCAGTTGACTCAATAAACATATTCAGGAAAAATTAGAAAAATTATTTTATTTTTCAAAAAGTTAAGCAAAATTACCCCTCGCCTATTTGTTAATGCTTTTTTTCTAGGTTTATCTTTTGCTACGCTTTTAGTTTTACTCTAAAGACTTTCAACAAAGAACATTCACAAAAGAGACATTAGTAATTTTCTTTTTTCATGTTTCATAATTTCAATTTTTTTCGGATATAATTAAAGAAGTCGTAGTTGAAGATACTGCACTTCCTGCTGCATTTTAGTTCTATCTTCTTTACAATTTTTGCTCTGTTTAAAAAAAAACGTTATTTTTACAATATAATTTCTATTTTTAGGTAATAAAATATCTGTCAAATAATACTTTCCTGTAAAATGTATGAGGTTTTTTTTTTGCTACATTTAAGATATTTGACAGTAAGAACATGGGTTAAAACTATCAAACTACAGTCTTTTACTAATCCTCATTCATGCAGGCGACATTTTTGACTTTAACGCCAGATTCCATGACTCAACCTCAACTGTATTTTACTTTAAATGTAAGTTTTTTGATTGGCAGCCACAGTTTCCTTTTTTTGTGTTTTTATTAAGATATTTCTTTACTTAAAACCAAAAAAAAAGTTGCAGTCACATTAAAATATGATGGAGGTAGATCAACCAACTTCAGATTTGATGGAAATATTTAGGGGGACCTTTTATTAAAATAATCTCTGTTCAGTTATCACAAGAAGAAAGTATTAAAGAGAGTGATTGGCTTAATTTATTAAATAATTATTAAATAAATAATCATTTATATATATATGTAATATAGTGATAGTTCAGATTGTAGTTATTTTATATTCCTTTATTTTATTTTATTTTATTTTATTTTTGACAGCAACTCTACTTGTGTTGTATTGTGAATATAGTGATTTTTACAAGGAAATATAATTTTATAAAACTCTCTTTAAGCCAGACTCCAAAATTTTTCATTAGTCTAGTTTTTATACAAAAGGGAGTTTATTTACAATTTCAGAGCTCTCTTGCAAAGGGTCATTTCCCAGTGTTTTTACTGGCAACATTTCCGGTTTACAAAATAAAAGAATTGGGACTCAAAAACTAAATCAAAGTTCAAATTTTTTTAATAACTTTTTGTGGTGATTGTTGGGCGTGTGCATGAATTGCGTTGCGCTGTGATGATTGGATGATGTTTCGGCCTGCATTTCAGTGATCGGTGGATCACTCAGGTACCTTCATTCAATATCATTGAAGATACGTTTTTTTTTTTTTTTGCTTTTTAATATTTAAATAGAAATGTCAGGAAAAGCCAATACAAAAACAGATATTGAGCAAATCCATGTGTTTATTTTGTGTTCCCTGCAGCCTTGGAAAAGGTCCATGTGACCTGAGGCCTTCATGCTTTTTCATGGTGCATTATAACTACAGTGTGCAATTGTCAAATCAAACATTTGCTCAAAGTACTTCAGCATGGTGAAGGGTGCTATTTTCTCCTGCTTCTAAGTATCCCCCAATTTTGTATTCACCTAATAGACTGGAATGATCATTTATTTAACTGCAGGCTGTGAAACTATTTTTATAACACTTCAGTTAATTCACATGAATAACAGCCAGTCATAACATTTGATTTACCTTCATAGACGTGCATGAATGTAGGGTTCAGAACAGTAAAAGTTACTTAAAAATTATCTTTACTGTAACCTCAGATGACAAAAGGACAAACAGGAAGTCAGAGTGCATTTTTCAAAAAACATATTACCTTTGACACGTCTTTGACAGTTTTTTCATTAAAAAAAAAAGTGGAGAAAAAGCCCATTTCTCATCCATGAAGAGTTGGATCTGTCATCGTTTTGTCACCGTGGTTCAAACTCGGGTGTCCTGCACAGCTTCTGCGTTTGTGCCAGAGGCTGCTGCCAATCGCGTCGCTGCGGCAGCAGCTGCGCACACAGCAGGCCGCTCAAGTTCTGACTTTAGTTTGGCGTGAAATTTCTTAGGGGAGATTTGGAGGGGCTTTGTGCCAGCCCTTTACATCTGTTTCCCTCGCTGCTGCTCTTCGCAGCGACACGCGTTATGTATTAATGCAGCTGAGTTTACAATATGGCTTCTGCTGTCCACATTTACCCAGTTCTGTGTTTATCAGGTGGTGCAGAACGTTAAAAAATGACTTAAAAACCCACTCTGATCATCTATTTTAAGTTATCCCAGTTTTTTTTATTTTTTTTTTTATCATGATTATGCCGTTTTTAGCCTTTTTTTTAAGTCAGAGTTTCTTTAGAGCACGAGTAGTTCATCATTATTTCACCTCTGAGTCATGGGAGGGACTTTCAATCCTGTTGCTGAGAACTCAGATTTTGATTAATTCAGACTAAAAATAAGTGAAATTATCTGCAATAAGTTTATTTGACTTGTCGAGAATTCTTAAAACAAGAAAAAATATCTGAACTTTAGACTAGCGAGACATGTCTTAAAACAAGTTCTGAAACACTTCCATGTTAAAGAAAAAAAAGCCTAAAATTAGTTTGTTACTGCTTATTTCAGTGATTTTTTTTAAAGAGAAAAGTTCTTAAAACAAGAGCAATTAAGCAAGATGATTTTTCTTATTTTAAGATTTTTTATTGTCAGTAAATATATATTTAAATTTATTTTTAATCCAAAAAACTGTGGAAAAAATAATCTTAACAAAACAAATTAAAATAATTTTGAATTTGAAAAAGCAAAAAAACAAAAACATTGTTTAGTTTAACAACTGATTGTGGCTTGATAAAAAAAAAGTTGTTAATAAAATGTAGAAAAAAAGTTTTTTCCTGTTGTTTTAGTGAAAAAAAACCACCAATGGAACCAGCAGTATTTGTTTTTGTGAGATTTCTTAAAATAAGTGTGAAGTCCTGCTCTTTTAAGACTAAATTAAGTCTAGAAAATACCAATAAACATTCACATTTTGACTTATTGAATTGGTAAAAAGAAATATTTTTCTTTAAAAAGGAGTTTTATATATTTATCTCTTTAAACTATATACTTTTATCTTAATATAAACAATTTTGAGCACTACAACAGTCCAATAAGGCTTATTTTTAGACGAAAATAATCTTAAAGCAAGATTAGAATTACACATTTTAAAATCAATTTTTTCTAAAAAAAAATAGTTATTAGTAAAAAAAAGTTCCCCAAAATCAAGCAAATCTCCACTCACAATTTATAAATAAAAATATTATGTATATTTTCTTTAATAAAATGTTCTGAATATCAATATCACTTATGTGAAGTGTAATAAAAACTTTAAACTAAACACAAACACTTTAGTTTTTTTTTACTGTTTAGCCGCTTTAGATTCAATCTTGGTCATTTGTAAATATGTGTAGATAAATTATGAGGACATTATATTTAGACTATTCTCTGATACACTCGTCCTGTACCCGTTTAATTGGATTTGATCTACATAAATGAATCGAGAGAGAGAAGAAAAAAAAAAATATATCAGTCTTGGCTGTGCTCTCATTGTGCATTCTAAAGCACTCTCACCCACCTCAGCTGGGAAAGACCTGAGGCAAAGAAACTGGCAACTCCAACGTGCAGGAGGCGGTGGGAGGCCAAGCCCAAAGAGATGAGCCTTATCTGGGCAGAGCATGTGTGAGGCAGCCCTTCCGCCCTCGCCTGTCCTCAAGCTCTGGCTGTCGTTCCTGCTTTCAGCTTAGCAAATAATAAAATCCAAAATCTGCAAACGGTAGAAAAATATTTATCAGCCTGTAGACTGTCAGTGTAGGACACACAGTGTTTGGCCTTTTTCGCCTGCAGGTTCTTGAACGCTGCCGCGGTGATGATGGGTTTATCTGGTTCGCTTTTGTATTCCTTTGCAATAAAGTTTAAGGACATCTACATGTGCTTCCTCTAAAGACGAAGAGCGATTATCTCTCATTTGCTCATCTTACTGTGCGCCTCATGTAAAAATTAGATGAATCAGCACTTTTTTCATTTTTCCTTAATACGTACATTTAAATGTCAACAAATGTCAAGAAATGCCTTTCTCTTCTCCACCACCATGGGGATCATACCGGCTAAAACATGGCTAGCCATGAGTCGCTACGCCTCCTCCTTAAAAGAAACTTTCTGTCACCACTAAATCTCCAAAGGCCTCTACAATTAAAGGAATGGGAAGAAACCAGAGGGGTTAGGAAGTACCCGATTTTCTGGACTATGAGTTGCACTTTTAAGAGAAAAGTCCGACATTTATGAACAAATTCAACAACATTTGACACCAAACGCGATTCATGCTTCAAATTCGACTCCACTGCCTCTTTTGATGTTCAATGTCAAATTTAATGTTCAATGCTTGTCCCAAAATGTGTTCATAACCTAGACTTGTGGAGAAGCTGTCTGAAGTTTTTAGCCTCATCACAACATAAAGGCTTTGACTGTATTTCTCGTTTAAAATGCATGGAAGATACAGATTATGCTGAAAGGTTAAGTTATTTATTTTGAAGAGCTCTAGAAAATAATCTATAATCACGTCTCCTTGTCTGGGTTTTTTCAGACTTTTTCTTTTTCTTACGGCGATTGTTATCTTATTTCTGCTTATAACCCAGTTGGATGACGTGCTGTTCCGCATTAGTACAAGGATGGAAAAATAAAAATTATAAAAATAACGTCTCGATGCAAATAAGAAAAACATCATAACGTTCATGAGGAGAACAATCAGATTGTCAGCCATGTTTGTTTTGGACGGCACTTCTTCTGTGTTTGTCAGCAGCAAAAACTGATACACAAACCTACAGTGCCCTCTAGTGGTTGTTAGTGGGAAACAACCTCTAAAAGGCAACGATTGTTAGTGGTAAAAAATAACAAATATGTGAGCCTATTTATGTTTTTAAAAATCATAAATACGTTACTCCTGAGTAAATATATGGCCAATATATATATAAAAAAACACAATTTAAACTCCGTAAAATCCGGTAATTTGGAATTGGCCATGTTGTTGTATAATACCATCCGGGCAAAAACCGCAATTTTTAATTTCTTCTTCATTGTCAATTTTTAAATGGACGCCTTCCAAACATCACTACCAAATCTGAGTCCCTGATTGATCAACTTGGTTTGACTTTTTCAATTTGTAGCTTAGAGCCCGAAAAAGTTCATAAAAATGTGTGTAGCTACGCAAGAGTTTTTTGAACGCAGAAGCCTGAAACATGCGTTTATAAAGACTTTTCATTAAAACCGGTTGCTTAAATGTGCGTTGTTGTGGGCGATGTGAACGTAAATTAAAACTCAATCACTTGACGTAAGCCGCTTCCAAAGAGCTGAAAACACTTTTATAAAAATCCTTGTTGTTTTTGTAAATTCAGAAAAATCTTAGCAATTTTTGTTTGTTTTTTTATCACCTTAGCAGAATCTGTTCACAGCTCAGTGTGTGAATCCATCTCACGTGAGAACACAAAGACCGGTCTGTTTGTGACTTCTGCGCTTTGGTGTATGTGTGCATGTTTCCAGCTCTGACTCAGTGATTTTTGGGATTATGGTATTAGGCCGCAGATGAGCAGGCCTGATCCCAAATCAAACTCACACAGACGGTCTTTCCACATCGCACACTCGCACACAATCCCTTCCTGGACGAGCAGTGTCAGCAGAGTCTTACACAGAGACGGCCTTACAGTCATATTGCCATTCAAAGCGACACATTGGGAGTAAACTGAGATTAGGCCCATGATCGTCTTAGCATGCATTATAAAACAAGACGACAGAACAATCCAACACCAGAGGACACTGGGCCCCGTGAAAACATTAATCTTCCCACCATGACCTCAGATGATCCTTAGCCTTTATTACTTTGACATAAACCTTCTGTTGTAGTGCTAGAGTTTAAAAAAATCATTTTTTTAATATATACATTTTTTTTACTCACAAAGATTTGCCAGATTTTTTTTTTTTATAGCACCTTTACCGGGTTAACTTTCCACTCGTCTGGCTTCACGCAGGCGTCCCTGGTAGTGACTACATCAACGCAAACTACATCGACGGCTACCGCCGGCAGAATGCTTACATCGCCACGCAGGGCGCCCTGCCCGAGACCTTTGGGGACTTTTGGAGGATGGTGTGGGAGCAGCACTCGGCCAACATCATCATGATGACCAAGCTGGAGGAGAAGTCACGGGTAAGAAAGTGCGATGGGCACGAGGGACGGATCGCTCCTCTTCGATGTTCTGCACCGAGAAGATTAATATAGAGGCCAGAAAAAAAATTCTAATGTTCTTTTTTACCTGCAGAAAAAAAAACAGTCAAAGAAGGGATTTTAAGTTGAAACTGCTAAAATATACTAGTGCTGTCATGCGATTAATTTAATCAAGCCTAATATTGCTATGAAAAGCCTCATTTTGAGGTATTTTTGTCTGAATTTGTGACATTGTGGCGCAAAAAAAGATCAAAATCCGACCAAACTTAGAGTCTTATGAAGTTTTTCATAACAACAGACTTCCAACCTTTATTCTTACACCACCAAGGGGGATTTTTTTTTCAATCTTTAATCATTAAAAAAATATAACAAAAGAAAATCAGGTCCAGAGTGCTCTAATTTAACAGTAGAGAAAAAAAAAAAACATGAGTGATTTTATAGTTTCCTGTAACCCATTTGGTGAATTTGTCTCTGTGATGAAGCGGAAGAGAAATAGTACATCAGAAGGAGGAAATGAGACATAAGGAGGAATTCAAAAGCTTTGACTTTGGACCTTAATTTTTTGAGAAAAAAAAAACGTTTGCGTCATCATCTGGACAAAAACAATCGTTAAAAGGTGTAGCTGTTACCATTACAACACGATGCAATGCGTTTTAAATAGTCCGCTTTCTGTGAAAAACTTCAAAATATATCAGGACTAAAATTGTAATAATTTATTTAATATGTATTTTTTTCATAAATGAGCAATAGGGTATGAGCAGGATAATGCCCTTCCAGGTGTGCATTATCAAACATGAACGGACTTTACAGAAATAATGCAGTTTTAAAAAGAATGACACGCAAAAATGTCTGCAATCAATTAATTAACACAAAATTTTGACTCTCCTGAGATATACTCCAGTGACAAGTACTGGATAGACACTAATAGATGTATTAAAGCAGATGGATGATTTTTAATTAAAACTTGTTTTAATAGTAATTTACTAAAGTCTAGGTAAACTGAAATCCTTTTTAAGGAAAGGGTATACAAAAAAATACATAGCTTGAAATATATGGTAGAAAAACCTAAAAATAAAAGCATTAAGCCACTTCTTATTCCTAAAATAACAAATTTCAAGGTCCAAATAATTAAGTTTTCTCTCCACGTGGATTTGAATCAAAAGAAAACAGATTTAATTTCTCTTCTAAACTCACCTCATTTAAAGACCCACTCTGATAAAAATTGCGTTCTTTTGGCATTTTTCTGATGATGAAAGACATATATAAAGAAAATTAGGCTAAAAATTGCATGTCTGAGTATTTCTTTATTTAAATTGTTAGAAATCAGGAGCAGACGAAAACATGCATTTTAAAAAGCATCCTATGTGTGACTTAGGAAACACACTGGGTGAGCCACAAACTTCAAGCTCTCAACAACGGGGAGGGGAAGAGGGGGCGGGGTTGCTCTGCCCCAATAGCTTTTAATGAATTCTGCAGAAACTATGTCCTAGAAAATGACACAAGTTTTTACATTTTGGCTAAAAATGGGATGATTCTAATTAAAATAACACTAAAAATGCATTAAAATTAGCTATAAATTGGATCTGAGTGGGTCTTTAAGACAAATATATTAAGTGAGTCACACTATAAAATCTACAAAATAGCTTGCAAAATTCTCTTCAAAGTAAAGAGATCAGATGCTTCCCAAACTGCAGCTCCGTTCACCGACACCAGCTTCAAACTCCCTTTGGGATGCCCGCCTCATACCCGCAAAACTTCTAGGGAAAGGTAGAAAAGTTTGGTTATATAAGCGTTCCTCCATGACTAATACGCAGTACAGAGGAAGCAGTTTTTATAAACAAGAGGAAGATGACAGATTGTGAGGAGGAACCACTGTTTTGGTGTTAGGATGGCCACAGCATTAGGGATCAACACGGACAATAAAACACTTGAAAACTCAGAGGGTTTTATTCTGTCAAATGGAGTAGTTATATTAGAGCGGTCGTTTGGAGCACTTCACATAGTTGATCAGAACCAAATTGAACAAAACAGAAAAGCACACACTGGTGAGCCAAGCCTTAGAGGATTAGAGACGCTGCTAAACCGGGTCGATAATGAATTAGAAAGTCATTTGGTTTGGAGGCATTTCTCTTTCGCTAACAGAATTTGCGCTTGAGTAAAAATCCGGCGTAATGAGAATGTCATGTCAGTATGAAATGAACAGGAATGGCTGGAGGTATGAATCGTGATGAAGTGCTAACCAATTATGTCCAGAGTTCTTTCCAGAGAATGATCCTTTCTTCCCATCCTTTGCTTCTTTCTCCTACTAACCAGTGCTTTTTGTTCGATCTCTGTGTCCTTCTTCGGCCTTTTCCAACTGTCTCTGTTGTGTCTCTCTGACCCTCAGATGCCCTCTTATTTCTTCTCTAAGGCAAGACCTCTCTTTCTCTCCTTTTGCTTATCCTTTTTCAAATGCAACCTTGACCCCCCATGTTTGATTCCTTACCCTTTATCCTGTATTTACACCCTCCCTCCTTTTTTTTCTATATATATATGTAATCAATACTTACCGAATAAAGTGAAATGTAGTTTAGAAACGATCGTTTACATACTCCACTTGGTCTGAAACGCACTTTATAGGGTGCTTTATTCTCTTTTCATGAACTAAATAATTGATTAAAACTCCAATAAAACCATTCAGTTGTCTGCTCCCTACGGTGGCCCTGAAGTCCAAATCACTCAGTGCAAAAACATTTTAAAGATCACGACAGAAATTAAAAAAGCGAAACAAGAAGAAAAAATTTTAAATTGAAACATAATTACTGATATTAAACTGTAAAAGAAATTGAAAAAAAATTCAAAAAACTCCTAAAATCTAAAAAAAAATGTAAAAAAAAATTAACTGGAAAAGAAAGGGTAAGATGGGACATCACTGATTGGATGAGTTTGAGTTTTTAAGAAGGGGAAAAGCAGTAGGTTGTTACCCCATAAACATGTTTTTAACGTGTTTATGTTGCATCTTTCTTATGATGGAGGACAAATATGAAGAAAATTAAGCTAAAAAATTGCATTTTTGGGTACTTAACAAATACTTTTTGAAAAAGATTGTATTTATGACCTAAAAAATATTCTCCAATGTTGCAACATTTTTGTTTCAACTGTAATATTAGGTTGAATCTGGCGATACGATACGTATCGCGACACACATCTCATGATATGTTACATATCCCAATATATTGCCTGAAGAATTTTTCACTTTTTTTATTTAAATAGTATGTCTTAGAAAAAAAAAAAAAGCAAAGTAATTTGCTTACTTACGAGACTGAATATTTAACACAACCTGGTTCTCGCAAGATCTTCTTGTTCTGGTGCGGTGTAGAGCTGTGTGTGCTGCGCTGCTAACTAGTGGTCGGGAGTTTAGGTAGAAAACAAAACTAAGATGCTGAAGGTCACTCACAAATAATTCATTAAATATCCTCTTGTCCGCATTTTCAATCTGACTTTTTCAAAACTTAAATAGTTTTTCCTTTTTGTCAGAGATTTTACATGACTTCCTTTCAAAATAAAAGACATCCTGTGTCACATTGGATCATCTCAGTGCAGCAAATCTTTACTTTAATTTTTCAAAAATATGCAAATCTAAAAAACTAAATCAGAGCAAATTCAGTGACAATTAATACCTAAAATCTTTGAATTTGTTTAAAAATAGAAAATCTGGAATTCAAAAATCTGTCAAAACGCTTCTGATAAGTCATGTCCTTCAAGTAGAATCAAGATGTATTTTTTTTTACTTTACGACTAACTTTTTATAGTTATACTTTTTAAAAACATCTTACTTTTCTTTAACTAGAGACCCACAACGGACCCACAAAGAGCCATGTATGGCTCTGGAGCCACATGTTGCAGATCCCTGCCCTAGTGTGAGGGGCTGTAAGCTAGAGGGAGAGTGTAGCTCAATCATGGGCGACAGGAAGGGGGGCGGAGTTGCTTACACAGGTTGCTTACTTGTAGTCCCACCCACAACTCAGAGGCAAATTTTTTATAAAACTACTGTAAAATTTATCTCTTAGAAAACGATACAAGTTTTTTTTTTTTTTGCTAAAATATTATAAATAATAAACTTAAATAACATTGGGGAAGATGGCTCAAAAGAGGATCGAGTGGGTGTTAAAAGAAATGTCCTCTTGTTTTGCCAAATAACTTTCAGTTACAAAGGTAAACAAACGTCATCATCATCAGTGATGTCCCATAATACTTTCTTTTCTGTTTTTTTTTTTTTGGTTTTGTTTGATTTATTTGCATTTTATTTCCAGAATTTTTTAAGAATTTTTATTTTGTTTTAATTTTTTGAAATTGATTTCTAAAATGTATTGTTTCTCAATTTTTAAATTGATCTTTTTTTTTTTTTATAATTGTCATTGTGATATCTATTATGTTTCTGCACTGAGTGATTTGTTGATGTGATTTGCACTTCAGGGCCACCGTAGCTCTCTGCTGCAGGCCTCTGTTTACGGCGAAAATAATTTAATCTCATTTACCACGTCTGAACATTTACGCCATTATGTTTTTTTACCCATTAAAAGCACAAATGAACACAGATGGTTCCACGGCGGGAATCTCGCCAGCATCCTTCCTTTTAGTATAAATCACGCCACGGTCGTGCTGTTCGCTCATAAATCAGTAAATGATGAAGCCTTTCACTCCGAGCGTGTTCTGAAATCCTGTCAAATCACTGGCAGTGCGCGGCCCCCCTACGTGGTCGACCATTTCTGTCCTTACAGTCTCCCAAGGTCTGCTGGGAAAACAACAGCTGGAAAGCTGTAATTACAGCCCGAGCGTCCTAGGCCAAAACGCTTAATCCTCAGTCTGGAGCAGTGGAATGCAGAGCGAGCTGAGCGGAGCTTCCTGCTGTCTTTGATGTGAGGGCTGGAGGGATCAGCGTTTGGTTTGGCCTGATTCTGCCACAGCGCTCTTCTCTTCTTTTATCTCTTCTGGGATTTTTTTTCTTTCCCTCCTCTGTGGTCCTTCAGGCTGAACTGATGAACTACAAATATAAATGTTAAACACCAGAGAAATGTAGGTGTTTTAGTGGTGAAGGATGCTGGGATTTGTAGTCCTACAAAAGTTTATTGAGCTGGAATATGAAGCCATGTGAAAAAACATAAAGTAGAAGCTGTTCATATAAATATTTTATTTTTTAGTCACTTTTCACTCAGCAAATGTGTTAAAACTCTTTCACATTTTATTATCACTTCTGTCACTGATCTGCTCCATCACTCCCCTCTTTCTTTCTTTCTTTCTTTCTTTCTTTGTTTGTTTCTGCACTTGCACTCTTCTCAGCTCTGTCTTCCTCTGCTTCCACAGATCTGCACACACACCCGTTTGCGAACTGCTGTGCACGTCCCTCAGCTTCTCCCCTTTTTCACTTGCAGGTGAAGTGCGATCAGTACTGGCCGACTCGAGGCACGGAGACCTACGGCCTCATCCAGGTCACTCTGCTGGACACAGTGGAACTGGCCACTTACTCTGTCAGGACCTTTGCTCTTTACAAGGTAAAGTGTTCTGGGTGGTGATGTGAAACATAAACTCACAGCTACTTTATTACGTAAACCTTACTAGTACCAGTTGGATAAAATAAGGTGTCCAGTGAGTTTAGATGGTTTATTACTGTGGTCATTTTGGTGTATGTGATTTTACACGTTATTAACTGTATGGAATTGCTGTAAATCTCCTAATGCACATGTCAAAGTCAAGGCCCGGGGGCCGGATCTGGCCCTCCAGGTGATTATATCCGGCCCTCCAGATCATTTTATAATTGTGACAAAATAAGTTTTTTTGGAGAGTGAAATACTGAAAGTTATTTACCCTTTAACACCTGAGGTGACGCTTAAACACAAAATCTTTAACATACTGTAACTTTTCAATTGTCAACACGATAATTCCACTCGATTTTGTAGGAGAAAAGCAGTTACAGTAAATCAAAGAACACTAGAACAGCTGCATTAATGCTATTGGAAATTTTATTTGCTGAAAATGGTGATGCAATTTACTTTAACTTCTGAAAGAATGTGCTGAAAATACAAAGGCTAATTGCAAAATGTTACATTTGTTAAAAATTGACTGGAAATTTGGATAAAAAACTATGGAAGAGCCCTTAAGTTGCCCTAAATTTTTAAACATTTTGTAGTAAAATTGCTTAAAAATCCCTAATACACAGAGCTACCAACTTTTCAGAAAACGTTGGAGTGAGATTCTGTCAAGGAAAAAAATCACTTGACATGAGATGAGTCAAGTATAATTTTGTGAATGTGTATCAGTGAAATAAAGCCCCCCAACTTTTAAAAGAGCAACCAATGACTGTATAAGAGAACTGAACTGAGGCAGTTTGACATCACCCATAGAAAACATTTTTTTTTCTTTTTGAGTCAACATTGCTGTGGCAACTACTGTCATTAATCAAAAGTGAGCACCGCTTCCACTGAAAGCGACTCTGGAGAATCTGTCAAACATTCGACGAGTTGGCCAGCAAGAACCACATGTTTTTATTGAGGCATCGGATTGGCCATACCTTGAAAAAGAATAGGATTAGCAAGAAGATGCTAAAGGAGGTATCAGAGCAAGAGTGGTTATTCTGACCAATAGAATGACTAATGACTGTTTATTTAGCTTAAAGGTCTCCTCCTATGATGTGAGGAGGGTAGGGTCACTCAGTCCAGTTTTATTACACAGTCAATAAAAGAAACACATAAATTAAGCCTTTAAAATTAGCCAATAAAACCTCAGAAGATAACAAATTAGCCAAAAAACTAGCTTGTTGCTTAAATACAAGCTAAACTCCAAAATAGCCTAAAATTTCTCAGTAAACTGAATTTGTCAAAATAGCCTGTTGCTAAAATAGAAGCTGAACTCTAAATTAGCCAATAAAACCTCAGAAGATAACAAATTAGCAAAAAACGCTAGCATAGTAAAGGTAAATGAAAATTACGTTTTTTTTTTTTTTTTTTTAA